>NC_068423.1:22501169-22526169 GCF_023373465.1 Oncorhynchus keta
TCTATCAGTCACAGTGGTCAGATAGTCTGCCACCATGTACTGTCTGTTTAGAGCCAAATAGCCCTGAAGTTTACTTAGATTTTGTGGTGTCTTTCCAATAGGTGATATATTTTTGTTTTTGTTTTGTGATGATTTGGTTGGGCCAGATTTTCTGAGTGCTGTCCTGAGGCTCTATGGGGTTGGTGAACTGAGCCTCAGAACCAGCTGGCAGAGGGGACTCTTCTCTTGTTTCATCTCTTGACATTGTAGCGCTGTATGATGGAATGTTTTGGGGTCACTTGTTTTTAGATGGTTGTAAAATTTGATGGCTCTTTTTTCTATTTGAATGAGGAGGGGGTATTGGCCCAATTCTGCTCTACATGCATTATTTGGAGTTTTTCTTTGCACTTGCAATACAGTCTTGTAAAACCCTGCATGCAGTATTTCAATTGGATGTTTGTCCCATTTGGTAAATTCATTATTAGAGATCGGACCCCATACTTCATTGCCATATAGAGCAATTGGTTCTATAACTGATTGAATTTTTTTGGGTCAGATTCTAGATGGAATTTCGATATTGATGTTCCTTTTAATGACATAGAATGCTCTTCTTGCTTTGTCTCTCAGCTCATTCACAAACATGTGAAAGCTTCCTGTGTTGCTGATATTTAATCCTGCATATGTGTAGTTTTTGGTGTGTTCTAATAGAACTGTGTCCAAATAGAATATATATTTGTCATCCTTATTTCAAAACCTTTTTTGGAATATGATTATATTTGTTTTTTTTAGGTTAACGGTCAGAGTCCAGGTCTGACAGAACCTGTGGTTAACGGTCAGAGTCCAGGTCTGACAGAACCTGTGGTTAACGGTCAGAGTCCAGGTCTGACAGAACCTGTGGTTAACGGTCAGAGTCCAGGTCTGACAGAACCTGTGGTTAACGGTCAGAGTCCAGGTCTGACAGAACCTGTGGTTAACGGTCAGAGTCCAGGTCTGACAGAACCTGTGGTTAACGGTCAGAGCCCAGGTCTGACAGAACCTGTGGTTAACGGTCAGAGTCCAGGTCTGACAGAACCTGTGGTTAACGGTCAGAGTCCAGGTCTGACAGAACCTGTGGTTAACGGTCAGAGCCCAGGTCTGACAGAACCTGTGGTTAACGGTCAGAGTCCAGGTCTGACAGAACCTGTGAAGACGATCTAGATGCTGCTGTAACCCCTCTTTAGTGGGAGACAGCAGCACCAGGTCATCTGTGTACAGCAGACACTTGATTTCAGTGTTGTGTAGGGTGATAACAGGTGCTTCTGATTCTTCTATGTTCTATGTACCGATTCTTCTATGTTTTTGCCAATTCATTAATGTAGATGTTAAATAGTATTGGACTTATTGGGCAGCCCTGTTTCACTCCCCGTCCCTGAGAGAAGAAGTCTGTTTGCTTGTTGCCAATTTTAACCGCACATTTGTTTTTAGTTACATTGATTTAATAAAATCATATGTTTTCCCTCCAATAACACCTTCTATTAGTTTATAAAAAAGACCTTCGAGACTCCCAGTTAGACAGCGAATGTTCATTTTGTTCCATAAAGATTAATTTTATAGTCGAAATACCTCCTTTTGTTGTTCACGTTTTCATGAGAAATCCACCGGAAATTGCGGTCATGACAACGCCAAAACAATTACAAATTAGATCCATAATATCGACAGAAACATGGCAAACGTTTTTTATAATCAATCCTCAAGGTGTTTTTCAAATATCTATTCGATAATATATCACCCGGGACAATTTCCTAGTTCTTGTTGGATTGTGAGTGTTTGTCTCATTTTGAAGGTAAAGAAAAAAAAGTTGCATGTTGGAATTTACAAGGGTTGAAGTCCTCTGCTTTTGGACTAAAGAGCAAAAACCCAGACACAGCTTAGCCTGTTGTTAATCCACCTGGCGTGTCAGATTTCAATAAAGCTTTTTGGCCAAGCGTTTATGTAAGAACATCTCTCTCAGTAGACAAAATATTACAAACAGCTAGCCGCCAAGTAGATTTGTCACGAAAGTCAGAAATGCAATAAATTAAATTGCTTATCTTTGATCTTCGGATGTTTGCACTCACGAGACTCCCAGTTACACAATACAAGTTCCTTTTGTTCCATAAAGATTATTTTTATATCCAAAATAACTTTATTTGTTTGGCGCGTTATGTTAAGAAATCCACAGGCACGAGCGGTCACGACATCGAAAACGAAAATTCGCAGATGAAAATAGTATCCGTAATGTTCACAGAAACATGTCAAACGTTTTTTATAATCAATCCTCAGGTTGTTTTGTCAATATATAATCGATAATATATCAACCGGGACTTTAGCTTCGTCAATAGGCTTTTCGCACCAAAGTACATTCATCTTTAGCAGACAGAACGCGTCTCCTTCCTGAGCGGCATGACGGCTGCGTGGTCCCATGATGTTTATACTTGCGTACTGTTGTTTGTACAGATGAACGTGGTACCTTCAGGTGTTTGGAAATTGCTCCCAAGGATGAACCAGACTCGTGGAGGTATTGGCTGATTTCTTTTGATTGTCCCATGATGTCAAGCAAAGAGGCACTGAGTTTGAGGGTAGGCCTTGAGATAAATCTACAGATACACCTCCAATTGACTCAAATTATGTCAGTTAGCCTATCAGAAGCTTCTAAAGCCATGACATAATTTTCTGTAATTTTCCAAACTGTTTAAAGGCACAGTCAACTTAGTGTAATGTAAACTTCTGACCCACTGGAATTGTGATACAGTGAATTATAAGTGAAATAATCTGTCTGTAAACAATTGTTGGAAAAATCACTGTGTCATGCACAAAGTAAATGTCCTAACCGACTTGCCAAAACTATAGTTTGTTAACTTCTCTGGGATATTCGGGATGGTAGCATCCCACCTCAACAACAGCCAGTGAAAGTGCAGGGCGCCAAATTCAAAACAACAGAAATCCCATAATTAAAATTCCTCAAACATACAAGTATTTCAAACCATTTGTTTGAACAAGATACACTTGTTGTAAATCCAGCCACAGTATCCAATTTCAAGAATTCTTTACGACGAAAGCACACCAAACGATTATGTTAGGTCATTACCTAGTCACAGAAAAACACTGCTATTTTTCCAGCCAAAGAGAGGAGTCACAAAAAGCAGAAATAGAGTTAAAATGAATCACTAACCTTTGATGATCTTCATCAGATGACACTCATCAGACTTCATGTCACACCATACATGTATGTTTTGTTCGATAAAGTTCATATTTATATCCAAAAATCTCAGTTTACATTGACACGTTACGTTCAGTAGTTCCAAACGATCCAGTCATTTTACAGAGAGCCACTTACATTTCCAGACATACTCGTAATAAACATTGTTAAAATATATAAGTGTTGTGCATGGAATTTTACATCCACTTCTCCTTAATGCAACCACTGCGCCAACCCAGACAGGATGACCACAACAGTGAATCAACCCACTCAGGTGACTCAGCCCCTGTAATAGGGTTAGAGGCAGAGAATCCCAGTGGAAAGAGGGGAACCGGCCAGGCAGAGACAGCAAGGGCGGTTCGTTGCTCCAGAGCCTTTCCGTTCACCCTCCCACTCCTGGGCCAGACTACACTCAATCATATGACCCACTGAAGAGATGAGTCTTCAGTAAAGACTTAAAGGTTGAGACCGAGTTTGCTTCTCTGACATGGGTAGGCAGACCTTTCCATAAAAATGGAGCTCTATAGGAGAAAGCCCTGCCTTCAGCTGTTTGCTTAGACATTCTAGGGACAATTAGGAGGCCTGCGTCTTGTGACCGTAGCGTACGTGTAGGTATGTACGGCAGGACCAAATCAGAGAGATAGGTAGGAGCAAGCCCATGTAATGCTTTGTAGGTTAGCAGTAAAACCTTAAAATCAGCCCTTGCTTTGACAGGAAGCCAGTGTAGAGAGGCTAGCACTGGAGTAATATGATCAAATTTTTTGGTTCTAGTCAGGATTCTAGCAGCCGTATTTAGCACTAACTGAAGTTTATTTAGTGCTTTATCCGGGTAGCCGGAAAGTAGAGCATTGCAGTAGTCTAACCTAGAAGTGACAAAAGCATGGATTAATTTTTCTGCATCATTTTTGGACAGAAAGTTTCTGATTTTTGCAATATTACGTAGATGGAAAAAAGCTGTCCTCGAAATGGTCTTGTATATGTTCTTCAAAAGAGAGATCAGGGTCCAGAGTAACGCCGAGGTCCTTCACAGTTTTATTTGAGACGACTGTACAACCATTAAGATTAATTGTCAGATTCAACAGAAGATCTCTTTGTTTCTTGGGACCTAGAACAAGCATCTCTGTTTTGTCCGAGTTTAATAGTAGAAAGTTTGCAGCCATCCACTTCCTTATGTCTGAAACACATGCTTCTAGCGAGGGCAATTTTGGGGCTTCACCATGTTTCATTGAAATGTACAGCTGTGTGTCATCCGCATAGCAGTGAAAGTTAACATTATGTTTTCGAATAACATCCCCAAGAGGTAAAATGTATAGTGAAAACAATAGTGGTCCTAAAACGGAACCTTGAGGAACACCGAAATTTACAGTTGATTTGTCAGAGGACAAACCATTCACAGAGACAAACTGATATCTTTCCGACAGATAAGATCTGAACCAGGCCAGAACATGTCCGTGTAGACCAATTTGGGTTTCCAATCTCTCCAAAAGAATGTGGTGATCGATGGTATCAAAAGCAGCACTAAGGTCTAGGAGCACGAGGACAGATGCAGAGCCTCGGTCCGATGCCATTAAAATGTAATTTACCACCTTCACAAGTGCCGTCTCAGTGCTATGATGGGGTCTAAAACCAGACTGAAGCATTTCGTATACATTGTTTGTCTTCAGGAAAGCAGTGAGTTGCTGCGCAACAGCCTTCTCTAACATTTTTGAGAGGAATGGAAGATTCGATATAGGCCAATAGTTTTTTATATTTTCTGGGTCAAGGTTTGGCCTTTTCAAGAGAGGCTTTATTACTGCCACTTTTAGTGAGTTTGGTACACATCCAGTGGATAGAGAGCCATTTATTATGTTCAACATAGGAGGGCCAAGCACAGGAAGCAGCTCTTTCAGTAGTTTAGTTGGAATAGGGTCCAGTATGCAGCTTGAAGGTTTAGAGGCCATGATTATTTTCATCATTGTGTCAAGAGATATAGTACTAAAACACTTGAGTGTCTCTCTTGATCCTAGGTCCTGGCAGAGTTGTGCAGACTCAGGACAACTGAGGTTTGGAGGAATACGCAGGTTTAAAGAGGAGTCCGTAATTTGCTTTCTAATAATCATAATCTTTTCCTCAAAGAAGTTCATGAATTTATCACTGCTAAAGTGAAAGTCATCCTCTCTTGGGGAGTGCTGCTTTTTAGTTAGCTTTGCGACAGTATCAAAAAGGAATTTCGGATTGTTCTTATTTTCCTCAATTAAGTTAGAAAAATAGGATGATTGAGCAGCAGTAAGGGCTCTTCGGTACTGCACGGTACTGTCTTTCCAAGCTAGTCGGAAGACTTCCAGTTTGGTGTGGCGCCATTTCCGTTCCAATTTTCTGGAAGCTTGCTTCAGAGAGTACAGTGCTCAGACAACAAAACAAGCCATACAGATCTCCGTCAGAAATAGCATTATAAATATTCACTTACCTTTGATGATCTTAATCAGAATGCACTCCCAGGAATCCCGGTTCCACAATAAATGTTTGATGAAGTCCATCATTTATGTCCAAAATACCTCATTTTGTTAGCTCGTTTAGTACACAATCCAAACTCACGATGCGCGGGGAAGTCCAGGCGAAAGTTCAGAAGAAAAGTCATATTACAATTCTTAGAAACATGTCAAAAAGTATAGAATCAATGTTTAGGATGTTTTTATCATAAATCTTCAATAATGTTCCAACCGGAAAATTCCTTTGTCTGTAGAATTGCAAAGGAACGCAAGCGAACTCTCATGCGTGCTCGCGTGATCAGCTTATGCCACTCTCGCAGACCTCTGACTCATTCAGCTCCCATTTCCCCCTCCTTCACAGTAGAAGCATCAAACAAGTTTCTAAAGACTGTTGACATCTAGATGAAACCGTAGGAAGTGCAATATGACCCCATAGCCACGGTATATTCGATAGGCAATGACTTGAAAAACTACAAACCTCAGATTTTCCACTTCCTGTTGGATTTCTTCTCGGGTTTTTGCCTGCCACATGAGTTCTGTTATACTCACAGACATCATTCAAACAGTTTTAGAAACTTCAGAGTGTTTGCTATCCAAATCCACTGTGTAACAGTACTCTTCTTGCGTTGTGTACAATCAGTCATCGACACGGAACTCCAACATGTAGCACCAGTCATGTAGCTTTATTCTTTTAGGAACAACACAAAATTGCACGTCATGCAATGCTCGTCTCACCATCCAACTCTACACTCACGCACGCTGGTTTGGTGCTTGTTCACTGGGATAGTTACCAAAATAATACAATGACAATATACAATATAATATCTTTAACAATATACCTGTTAGGAACGACACAAAATTGCACGTCATGCAATGCTCGTCTCACCATCCAACTCTGCACTCACGCACTGTACAAAATATATGCACCCCCCCCACCAGACACAGTAAGTTGCTAGCTAGTACTGGCGGGAATTCTTTACAACAAAATGCACAACAAATATTCTCCAAAAACCGCTGCATCTTATGTGTGAACATTTACAAACAATTTGATATAAATTGTACATTTAAATCGTCACTTGAGAGTATAAAAATCACTTTTGATGTACAGTGCTTTGCAACCAACAACTTACAGCTGGTTTGGTGCTTGTTCACTGGGACGATTCTAACTGGAATATCCCCCCTCATAAGCAAGCTACGCAAACCAGCCATTAAGATGCCATGTTGAGTAGGTGAAGGCAAGACAAACTCAAACCAAAAACCCATTGGCTTAACAATAAAGTGGTAAGGGGAATCACCAATATAACCCTGTTACACTCCCCCCTACTGAATTCGACTTGCCAAGAAAAATAACAAAATACAAAACGGCACTGTGCAAACATACCAGATACAGAGACCCACAACATATGTACAGAATAATCAAGAGAAAAAAATATATATACTACCTAATAGAGAAAACTAAAAGGTAAAGCTGTGTATATCAAGGATGCAGACCCTGCTTTAAATCAGTCACTAAATATTCCAGTCATTAGACTATTCTCCTTGAGAATTAGAGTGAAAAGCAATTGACCCCTTAGCCCTCATAGGTAAACATGCCTGTCACATGTTAAGTACACTCAGTGACTTTAAAACATCCAAGTAATAAAATAAACCACCATAAGAGACTTTATCATATGTCACGTTACCATCCTGCAACCTCTAATCATGGTCACAATGATGTAAAAGCAAAACCAATAAAAGATGTCAATACCATTGACCCTCTATTCACGTATTTGACCTTCAAGAGCTAACTTTCTGCTGATTCATAATCTCAATCAGTCTTGACACTGGTTTAAATAGCCTTCCTGCCCTTGACCTAATATGACCCCGACTACCTTCAACTGCATAAGGGGTAACAGTGTTGTGTACTGTTGCAATAGTGTGTCCGTCAACACAGTCAGTAGGTAACTGATCAGGTAAGGAATGGTCCGGTTTGGTAGGTCAGTACGGATATCGTAAGCAGACTGGTCAATTAGCTCACTCACTACACTGTTAGAGTCTGGGTCAGATTCTTGAAGACTCTCTGATCGAGGCAGACCTTCCAGCTGCAGTATATCATCCACGGAATCCAAAGGTGGAATATCCTGAGCATCCAAGGATCGCACATCACCCTCCAGGCTTGAGTCACCTGTTCCTTCAGAAGACAACTCTGACACCCACACTCTGGTTCTGTACTCAGCACCATCATCCACTGCAGTGTCCGTGGCAGCTGAGACCACTAGGCTGTCATTCATGTCCTCAGACTCTGTTAATCCAGACATGTCTGTTCCCTCCTCAACAGCAGCATGGGGAAGAGGAAGAAAGTTGACTGGCATTATCAGGTTGCGATGTACCGTCTTCTCCCGTCCAGTGGAGCTGTTCTGAATCTTAAAAGTGTGACTGTCAGCATTCAATCCAGTGACAAGGTAGACAGTATCCTCCCAACGGTCAGCGAGCTTCCGCTTTCCCCCGCTCCCCTTGTTAGCCAGCAATACTCGATCCCCAATCTCCACTGGTGCTCCTCTGACTCTTCTGTCATAAAGGTCAGCATGCCTCTTCAACTGCTTCGCTGCAGATGCCTGTGCTGCATTCATGGCTTCTTTCAGATCTCTCCTCAAAGACTGAACAAACTGGTCATAGTCGACAACTTCTGGGTTCTCTATGACAGAGCCAAAGACTATGTCAACAGGCAGTCTTGGCGTCCTCCCAAACATTAGCATGAAAGGGGCAAAGCCTGTGGTCTCGTGGATTGTACAATTGTATGCAAACGTAAGGGACTTCAGCGCCTGAGGCCATCTGTGCTTTGCTCTCGTTGGCAGGGCCCGGATCATGTTTCCCAAAGTCCTATTCATCCTTTCGCAGGACCCGTTCCCCATCGGATGGTACGGCGTGGTGTGAGACTTCTGAACGCCTGCAACACTCAACAGTTCGGCTATTAAAGCGCTCTCAAAGTTGGCTCCCTGGTCTGAGTGAATACGGCGAGGCATCCTGTAGACACAGAAATAGTTGTTCCACAACTGATGAGCTACTGACTTAGCAGACTGGTTCGGACACAAGAAGGCATGAGCTAATTTGGTAAAGTGGTCAGTAAACAACAAGCACATCCAAGGATTTGTTTGAAGAATCTTCTACAGACCAGAAGTCTATGCACACTAGTTCAAGAGGCTCAGTTGTTATTATGCTCTCAAGAGGAGCTCTTGCTTCCGGATCAGGAGTCTTGCTCACCACGCATCTCCTGTAGCACTTCATATAGGCTTTTACCTCCCTCTCCAGGCCATGCCAGAAGAACCTCTGTCTTGTCAGGTAGACTGTTCTCTGTTGGCCCTGGTGGCCAGCTTCATCATGGACACCCTTCAACACCTTTGCTTTCATGGAGGCTGGAACCACATACAGATACATTTTCCTCTTTGTAACCACATTCTTCGAAACACGATACAGTACACCCATCTTCATGGTCAACTTGTCCCAACTTCTGAGAAGACCCAAAACCTCAACACTCTCATGGGCACGCTCTCTCCGGGATGGTCTTCTCCCCCTCTCAACAAAGAAGATGACTTTGCTGATCACGTTGTCATCACGCTGCTTACTCATCTGTAGGTCGTGTGGCAGAACATCGACATCGGTCTGCTCTGATGGCATAACAGCCTGTGGGAGCTGGGGCAACAGCAGTGCATGTGAGCCCACTTCAACCACCCAGCACCTGTGTGAATGAAGAACAGCTGCAACTTCATGTCTTGATAAACCACCAGATGGGGGGGTCAACAGTAGCCTGACAGCTAATGACCACTTCGTTGGAGTCAGAGGCTTTGTCAAAGGGGTGGCTGGACCAGCGAAATACATCTTGCACTCTGTCTGTGCGCACAGCGTCGGCTTCAGCTAGTAAGATCTCGTACGGGACCCTTGTCAAGCGATGGAGTGCACTGGGTCGTACGAAGGGCTCTCTGCTCAAAGCATCTACAACAACATTCATTTTTCCAGGGATGTACTTAATGTCAAACTCGTATGGTGCCAACTTGGCGACCCATCTCTGTTCACAAGCATCAAGCTTTGCTTTGGTCAGAATGTATGTCAAGGGATTATTATCCGTCCATACCGTGAACTGCTGTCCCCGTAGCCAGTGGTGGAACTTGTCACAGATAGCCCATTTCATGGCAAAGAACTCGAGCCTGTGCGCAGGATACCTCGACTGTGCATAACTGAGGGACTTGCTCGCGAAGGCTATAGGTCTCGCTGTAGCTCCCGGTTCCTGCACCTGAGATAGCACAGCACCTAAGCCATTGCTGGATGCATCCACGAGAGTAGAAAGGGTTTTTCGAAGTTGGGGTGGGCCAACAAAACCTGGTCCAGTAAGGCTTGCTTTAGCTGGAATAAGGCCTGTCTGCATTCTGTTGTCCAGTCGGCAGCCGTCAACTTCCTGACAGGTGAGCTTCGCTTCTTTTTCCAGCGTGGAGCCTTGTGTCCAGTAGTCAATCCAAAGAGAGGCTTTGCAATGGTCGAGCAACCTTCAATGAACTGTTGATAATACACCACCATCCCAAGGAATGACCTCAACTTCTTCTGAGATGGAATGTCAGTGCCATCTTTCATCAGATCAGCTTCTGTTACTCCTGTAATGACCCTCACCTTCTCAGGGTCTATATCTACACCCTCCGCACTAATGATATGCCCCAGAAACTTCACAGACCTCTGCAGAAAGTTACACTTTTTTGGCGCCAACTTCAGGTTGTGAGCCTTGAGACGCTCAAAAACCATTTCCATGCGCTGTATAGCCAGATCTTCAGTGGGCGCATAGACCAAGACATCGTCAAGGTAACACAGCAGGCTAAGAAAGTTCTGATCCCCAAAGATGTTTAGCATCATCCTCATAAAGTTTGCCGGACTATTACATAACCCCTGTGGCATTCGATTGTATTCGTACAATCCAAATGGGGACGTAAAAGCTGTGAATATCCGGTCATCCTCATGCACTTCCACATTGTAGTAGCCAGAGGTAAGGTCCATTGTCGAGAAAAAGTAATTTCCACCTAACGCAGCCAGCGCGTCAGCCTGGTGAGGGAGTGGGTGGGCGTCTTTGATGGTGCGAGCATTGAGCAAACGAAAATCAGTACAGAGTCTCAGGTCTCCAGACTTCTTCCATACAAGGACAAGGGGAGAGGCGAACTCACTACTAGACTTCCTTATGATATCACGTTCTTCCATCTCATTCAATGCTTGTTTGAGCTTCTCATAATTATTTGGTGAAAGGCATCCGAAAGGGTTTCTCATCACTCAGTTGAATGCGGTGAAGACATCCGGAAGCTTTTCCACAATCCAACTTGTGCCTGGAAAAAATAGACTGGTACTCAGCTATGAGCTGGATGAGTTTCTTCTTACCAGCAGGAGACGCTTGACAGGAGGAGACATCAATATCAGTCAAACCTAAGTCACGTAAGACCTCAGGCTCGCTTGAACTGTCAGGTCCGTCAGTATCGTGAAGTTGGCTGGAACCGTTAGTCAGTGTCAAGTCATCTTGGCAGTCAGTGAGTATATCAGCCGTTCTCTGCACTTGCTGCTGATGAACAATCATTCACACCCGAACAGTCAAAGTCCTCTAGAGCCATGCAAGGAAAGACATCGGCTAGAGTGGCGTTTCGTCTCAATGTCACTGTCTTCTGAGAAGGGTTTATCACTCTAACAGGGAGCCACCCATCCCCCCGCAATAGAGCTACTGTCCTCCCTACCAGTATTGACCTTGGTGTTGACCTTGAACTGCTGGCCTAATGACAACAGCACTGCCAGCTGATAGATTCTGAGTGTTTCGTAGTCTGCCCCAGACTAAGTGCTCCTGCATAGGCTCTAGAGTCACAGCCCCTTTTAGTCTCACAGTTCCAACTTTGTCAAGTACTTCACTGTCTCTCCATCTCTCCACATTAGCCATCATATCGATTAGCTTGCTCTCCTCACCACCGTCACACATAGGAGTATAAACCCTCTTCCAGAGATCTCCATCCGTCTTCAGGTGGCGAATCAAGTGCTTTAGGAGATTGCTGCCCAAGATGAGGTCATCACTCTGGCCTTCAACCACCAGTGTAGGCACAGCAACTCTACATCCGTACACCTCCATCTCCAGCTCACATACTCCCAAAGGCCTCGTCTTCAACCCACCACAACCAACCAAGTCTACCTCTGTAGGACTCAATGATGGACTTTTCAACACTCCTGCATGCAACAGTTCAGGTAAGACCCTAGAGCTCAAGGTACAAGCCATGGACCCACTGTCAAGCATAGCTCTCACTTCCACTTATCCTCCTATTAACACCTTGGCATAGAATAAATCATCATACGGGGAAAGTCTCTGTGTGTTCTGCATTATGATACTCTTCTCAGTCTCCATTTCGTCACAAACACTTTTATATACAGACTCCAAATCAACAGCTCTCTGATGGGGACTCTACAAAAGGCCCAACACTCTCCCCTTCTACATGCAGGCCTACTAGTTTTCCGGAAGCTGAGCAGTGATTACTGTAGGGACTCCACTAGCTGGGCTCAGAGCTGCGGCCTTGGGGCACTGAGAGCGTGCGTGGCCAGCTACATGACAAAGAAAGCAGAGGTGATTGGCCCTGCAGTGAAAGTAAGTATCATGTCCAGCATCCCCGCACACGTTACATGGCCCATTAGACTTCACTGTGCTCCTATTCCCTTTTTGGAACTTATGGTCAGACTGTTGTGGCCTCTGCTCCAGCACACGCTCCAGCATTGCAAGGATACGTTCCATCGGCTCAGCTGAGTCCTGAATAGTCTGGGCTGGGTAAGGCAACGTACTGGGTACTTCCATGTGGGTTCTCACAGCAGGCATGGTGATCGGCATGACAGCACCAACTTCCTGCTTCATTGTTGTGATGGCTGGGGTCAACTTAGATAAGTGAGAGTACCTCCGCTCCCTCCTGTATTCATCCAGCCTCTCATGAACATCTGCAGCAGTCCACTGCTGTAATGGCTTGCACTTAAAGATAAGCGACAGTTTAGCATTAGGGCAATGTCTGATGAACATGACTGTGAGCTCACGAGATGGGTCTTCAACACTTTTTTTCTGTCTCTTTAGACAATCTTCTGCAACCTCCATAGCCCTGTTCAGTCTGAGCCAATATTCAAATGGTTGTTCATCAGTCAGAGGTAATGTGGTATAAAAGTCAGCAAGGGGCATGCTTGAAAAAACAGTGTCACTAAAATGTTGTTTCAGTATGTCAAAGATGGGACTCGGGCCTTTAGATAAAACAATGGAGGGATTGCTGCGTATGCCAACTTTAACAACATCGCGGGCCCTTCCCATAAGCCTGCCCATAACCTCAACTGCTTGGTCCATCACAGACACGCCCCTCTTACGCATGTAAACCATGACCATATCCTCCCACTCATGCACTGTGCAATTTTCAGAGCCATCCCCCCGAAAGTACACCGGTTCCCTGATATCAGACTTCAATACCAGGTTCAGGCCTGACACATCCATACCCATCGAGCTGCATACACTCTCACATTGTCCCCAACTTGTCCAACATTTGCCTTTGACTCCAAACAGGAGGCAATGTTCTCCCCAATGGAATGACAAATCTGCTGTAATATGTCTGCTATGAAATCCATGGAGACCTCCCCACTCCCTGTATTTGGCAAAACTCTTTCATACACATCCTTGGGCGTGTCCATGGGTAAACTATCATCAAAACCCTCCAGTTTGGGCATAGGCTTAGAAGTAACTGGAATTTTGGCTGAACCCCTACCAACAGATGGTGACAGATTAAATGACAGGAAACCCCTACCTCTCCCAACACCTTCCATTTTAACAATGGGAAATCAACACCCTAATAAAAATGTCAATAGCAAAACATGTATATATATATATTTTTTAAACCTCACATCAAAATCTAACCTATATCTAGTACACTGGTAAAACTCACCCTACTTATATCAGATATACATTAGAATTGCAAATAAACAATTAACACAAAAGTTATCGTTTTTCTGTGAAGAGCCTCAGCCAGAGAAATCATCAATTTCGATAATAAAACGTTCTAGTGGCGCCATCTTGTGGCGAAATGCGATATCGCCATAAACTGCACCAGCAACGTCTTATCTGATTCTTCAACAGCAACCACGGCGAAGTTCTGAAATGGAAATCCAGCGAAGGATGATCCGATCCAGAAGAACGGTCACGGCACCACTGTAACAGTACCCTCCTTGCGTTGTGTACAATCAGTCATCGACACGGAACTGCAACATGTAGCACCAGTCACGTAGCTTTATTCTGTTAGGAACGACACAAAATTGCACGTCATGCAATGCTCGTCTCACCATCCAACTCTACACTCACGCACGCTGGTTTGGTGCTTGTTCACTGGGATAGTTACCAAAAGAATACAATTACAATATACAATATAATATCTTTAACAATGTACCTGTTAGGAACGACACAAAATTGCAAGTCATGCAATGCTCGTCTCACCATCCAACTCTGCACTCACGCACTGTACAAAATCTATGAACCCCCCCCCCACCAGACACAGTAAGTTGCTAGCTAGTACTGGCGGGAATTCTTCACAACAAAATGCACAACAAATATTCTCCAAAAACCGCTGCATCTTATGTGTGAACATTTCCAAACAATTTGATATAAATTGTACATTTAAATCATCACTTGAGAGTATAAAACTCACTTTTGATGTACAGTGCTTTGCAACCAACAACTTACCGCTGGTTTGGTGCTTGATCACTGGGACGATTCTAACTGGAACATCCCCCCTCGTAAGCAAGCTACGCAAACCAGCCAATAAGATGCCATGTTGAGTAGGTGAAGGCAAGACAAACTCAAACCAAAAACCCATTGGCTTAACAATAAAGTGGCAAGGGGAATCACCAATATAACCCTGTTACATATGCATATATTAGCAACTGGGCCTGAGTAGCAGGCAGTTTACTCTGGGCACCTTATTCATCCAAGCTACTCAATACTGCCCCCCAGTCCCAAAGAAGTTAACAAGACATTTGTGGAGTGGTTGAAAAATATATATGTTTTCAACACTGACATCTTATTGATGTCACTTGTTAAATCCACTTCAATCAGTGAATATAGATGTAGATGAAGAGGGAGAAGACAGATTTTTATACCTTGAGACATGGGTTGTGTATGTATCATTCACAGGGTGATTGAGAAAGATAATATATTGAAGTTTTTGAACATATTTTGGTAGTAGGTGCCAGGTGCAACATTTTGTTTCAAGAACTGCAATGCTGCTGGGTTTTTCACCCTCAACAGTTTCCCGTGTGCGTCAAGAATGGTCCACCGTCCAAAAGACATTCAGCCAACTGACACAACTGAGTCAACAAGGGGTTGCCTCCCTGTGGAATGCTTTCAACACAAAAAGCAAGTTCTGCAGGCTCTAGTTCTGTCTAATCTTGATTATTGTCCATTCGTGTGGTCCAGTGCTGCAAGGAAAGACCTAGTTAAGCTGCAGCTGGCCCAGAACAGAACGGTACGTTTTGCTCTTAATTGTAATCAGAGGGCTGATATAAAATACTATGCATACCAGTCTCTCTTGGATAAGAGTTGAGGAGAGACTGACTGCATCACTTCTTTTTATAAGAAACATTGTGTTGAAAATCCCAATTTTTTTGCAGTCAACTTACACACAGCTCTGCCACACACACTTATCCCACCAGGGTTTTTTTCACAGTCCCCAAATCCAGAACAAATTCAAGAAAATATCCAATATTATAGAGCCCTTATTGCATGGAACTTCCTTCCATCTTATATTGCTCAAATAAACAGCAAACCTGGTTTAAAAAACAGATAAAGTGACACCTCATGGCACTTCTTCTCTCCCCTATTTGAACTAGATAGTTTGTGTGTATGCATTGATATGTAGGCTATGTGTGCCTTTAAAACATATGTATGTACTTCTGTCTTTGAGCTGCTGTTTTCTATTGATGTTCTGTATTATGTCATTCTGTATTATGTTTCATGTTGAACCCCAGGAAGAGTAGCTGCTGCTTTTGCAAAAGATAATGGGGATCCTAATAACATTCCAAACACCTTGTAAAGTCTATGCCCTGAGGAATTGAGTCTGTTCTGAAGGCAAAAGGGGGTGTACAACTCAATATTAGGAAGGTGTTCTTAATGTTTTGTACACTCACTGCATATGGTATATACATTGCCTTCAGGAAGTATTCACACCCCTTGACTTTTTCCACATTTTGTTGTGTTGCAAAGTGGATTAAAGTTCATGTAATTGTCATGTTTCTTCAATGATCTACACAAACTACTGTAAATTAATGTTTTAATGGAAAATTATACACTAATATATATTGTTTAGATAAGTAGTCAACTCCCTGAGTCAATGCATGTTAGAATTACCCTTTGCAGTGATTACAGCTGTAAGTCTTTCTTGGTAAGTCTGTAAGGGCTTTGCACACATGGATTGTAAAATATTTGCCAGTTATTCTTTGCCCAAAATGCTAGACAGACATTTTAAAAGTGCACAAGGCGAGACCCAGATGCAGACACGGGAGGCAGATGGTTTGAGTCTTTGATATTTATTACATCCAAAAGGGGTAGGCAAGAGAATGGTCATGGACATGCAAAAGGTCAAAACCAGTTCAGAGTCCAGGAGGTACAGTGTGGCAGGCAGGTTCGAGGTCAGGGCAGGCAGAATGGTCAGGCAGACAGGCACAGAGTCCAGAAAACAAGCAAGGGCCAAAACCAGGAGGACTAGTAAAAAATAATGGAAATGTCAGGAGCATGGGAAAAACACTGGTTGACTTGGAACATACAAGATGAACTGGCACAGAGAGACAGGAAACACAGGGATATATACACCAGGGATAACAAGCAACACCTGGAGGGCGTGGCGCAATAACAAGGACAGGTGAAAACTATCAGGGTGTGACACATTTTAACATTTTTAACATTTAAGTCATTTAGCAGACGCTCTTATCCAGAGCGACTTACAAATTGGTGCATTCACCTTATGACATCCAGTGGAACAGTCACTTTACAATAGTGCATCAAATCTTAAAAGGGGGGGGGGGTGAGAAGGATTACTTATCCTATCCTAGGTATTCCTGAAAGAGGTGGGGTTTCAGGTGTCTCCGGAAGGTGGTGATTGACTCCGCTGTCCTGGCGTCGTGAGGGAGTTTGTTCCACCATTGGGGGGCCAGAGCAGTGAACAGTTTTGACTGGGCTGAGCGGGAACTGTACTTCCTCAGTGGTAGGGAGGCGAGCAGGCCAGAGGTGGATGAACGCAGTGCCCTTGTTTGGGTGTAGGGCCTGATCAGAGCCTGGAGGTACTGAGGTGCCGTTCCCCTCACAGCTCCGTAGGCAAGCACCATGGTCTTGTAGCGGATGCGAGCTTCAACTGGAAGCCAGTGGAGAGAGCGGAGGAGCGGGGTGACGTGAGAGAACTTGGGAAGGTTGAACACCAGACGGGCTGCGGCGTTCTGGATGAGTTGTAGGGGTTTAATGGCACAGGCAGGGAGCCCAGCCAACAGCGAGTTGCAGTAATCCAGACGGGAGATGACAAGTGCCTGGATTAGGACCTGCGCCGCTTCCTGTGTGAGGCAGGGTCGTACTCTGCGGATGTTGTAGAGCATAGCATGAACCTACAGGAACGGGCCACCGCCTTGATGTTACTTGAGAACGACAGGGTGTTGTCCAGGATCACGCCAAGGTTCTTAGCGCTCTGGGAGGAGGACACAATGGAGTTGTCAACCGTGATGGCGAGATCATGGAACGGGCAGTCCTTCCCCGGGAGGAAGAGCAGCTCCGTCTTGCCGAGGTTCAGCTTGAGGTGGTGATCCGTCATCCACACTGATATGTCTGCCAGACATGCAGAGATGCGATTCGCCACCTGGTCATCAGAGGGGGAAAGGAGAAGATTAATTGTGTGTCGTCTGCATAGCAATGATAGGAGAGACCATGTGAGGTTATGACAGAGCCAAGTGACTTGGTGTATAGCGAGAATAGGAGAGGGCCTAGAACAGAGCCCTGGGGGACACCAGTGGTGAGAGCGCGTGGTGAGGAGACAGATTCTCGCCACGCCACCTGGTAGGAGCGACCTGTCAGGTAGGACGCAATCCAAGCGTGGGCCGCGCCGGAGATGCCCAACTCGGAGAGGGCGGAGAGGAGGATCTGATGGTTCACAGTATCGAAGGCAGCCGATAGGTCTAGAAGGATGAGAGCAGAGGAGAGAGAGTTAGCTTTAGCGGTGCGGAGCGCCTCCGTGATACAGAGAAGAGCAGTCTCAGTTGAATGACTAGTCTTGAAACCTGACTGATTTGGATCAAGAAGGTCATTCTGAGAGAGATAGCGGGAGAGCTGGCCAAGGACGGCACGTTCAAGAGTTTTGGAGAGAAAAGAAAGAAGGGATACTGGTCAGTAGTTGTTGACATCGGAGGGATCGAGTGTAGGTTTTTCAGAAGGGGTGCAACTCTCGCTCTCTTGAAGACGGAAGGGACGTAGCCAGCGGTCAGGGATGAGTTGATGAGCGAGGTGAGGTAAGGGAGAAGGTCTCCGGAAATGGTCTGGAGAAGAGAGGAGGGGATAGGGTCAAGCGGGCAGGTTGTTGGGCGGCCGGCCGTCACAAGACGCAAGATTTCATCTGGAGAGAGAGGGGAGAAAGAGGTCAGAGCACAGGGTAGGGCAGTGTGAGCAGAACCAGCAGTGTCGTTTGACTTAGCAAACGAGGATCGGATGTCGTCGACCTTCTTTTCAAAATGGTTGACGAAGTCATCTGCAGAGAGGGAGGAGTGGGGGGAGGGGGAGGAGGATTCAGGAGGGAGGAGAAGGTGGCAAAGAGCTTCCAGGGTTAGAGGCAGAAGCTTGGAATTTAGAGTGGTAGAAAGTGGCTTTAGCAGCAGAGACAGAAGAGGAAAATGTAGAGAGGAGGGAGCGAAAGGATGCCAGGTCCGCAGGGAGCCGAGTTTTCCTCCATTTCCGCTCGGCTGCCCGGAGCCCATTTTCAGATTTTGCCAAAGATTTTCAAGCCGATCTAACTCAAACTGTAACTAGGCCACTCCGGAACATTCAACGGCATCTTGCTAAGCAACTCCAGTGTATATTTGGCCTTGTGTTTTAGGTAATTGTCTTGCTGAAAGGTGAATTTCAAATCAAATCAACATTTATTTGTCACATACACATGTTTAGCAGATATTATTGTAGCGAAATGCTTGTGTTTCTAGCTCCAACAGTGTAGTAATATAGAATATATATAATAAGCAATATATATAAGTAATATCTAATACTACACACAATCTAAAGTAAAGGAATGGAATTAAGAATATATAAATACAGTATATACATATGAGATGGGTAATGCAAAATATGTAAACATTAGTATTAAAGTGACTAGTGTTCCAATTATTGGGCAGACCGCACCACCCTCTGGAGAGCCCTACGGTTGTGGGTGGTGCAGTTGCCGTGCCAGGAGGTGATACAGCCCGACAAGATACTCTCAATTGTTCATCTGTAAAAGTTTGTGAGGGTTTTAGGTGCCAAGACACATTTCTTCAGCGTCCTTAGGTTTGTGCTTTAAAATTCACTTCTCAACTGAGGGACCTTACAGATAATTGTGTGTCTGGTACAGAGATTTTGTAGTCATAAAATAATCATGTTAAACACTATTATTGCACACAGAGTGAGTCCATTCAACATATTATGTGACTTGTTAATCCATTTCTCCTCTTGCACTTATTTATGTTTGCCATAAAAAAAAGTTTGATGACTTTTTGACTCAAGGCATTTCAGTGTTTCTTTTTTTATTAATTTCTGAACATTTCTAAAAACATAATTCCATTTGGACATTATGGGGTATTGTGAGTAGATCAGACACAAAATCTGAATTTACTTCATTTTAAATGGATCTGAAACCTAAAAAAAAGTGTGGAAAAAGTCAAGGGTGTGAATACTTCCTGAAGGCACTGTATTTGTATTATTTTATTAAAGCGGTTGTGACGCTCATCATCCATAATCGTCTGATGCATGAGTATAGAATTACCGTGCCAGCCCATCAGTCATTGGGTCTGGTAAAATGTGATGGAATCCACTCTTGCACAATGTGTTACACACACACACACACACACACACACACACACACACACACACACACACACACACACACACACACACACACACACACACACACACACACACACACACACACACACACACACACACACATGTGGTTTGCGTGTACGCCAGTTGCCTTACGCCTGTTGCCTTTGCACTCGCTGTTGTAGATACATCAGCTTCCAGGTGACATACCCCAGACCTCTGATCCCTGCTTCTTATCAAACACAGACACAAGCTGAAACACCCAGCTTGACGTTCCTGAAACTCCTTAGCAGTTAGGACAGGAGGAAGGATGAGAGGGGAGGAAGGGCAGAGGGAAGGAGGGATTGAATGGATGGGACATGTATCTGCTCTCTCTCCGCAGTTACTGTGAGAATATTGCCTTGTATGGTGTGTGTGTGTGTGTGTGTGTGTGTGTGTGTGTGTGTGTGTGTGTGTGTGTGTGTGTGTGTGTGTGTGTGTGTGTGTGTGTGTGTGTGTGTGTGTGTGTGTGTGTGTGTGTGTGTGTGTGTGTGTGTGTGTGTGTGTGTGTGTGTGTGTGAGTGAATACTTGTCCTGCTGCCAACTATATGACACAGGCTGATCTATTTAATCAAAGGGCAGTTTTCTTCTTTACATGAGGGAGTCGCTCCCTCGTTCTATAAAGGAAACCAGTGAGTGAAGGGATTAGCCTTCAACCACTCCCACCTGTCCCTTGGCATCCATCCATCTCTCTTCCTTCCTCTATTTGACTCTTCTCTACTGTCATTCCTGACTCCACCCTGTCCCCTCTTTCCTCTCAGCAGCGGTTTGCTTATGGTGGGATTTTTTCCCCCCCTACCTTTTTTCACTCTCTCTCGTTCTCTCTCGCTCTCCATCTTTCTTTCTCTCACCCTGTTATTTTACAGTTTACATCTCTCCGTTGTTAATAAGGAAACTGAAGTTTCTGGCTCTGGGGCGGGAGGGAGGTGGTGTAGCTGACATCTTGTCTTCCTGGTCTACATTCCTCTAGTCAAGTAGGATAAATATTATCTCAGCTCACAGTAACACCAGTCGAGAGTCAATCGACCTTTCCTCTTTTAGTGGTAAAATGTAGGGGCGGCAGGTCATTCCAATATTTTGGGGAGGGGTTTGTTTACAGCTCTTTTTGTGCAGCCGTGAGTGAGAGTGTCATTCCAGTTTATTTAATATGTTGTGTCATGCTAAAACATGTTTTATATGACTATAGCCAGTGATGGTGTTTTGTGAAAGACTCATGTGTGGCCTTGAGTCAATTGAGAACTGTTAACTAAGTCAATAGTTCTCAGTCCTCTCCTCAGGGACCCCCAGCCATTCCAGAACTAGCACACCTGATTCAACTTGTTAACCTGTTGCGACAAGCAATCCCGTATCCGGGATCCTATTTATAGCCTCAAGCTCATTACCATAACGCAACGTTAACTATTCATGAAAATCGCAAATGAAATGAAATAAATATATTTGCTCTCAAGCTTAGCCTTTTGTTAACAACACTGTCATCTCAGATTTTCAAAATATGCTTTTGAACCATAGCTAAACAAGCATTTGTGTAACAGTATTGATAGCCTAGCATAGCATTAAGCCTGGCATTCAGCATGCAACATTTTCACAAAAACAAGAAAAGCATTCAAATAAAATCATTTACCTTTGAAGAACTTCAGATGTTTTCAATGAGGAGACTCTCAGTTAGATAGCAAATGTTCAGTTTTTCCAAAAATATTATTTGTGTAGACAAATCGCTCCGCTTTGTTCATCACATTTGGGTAAGAAAACAACTGAAAATTAAGTCATTACAACGCAAACTTTTTTCCAAATTAACTCCATAATATCGACAGAAACATGGCAAACGTTGTTTAGAATCAATCCTCAAGGTGTTTTTCACATATCTATCGATGATAAATCATTCGTGGCAGTTTGGTTTCTCCTCTGAAGAAATGGAACGCGCATGGACCTGGAGATTACGCAGGACACCGGGCGGACACCTGGTAAATGTAGTCTCTTATGGTCAATCTTCCAATGATATGCCTACAAATACGTCACAATGCTGCTGACACCTTGGGGAAACGACAGAAAGTGCAGGCTCATTCCTGGCGCATTCACAGCCATATAAGGAGACATTGGAACACAGCGCCTTCAGAATCTGGGGCATTTCCTGTATGAAATGTCATCTTGGTTTCGCCTGTAGCATTAGTTCTGGGGCACTCACAGACAATATCTTTGCAGTTTTGGAAACGTCAGAGTTTTTTCTTTCCAAAGCTGTCAATTACATGCATATTCGAGCATCTTTTCGTGACAAAATATCTTGTTTAAAACGGGAACGTTTTTTATCCAAAAATTAAAAGAGCTATCTCGAAGAAGTTAATGACCCTATTTTTCAAATTTAGCCTAAAATGACATACCCAACTCTAACTGCCTATAGCTCTATAGCCTATACCTGAGGCAAGGATATGCATTTTCTTCATACCGTTTGAAAGAGAAACACTTTGTTGAAATTTGATTAATGTAGGATAATATAACATATTAGATCTGGTAAAAGATAATACAAACAAAAAAACACGTGTTTTCATATTTTATTTTTTCATTCTCTTTGAAATGCAAGAGATAGGAATTGAGATGTTGTCCCCAAGATGACAGCAGTGTTTGTGTGCAAAGTTTCAGACTGATCCAGTGAAGAATTTTCCAAAATGTGCCGAATTGGTCAATTTGTACATTTTCAAGTTACATAACTATAGAGAACGTACAGCAATGATATGGTAATACAACATTTAAGTTTACACACTACCAGGAAATGTCATACATGATGGATCGTTAGCTTATACGCTAACTTTCACACATCTAGATGGCCGGGCGGGGTGGGTGTGGAGCCAGGGACAGCAGTGGGGTCAAACTGTAGAACCCAGCTCCTACATTTTAACATATATTTATTTTTCAAACAAAACTTCACTACATTGTATCTCTGGGACGCTCAGGATGACAAATCAAGAGAAAGATTACTGAATGTAAGTACATGATGTACCTGATGATGATGTACCATGTGAATGTATCAAACCAGTTGCCGTGCTAAAAGTGTTTTGTTATTGTGCACTATCCTAAAACAATAGCATGGTATTTGTTTTATGTAATAGTTACTGTAAATTGGATACTGCAGTTATGTTACTAATAATTTAAGCTTTCTGCCCATATTAGACATGTCTATGTCCCGGAAAGTTGGCTGTTGTATACAACATTTTCTAGTCACATTATCGCATGTTGATTTATTTCAGCTTCTTTTTCTTTCATCACATTCTCAGTGGGTCAGAAGTTTACATACACTCAATTAGCATTTGGTAGCATTGCCTTTAAATTGTTTAACTTCTTGACACTACCCACCCCGCATGTGGGAGCGTAATTATAACCTCAAACTAATTAGCATAATGCAGCGGCCATAAATATCCCTAGAAAATGTTCCTATTCATGAAAATCACAAATGAAATATATTGAGACACAACTTAGCCTTTTGTTAATCACACTGTCATCTCAGATTTTCAAAATATGCTTTACAGCCAACGCTAGACAAGCATTTGTGTAAGTTTATCATGGCATAATGCTATGCTAGGCTCTGCTACCAGCAGGCAAAATTTTCACGAAAATAAGGAAAGCAATCAAATTAAATAATTTACCTTTTGAAGAACTTCGGATGTTTTCACTCAGGAGACTCCCAGTTAGTTAGCAAATGTTCCTTTTTTCCAAAAATATAATTTTTGTAGACGAAATATCTCCGTTTGTTCTTCACGTTTGGCTGAGAAATCGACCGGAAAATGCAGTCACTACAACGCCAAACTTTCTTCCAAATTAGCGCCATAATATCGACAGAAACATGGCAAACATTGTCTAGAATCAATCCTCAAGGTGTTTTTCACATATCTATTCGATAAAATATTGGTTTCTCAATTGGTTTCTCATAAGAAGCGATTGGAAAAATGGCTACTTGTGTACTTTACGCAAGATTTTCTGCGGGAACCACGTGACCACTTGCTCAATGTGGTCCCTTACAGCTATTCTTCAACATAAATGCGTGAAAAGACGTCACAATGCTGTAGACACCTTGGGGAATACGTAGAAAGCGTAAGCTCATTCATAACGCATTCACAACCATATAAGGAGTCATTGGCATGCAGGGCTTTCAAAATATGGGGCACTTCCTGGTTGGATGTTTATCTGGGTTTCACGTGTAATATCAGTTCTGTTGCACTCACAGACAATATCTTTGCAGTTTTGGGAACATCAGAGTGTTTTCTATCCAAAGCTGTCAATTATATGCATAGTCGAGCATCTTGTCGTGACAAAATATCTCTTTTAAAACGGGAACGTTTTTTATCCAAAAATGAAAATACTGCCCCCTCGTTACAAAAGGTTAACTTGGGTCAAACATTTCGTGTAGCCTTCCAAAAGCTTCCCACAATAAGTTGGGTGAATTTTGGCCCATTCTTCCTGACAGAGCACGTGTAACTGAGTCAGGTTTGTAGGCCTCCTTGCTCACACTTTTTCAGTTCTGCCCACAAATGTTCTATAGGATTGAGGTCAGGGCTTTGTGATATCCACTCCAATACCTTGACTCTGTGTTCCTCAAGCCATTTTTTCCACAACTTTGGAAGTATGCTTGGGGTCATTGTCCAATTGGAAGACCCATTTGCGAACAAGTTTTAACTTCCTGACTGATCTCTTGAGATATTGCTTCAATATATCCACAATTCATCTCCCTCATGATGCCATCTTTTTTGTGAAGTGCACCAGTCCCTCCTGCAGCAATGCACCCCCAAAACATGATGCTGCCACCCACGTACTTCACTGTTGGGCTGGTGTTCTTCAGCTTGCAAGCCTCCCCCTTAACCTCTTGCTCCTACCTGGCATGCAGGCGTCCCATCTAGAGCTCTGGAAATGCAAATGCGCTATGCTAAATGCTAATAGTATTAGTTAAAACTCAAACGTTCATTAAAATACACATGCAGGGTATTGAATTAAAGCTACACTCGTTGTGAATCCAGGCAACAAGTCAGATTTTTAAAATGCTTTTCGGCGAAAGCATGAGAAGCTATTATCTGATAGCATGTAACACCCCAAAAGACCCGCAGGGGACGTAAACAAAATAATTAGCATAGTCGTCGCTACACAAACCGCACAAATAAAATATAAAACATTCATTACCTTTAACCATCTTGGCACTCCTAGATGTCCCATAATCACTATTGG
>NC_068423.1:22531169-22578669 GCF_023373465.1 Oncorhynchus keta
GAGGGAGAGAATGATGAGAAGAGGAGGAGAGGAGGGAGAGAATGATGAGGAGAGGAGGGAGGGAGAGGAGGATGATGGAGAGAAGGAGGAGGAGAGGAGGGAGAGAAGGATGAGGGAGAGTACTAAACAGTACTGGTCTAATGGAGAGTACTAAACAGTACTGGTCTAATGTAGAGTACTAAACAGTACTGGTCTAATGTAGAGTACTAAACAGTACTGGTCTAATGGAGAGTACTAAACAGTACTGGTCTAATGGAGAGTACTAAACAGTACTGGTCTAATGGAGAGTACTAAACAGTACTGGTCTAATGGAGAGTACTAAACAGTACTGGTCTAATGGAGAGTACTAAACAGTACTGGTCTAATGGAGAGTACTAAACAGTACTGGTCTAATGGAGAGTACTAAACAGTACTGGTCTAATGGAGAGTACTAAACAGTACTGGTCTAATGTAGAGTACTAAACAGTACTGGTCTAATGGAGAGTACTAAACAGTACTGGTCTAATGGAGAGTACTAAACAGTACTGGTCTAATGGAGAGTACTAAACAGTACTGGTCTAATGGAGAGTACTAAACAGTACTGGTCTAATGGAGAGTACTAAACAGTACTGGTCTAATGAAGAGTACTAAACAGTACTGGTCTAATGGAGAGTACTAAACAGTACTGGTCTAATGGAGAGTACTAAACAGTACTGGTCTAATGGAGAGTACTAAACAGTACTGGTCTAAGGGAGAGTACTAAACAGTACTGGTCTAATGGAGAGTACTAAACAGTACTGGTCTAATGGAAGTACTAAACAGTACTGGTCTAATGGAGAGTACTAAACAGTAATGGTCTAATGGAGAGTACTAAACAGTACTGGTCTAATGGAGAGTACTAAACAGTACTGGTCTAATGGAGAGTACTAAACAGTACTGGTCTAATGGAGAGTACTAAACAGTACTGGTCTAATGGAGAGTACTAAACAGTACTGGTCTAATGGAGAGTACTAAACAGTACTGGTCTAATGGAGAGTACTAAACAGTACTGGTCTAATGAAGAGTACTAAACAGTACTGGTCTAATGGAGAGTACTAAACAGTACTGGTCTAATGGAGAGTACTAAACAGTACTGGTCTAATGGAGAGTACTAAACAGTACTGGTCTAATGGAGAGTACTAAACAGTACTGGTCTAATGGAGAGTACTAAACAGTAATGGTCTAATGGAGAGTACTAAACAGTACTGGTCTAATGGAGAGTACTAAACAGTACTGGTCTAATGGAGAGTACTAAACAGTACTGATCTAATGTAGAGTACTAAACAGTACTGGTCTAATGGAGAGTACTAAACAGCACTGGTCTAATGGAGAGTACTAAACAGTACTGGTCTAATGGAGAGTACTAAACAGTACTGGTCTAATGGAGAGTACTAAACAGTACTGGTCTAATGGAGAGTACTAAACAGTACTGGTCTAATGTAGAGTACTAAACAGTACTGGTCTAATGGAGAGTACTAAACAGTACTGGTCTAATGTAGAGTACTAAACAGTACTGGTCTAATGGAGAGTACTAAACAGTACTGGTCTAATGGAGAGTACTAAACAGTACTGGTCTAATGGAGAGTACTAAACAGTACTGGTCTAATGGAGAGTACTAAACAGTACTGGTCTAATGGAGAGTACTAACGAATGTTCCACTTGAAACTGGAGGGAAGAACAGAACAAGTGAGGAATGAGAAAGACGGATAGAATGACAGGAACGAGTGGAGATTCCCTCCTTTCATCAGCGTCCCTCGTTCAGCCTGGTTCGCCGCTGGTGCGCTTAGGGAGATTAGAGAGGGAAATTAGACCTATAAATTAGTACCGTACAGCCTACACACACTCACACAAACACACACACAAATACACATATATATATATATATACACACAAACACGCACACACACATATATCAAATCAAATTTATTTATATAGCCCTTCGTACATCAGCTGATATCTCAAAGTGCTGTACAGAAACCCAGCCTAAAACCCCAAACAGCAAGCAATGCAGCTGTAGAAGCACTGTGGCTAGGATAAACTCCCTAGAAAGGCCAAAACCTAGGAAGAAACCTAGGGGGAGCAGCAGCACGGCCAGGTGGACTGGGGACAGCAAGGAGTCATCATGCCAGTTAGTCTTGAGGCATGATCCTAGGGCTCAGGTCCTCCGAGAGAAAGAGAGAAAGAGAGAATTTGAGAGAGCATACTTAAATTCACACAGGACACCGGATAAGACAGGAGAAGTACTCCAGATATAACAAACTGACCCTAATCCCCCGACACATAAACTACTGCAGCATAAATACTGGAGGCTGAGACAGGAGGGGTCAGGAGACACTGTGGCCCCATCCGATGATACACCTGGACAGGGCCAAACAGGAAGAATATATCCCCACCCACTTTGCCAAAGCACAGCCCCCACACCACTGGAGGGATATCTTCAACCGTCAATTTACCATCCTGAGACAAGGCCGAGTATAGCCCACAAAGATCTCCGCCACGGCACAATCCAAGGGGGGGCGCCAACCCAGACAGGAAGATCACGTCAGTGACTCAACCCACTCAAGTGATGCACCCCTCCTAGGGACGGCATGAAAGAGCACCAGTGAGCCAGTGACTCAGCCCCTGTAATAGGGTTAGAGGCAGAGAATCCCAGTGGAAAGAGGGGAACCGGCCAGGCAGAGACAGCAAGGGTGGTTCGTTGCTCCAGAGCCTTTCCGTTCACCTTCACAATCCTGGGCCAGACTACACTCAATCATATGACCCAATGAAGAAATGAGTCTTCAGTAAAGACTTAAAGGTTGAGACAGATTCTGTGTCTCTCACATGGGTAGGCAGACCATTCCATAAAAATGGAGCTCTATAGGAGAAAGCCCTGCCTCCAGCTGTTTGCTTAGAAATTCTAGGGACGATTAGGAGGCCTGCGTCTTGTGACCGTAGCGTACGTGTAGGTATGTACGGCAAGTACATCGTATTTTCTCATGACACCATCATGTTCAGATGATAAGAAATTGACCATCATGGGAGGGAGGGAGGGAGGGAGGGAGTAACGAGGTAAGGAAATAAGGAAGTAAGGGGCTTTATTGGCATGGGAAACATATGTTAACATTGCCAAAGCAAGTGAAATAGTAACAAAAGTGAAATAAACAAATAAAAATGAACAGTAAACACTACACTCACAGAAGTTCCAAAAGAATAAGGACATTTCAAATGCCATATTATGTCTATATACAGTGTTGTAACAATGTGCAAATAGTTGAAGTACAATAGGGAAAATAAATAAACATTAATATGGGTTATATTTACAATGCTGTTTGTTCTTCACTGGTTGCCCTTTTCTCTCTCTCTCTCTCTCTCTCTCTCTCTCTCTCTCTCTCTCTCTCTCTCTCTCTCTCTCTCTCTCTCTCTCTCTCTCTTTATGTCTATCTCTCTCTTTTCATCAGTATATTGGGAATGCATCTGTTTGGCTGTAAGTTTGGATCAGAGAGAGATGGAGACACTCTACCAGATAGGAAGAACTTTGACACTCTGCTCTGGGCCATCGTCACCGTGTTTCAGGTAAGATCTGTCTACCTACCTCCCTCTCTCTCTCCTTCCCTCTCTCCCTCCCTTTCCTCTCTCTCTCCCTCTCTCCTTCCATCTCTCCCGCTTTCACTACAAAATCTGAGTCTGCCAGACATTTCCAAATCTCAAACTTGGCCAAGTACCAAAATTAGTCCATTTGCCAAGCCATCTGTTTTATAGGTCCAACTACACACGAACTGCATGTGAACAATAAACAGCTGCTCTCTATTTGCACTATTCCTCTTAAATCCCTCCCCCCATCCCATACCTTCCTTCCTTCTTCACTCCATCTGTCCCTCCCTTCCTCCCTACCTCCATCCCATACTTTCCTTCCTTCTTTCCTTACTTTTTCCTCCCTCCATCCCTCCCTCCCTCGCTCTCTGTCTTTCTTTCTCTCTCCTCCCTCCCTCTCTCCAGATCCTAACTCAGGAGGACTGGAACAAGGTTCTCTATAATGGTATGGCCTCCACCACTCCTGTGGCCGCTCTCTACTTCATCGCCCTCATGACCTTTGGGAACTACGTCCTCTTCAACCTTCTGGTGGCCATTTTGGTTGAGGGCTTCCAGACTGAGGTGAACTAAGTAAACCAAATAACACACACAGGCACATAACGAGATGGGAACACCTGGGCTGAGGGCTTGGACATTACATCTTCTATTCATCCACCTTGACTCTCACCTCTAAATCTGTTCATCTCTAATTGTGTCACCTATTATTACTCTTCCTCACCTTCTCTCCTCCTCCTCTTCCTCTTTCTGACACGTGCTCTTCATCCGTCTTCACCCTCTCTCCATCTCTCTCTTTTCCCAAATGAAAGGTTGCCATATTTAATGATTTTCCTTACGGTGATGTCATCCGTCATCAGGAAAAGATGCTTCCATCACAATGACATTCTACTTGCTCTCTCATCCTCCTTTTGTTATCCCTCCCTCCCTTCTGCTCTCTCATCCTCCTTTTGTTATCCCTCCCTCCCTTCTCCTCTCTCATCCTCCTTTTGTTATCCCTCCCTCCCTTCTGCTCTCTCATCCTCCTTTTGTTATCCCTCCCTCCCTTCTGCTCTCTCA
Source organism: Oncorhynchus keta (assembly GCF_023373465.1). Lineage (NCBI taxonomy): Eukaryota > Metazoa > Chordata > Actinopteri > Salmoniformes > Salmonidae > Oncorhynchus > Oncorhynchus keta. Next base: position 22,535,814 of record NC_068423.1, read on the forward strand.
TCCTCCTTTTGGTATCCCTCCCTCCCTTCTGCTCTCTCATCCTCCTTTTGTTACCCCTCCCTCCCTTCTGCTCTCTCATCCTCCTTTTGTTATCCCTCCCTCCCTTCTCCTCTCTCATCCTCCTTTTGTTATCCCTCCCTCCCTTCTGCTCTCTCATCCTCCTTTTGTTATCCCTCCCTCCCTTCTGCTCTCTCATCCTCCTTTTGTTACCCCTCCCTCCCTTCTGCTCTCTCATCCTCCTTTTGTTATCCCTCCCTCCCTTCTCCTCTCTCATCCTCCTTTTGTTATCCCTCCCTCCCTTCTGCTCTCTCATCCTCCTTTTGTTATCCCTCCCTCCCTTCTGCTCTCTCATCCTCCTTTTGTTATCCCTCCCTCCCTTCTGCTCTCTCATCCTCCTTTTGTTATCCCTCCCTCCCTTCTGCTCTCTCATCCTCCTTTTGTTATCCCTCCCTCCCTTCTGCTCTCTCATCCTCCTTTTGTTATCCCTCCCTCCCTTCTGCTCTCTCATCCTCCTTTTGTTATCCCTCCCTCCCTTCTGCTCTCTCATCCTCCTTTTGTTATCCCTCCCTCCCTTCTGCTCTCTCATCCTCCTTTTGTTATCCCTCCCTCCCTTCTGCTCTCTCATCCTCCTTTTTACATTCTTCCTTTTTGTTATTCCTCCCTCCCTTCTGCTCTCTCATCCTCCTTTTAACATTCTTCCTTTTTGTTATCTCTCCCTCCCTTCTGCCCATCAAACAGAAGACAAATCTCTCGCATAGCCGTGATTCCTCTCTGGCAGAGAGAGCGAGAGAGGTTTAGTGAGGGAGGGAAAGAGAGGGAAACATAGGCTGACAGAGAGAGAGAGAGAGAGAGAGAGAGAGAGAGAGACAGACAGACAGACAGAGCAATGGAGAAACACAAAGAGATAGATAAGGAGACAGAGGAGGGATGAATGGGAGATGGGAGATGAATGTATGTCTTTGTTGATAGTCAGAGAGCATAGTTCTCATCCCTACTGTGAGAGTGTGGTGTTTCAGCGCAGCTAGACATAGACTGAAATGGTTGTCTCGGAGGACAAAGTCGAAAAATCTCTTGTTTGGCTTCTGCTTTCTTTTAATTAAACATTCCAATTGAACATTCCATCTCTTGCTCGTTCGTCTGTCTCTATCCCTCTCTCGTTCTGTCTGTCTCTATCCCTCTCTCGTTCTGTCTGTCTCTATCCCTCTCTCGTTCTGTCTGTCTCTATCCCTCTCTCGTTCTGTCTGTCTCTATCCCTCTCTCGTTCTGTCTGTCTCTATCCCTCTCTCGTTCTGTCTGTCTCTATCCCTCTCTCGTTCTGTCTGTCTCTATCCCTCTCTCGTTCTGTCTGTCTCTATCCCTCTCTCGTTCTGTCTGTCTCTATCCCCTCTCGTTCTGTCTGTCTCTATCCCTCTCTGTTCTGTCTGTCTCTATCCCTCTCTCGTTCTGTCTGTCTCTATCCCTCTCTCGTTCTGTCTGTCTCTATCCCTCTCTCGTTCTGTCTGTCTCTATCCCTCTCTCGTTCTGTCTGTCTCTATCCCTCTCTCGTTCTGTCTGTCTCTATCCTGTCTGTCTCTATCCCTCTCTCGTTCTGTCTGTCTCTATCCCTCTCTCGTTCTGTCTGTCTCTATCCCTCTCTATCTGTCTGTCTCTATCCCTCTCTCGTTCTGTCTGTCTCTATCCCTCTCTCGTTCTGTCTGTCTCTATCCCTCTCTCGTTCTGTCTGTCTCTATCCCTCTCTCGTTCTGTCTGTCTCTATCCCTCTCTCGTTCTGTCTGTCTCTATCCCTCTCTCGTTCTGTCTGTCTCTATCCCTCTCTCGTTCTGTCTGTCTCTATCCCTCTCTCGTTCTGTCTGTCTCTATCCCTCTCTCGTTCTGTCTGTCTCTATCCCTCTCTCGTTCTGTCTGTCTCTATCCCTCTCTCGTTCTGTCTGTCTCTATCCCTCTCTCGTTCTGTCTGTCTGTCTCTCTCTTTCTCTCTCTCTGACTTGTGATAGCACCTGTGCTTTGATCTCTTGCGGTCTTAGTTAGAACTGCTGAGAGAAGAGGAGAGGGGAGGAGAAAAGTATAGACAGGATAGAGGAGCAGACATACTCATATTTAAAAGACGGATTGATTGGTCTGCTTTCTACTTATTAGTTGTTACAACAGTCTGCTTTCTAGGTCAGTTATCTGGATGACATGGTGTCCAGAATAACACAGTCATGTCCAACATCTCCTTTATGAGCCCTCAATACCACCTGGCATCATTCAGGTCAGTTAGGAATGAATCGGGTATTATTTAAAGCCAGAGATAAGTGACTGTGTCTATGGAATAAACACAGCTCTTAGCTGAACCATTTATGGATGACACATGGCAGCTGTAAAAGTTACCATTACTTTTTATGTTACGTCTGTAGCAAGTCTTGTTTTTAAGTACCCTTGTAGCGAATGAACCTTTCAAGTATATTGAACAGTAAACTCCAGCACACCGAACATACTGTACCTCTCTGGTCAGACTGAATGGAATGGATTCATCTTAACCCTGACTCCTCAGACCAGCTGTCATAGATAGTCCTCACCTGGCAGACATAGAGAGAGAGACATACAGACAGAGAGAGAGGGACTGGAGAGAGCGAGACAAGGACTAGAGAGAGAGAGAGACATACAGACAGAAACAAAGAGGGAGGGACTGGAGAGAGGGGGAGGGAGAGAGCGAGACAAGGACTAGAGAGTGAGAGAAAGCAAAAGAGAGAGAGAGGCCATGAGCAGATGAGCTCTCACATTTTTCAGCATGTTTTTACATGAAGGTAGGTTTAGAGTTAGATGATTTAGGCTCCAAACCTATAACCTGTTTTTGGACAAAATTACCTGGAAGGATTCCTACTACCAAAGATTCTTATTTCCAAGCACAAAATAATTGTCCACCTCAACAACAGCCCCGCAACCAAGTCCGGAGAGCTGAAAGGGGAGAGAGACGTATCTGCACTCTGGACTGTGGTGAGAGAACATCAACAGGAGAAAGAGCAGGAGATGAACAGAGCCCTAGAGGAGAGGATCAGACTGCTGGAGGAGATGGAGAGTGGGATGGCGTGGGACAGAAAACCACCCATTAGATAGCTGGCCACCCCTGCAGAGGAGTTAGCAGAACAGCCCATCCCAGACCCCGACCATAGCCTCGACATCACACCAGGACATGCAAATGTCCCCCCACACACACACCCACACCCACAGAGGACTAACACAAGCCACATATTGCACTCCTTATGGACTCAAACAGGAAATATATACCATCAAATATTTTTTTCCCAAACACACACTGTCTAAACCCTTGTGCCAAAACACCCAGCGTGCCCTAGACCTTCTGTCTGAGGACCAACTAGGGTCACCCAGCCAGATAATAATACACACAGGCACAAATGACCTGAGAACACAGCAGGCAAGGGTGGCCACAGCACTCAAGGGAGTGATTGAAAAAGCTTCTTCTACTTTCCCCAATTCACAAGTGGTTTCTCCACACATTCTACCATGAAAAGACTTCCAGCCTGCTACTTCCAGCCTGCTCTACAGCGGGTAAACACAAGTATCTCCAGTGACTGTGCCTCAAAACCAAATGTTTACATGGCCGACAACTCCAACCTGGACTTGAACAGCCTTTACGACTAGGTCCACCTATACAAGGCAGCAGTGTCCACCTTCGCCCGGACCCTAAAGGACATCACATTCAACCGCAGCCCCAACGCCTCACACAGGAGCAACAGATCAATAGACACTTTCCCAGACCCCCCAGGACCTACACATGGAGGACCCACGCTGAGAGGACCTACACATGGAGGACCCACGCCGAGAGGACCTACACATGGAGGACCCACGCCGAGAGGACCTACACATAGAGGACCCACGCTGAGAGGACCTACATATGGAGGACCCACGCTGAGAGGACCTACACATAGAGGACCCATGCCGAGAGGAACTACACATAGAGGACCCACGCTGAGAGGACCTACACATAGAGGACCCATGCCGAGAGGAACTACACATAGAGGACCCACGCTGAGAGGACCTACACATAGAGGACCCACGCCGAGAGGACCGACACAAAGAGGACCCACGCCGAGAGGACCGACACAAAGAGGACCCACGCTGAGAGGAACTACACATAGAGGACTCTTTCATAGTTGAAGTGTACCTATGATGAACATTTACAGGCCTCTCTCATCTTTTTAAGTGGGAGAACTTGCACAATTGGTGGTTGACTAAATACTTTTTTGCCCCACTGTATGTAAACTTCTAACTTCAACTGTAAGTCACTCTATTAAATTACTAAAAAACAGGAACATTTTACTTTTGGCTAGAAATTCAAAAGGAACTTATCTCAATAGAGAACAATGTCCTTCTGTGTGCTACCTATATCCCCCACTAGAATCCCCATACTTTAATGAAGACAGCATCTCCATCCTGGAGGGGGAAATCAATTATTTCCAAGGCCAGTGACATGTACTAGTCTGTGGCGACCTAAATGCCAGACCTGGACAGGAACCTGAGACCCTCAGCACACAGTGGGACAAACACCTACCTGGAGGTGACAGAATTCCCTCCCCCATATTGCCCCCTAGGCACAACTACGATAACATAACCAACAGAAACGGGTCACAACTCCTGCAGCTCTGTTGCATGCTGGATATGTACATAGTCAAGGCTTCGAGGGGACTCCTATGGTAGGTACACCTTTAGCACATCTCTTGGCAGGAGTACTGTAGCCTACTCTATCACTGACCTCCTCCCAGAGTCTCTCAGTGTTCACAGTATGGCCACTAACACCCCTATCAGATCTCAGCAAAATCACAGACTACTTGAACAGAGCAATACTCAATCATGAGGCATCAAAGCCAAAGGAACTCAATAATATTAAAAACTTCTTCGGGTTCAAATCCCTTTAACGGGATCGATGCCAAATTCAAACAACAGAAACAAATAATTGTAATCCCTCAAACATACAAGTATTATACACCATTTTAAATATAAACTTCTTGTTAATCCAACCACAGTGTTCGATTTCAAAAAGTCTTTATGGCGAAAGCATACCATGCGATTATGTTAGGTCAGAGCCTAGTCACAAAAAAACATACAGCCATTTCTAGCCAAAGAGAGGAGTCACAAAAAGCAGAAATAGAGATAAAATGAATCACTAACCTTTGATCTTCATCAGATGGCACTCATAGGACTTTATGTTACACAATACATGGATGTTTTGTTCGATAAAGTACATATTTATATCCAAAAAACTCAGTTTACATTGGCGCGTTATGTTCAGTAATGTTTTGCCCCCAAAACATCCGGTGATTTTGCAGAGAGCCACATCAATTTACAGAAATACTCATCATAAAAGTTGATGAAAGATACAAGTGTTATACATAGGATTAAAGATAAGCTTCTCCTTAATGCAACCGATGTGTCAGATTTCAAAAAAGCTTTACGGCGAAAGCACACCCTGCGGTTATCTGAGTACAGCGCTCAGCCACCAAAACAAGCCATACAGATACCCGCCATGTTTTGGAGTCAACAAAAGTCAGAAATAGCATTATAAATATTCACTTACCTTTGATGCACTCCCAGGAAAACCTTTTCCACAATAAATGTTTGTTTTGTTCGATAAAGTCCAAATACCTCCTTTTTGTTTGCGCGTTTAGTTCACTAATCCAAATGCACAAAGCACGGGCACTAAGTCCAGACGAAAAGTAAAAAAGTTCCATTAAAGTTCGTAGAAACATGTGAATCGATGTATATAATCAATCTTTTGGATGTTTTTTATCATAAATCTTCAATAATATTCCAAACGGACAATTCCGTTGTCATTAGAAAGGAAAGGGAACGGAATAAACAACTCATAGCTTTCAGCTGAGCCACTTACTGTGAGTAGTCTTATTCTCTCCCCTTTCACAATAGAAGCCTGAAACAACTTTCTAAAGATGTTTAACATCTAGTGGAAGCAATCACTTGAAAAACTACAAATCTCAGATTTCACACTTCCTGGTGGATTTTTCTCAGGTTTTTGCCTGCCATATGAGTCCTGTTATAGTCACATACATAATTTTAACAGTTTCAGAATCTTCAGAGGGTTTTCTATTCAAATCTACCAATAATATGCATATCCTAGCGTCTGGGCCTGAGTAGCAGGCAATTTACTCTGGGCATGCTTTTCATCCGGACGTGAAAATACTGCCCCCTAGCCCAAAGAGGTTATTAAGAAATGCTATAGAAGGAAGGAAGGTAGTGTGGAAATCTACCATGAAACAATTAGGCAACAAATTCAATCCCTTTTAGACAACTTCCTGGACAAAACATTCCACTGTAATAGTGAAGGTGTAAACTTGGCAGTAGAAAACCTAAACAGTATATTTGACCTCTCAGCTTCCTTGTCAAATCTAAAATGTTCTAACAGAAATCCAAAGAAAATGAACAACAATGACAAATGGTTTGATGAAGAATGCAAAAACCTAAGAAAGAAATTGAGAAACCTGTCTGACCAAAACATAGAGACCCAGAAAACCTGAGCCATCACTATGGTGAATCACTAACACAATACAGAAATACACATATATACACATAAATCAGCTCAATGTAATTGAAGAATCCATAGACTCTAAACACTTCTGGGAAAATTGGAAAACACTAAACAAACAACAACCCAAACAGTTATCTATCCAAAATGACGATGTATGGGTAAACCACTTCTCCAATCTTGTTGGCCATATAACTAAGAACAAACACAAAAGCATATACATGATCAAATACAAATCTTAGAATAAACTATTAAAGTCTACCAGAACCCACTGGACTATTTTAACGAGTGTGCTGAGTGTCGGGAAGCAAGTGAGGGGAGTAAGTGTTTTAATAAATAAAATAAAAAAAACACCAATATTTGGAACCAAGGACTGATCACCCTAATCCACAAAAGTGGAGACAAATTTGAACCCACAAACTATCGTGGGATATGTGTCAACAGCAACCTTGGGACAATCATCTGCATTATCATTAACAGTGGACAAGTTAATTTCCTCAGTGAAAACAATGTACTGAGCAAATGTCAAATTTCCTTTTATCAAATTATTGTACAACAGACCACGTATTCACCCTGCACAGCCTAATTGACAAACAAACAAACTAAAACAAAGGCAAAATCTTCTCAGGATTTGTTGATTTCAAAAAAGCCTGCTATACAAAATGATGAAAAGTGGTGTTGGGGGACAAACATACAACATCATAAAATCTATGTACACAAACAACAAATGTGTGTTTAATATTGACAAAAAAAACACATTGCTTTCCACAGGTCCATGGGGTGAGACAGGGATGAAGCTTAAGCCCCACCCTCTTCAACATATATATATCAATGAATAGGAGAGGGCACTAGAACAGTCTGCAACACCCAGCCTCACTCTACTAGAATCTGAAGTCAAATGTCTACTGTTTGCTGAGGATCTGGTATTTCTGTCCCCAAACAAGGAGGGCCCACAGCAGAAACTAGATCTTCTGCACATATTCTATCAGACCTGGGCCCTGACAGACCTGGGCCCTGACAGACCTGGGCCCTGACAGTAAATCTGAATAAGACCAAAATAATTGTGTTCCAGAAAAGGTCCAATTGCCAGGCCCATGAATACACATTCCATCTAGACACCGTTGCACTAGAGCACGTAAAAATCTATACATACATCGGCCTAAACTTCAGCGCCATAGTTAACCTCGAGGCCCTGAACGATATGAGAGAAGGCAATAAGGGCATTATATGCAATCAAAAGGACGATAAAATTTGACATACCAATTAGGATCTGGCTAAAAATACTTGAATCAGTAATAGAACCCATTGCCTTTTATGGTTGTGGGGTCTGGGTTCCGCTCACCAACCGGGAATTCACAAAATGGGACAAACACCAAATTTCGACTCTGCATGCAGAATTCTGCAAAAATGTCCTTTGTGTACAACGTAAAATACCAAATAATGCAGAGCAGGATTGGTCCGATGCCCGCAAATGATCAAAATCCAGAAAAGAGCCTTTCAATTCTGCAACCACCTAAAAGGACCTGATTCCCAAACCATTACAAAGCCATCACCTACAGAGAGATGAACATGGAAAAGAGTCCGAAGCTGGTCTTGAGGCTCTGTTCACAAACATAAACAGACCCCACAGAGCCCTATGACAGCAACACAATTAGACCCAACCAAATCATGATGAAACAAAAAGATAATTACTTGATACATTGGAAAGAAATAACAAAATCAATTTGCAAACTAGAAAGCCTCTAAACAGAGAGTACACAGTGGCAGAATACCTGACCACTGTGACCAAATTAAGGAAATCTCTGACTATGTTCAGACTCAGTGAGCATTGCCTTGCTGAAGGCAGACATGGCTCTCAAGAGAAGACAGGCTATGTGCACACTGCCCACAAAATGAGGTGGAAACTGAGCTGCACTTCCTAACCTCCTGCCCAATATATTCCCATACTAGAGACCATATCTACTGGGTGAAATACCACAGTGTGCCATCACTGCAGCAAGATGTGTGATCTGTTGCCACAAGAAAAGGGCAACCAGTGAAGAACAAACACCATTGTAAATACAGCCCATATTTAAGTTTATTTTCCCTTTTGTAATTCAACTACTTGCACATCATAACATCATGGTCTTTCATCTTTTGGAGGGTTTGTGTAATATTTACTCTACATTTTGTATTTTTTTATTCACTTTTGTTTATTATCTATTTCACTTGCTTTGGCAATGTTAACATATGTTTACAATGCCAATAAAGCCCTTTGAATGTAATTTAATTGAATTGAGAGGGAGAGGGAGAGGGAGAGGGAGAGGGAGAGGGAGGGGGAGAGGGAGAGGGAGAGACTAGGGAGTGGGAGGGAGAGAGAGGGAGAGGGAGAGACTAGGGAGGGAGAGAGGAGAGGGAGAGGGAGAGGGAGAGACTAGGGAGGGAGGGTGGGAGGGAGGGAGGGAGGGAGGGAGGGAGGGAGGGAGGGAGAGAGAGAGAGAGCGAAAGAGCGAAAGAGAGACAGCGAAAAAAGCGGGACAGATAGAGAGGGTGATCTAGAGAGAGTGTACAGCGATGTCAGCCAGTGATTGCTGAGCTCATAGATTTATAGATAATGTGAGAGGTCTCTGGCCTTTGACAAACCAGTCAGGCAGGATGACTACTAAAGATCTGGCACACATCTAGATTGAGATGTATTATTAGCTCACCAAGATAAACTCCACTTTACCACACACAGAGACAGACAGACAGACACCGTCTCCCCAATCTTGAGCCCTGATATTGAAAATGTTTTTAAGCTAAGTTTGCCTAGACTTCCACTCCTCCTCTCTTCCTCTCCTCTCCTCTCCTCTCTTCTTCTCTCTTCTTCTCCTCTCTTCTTCTCCTCCTCTCTTTCCCTCCTCTCTTCTCCTCTCTTCCCTCCTCTCTTCCTCTCCTCCTCTCTTCCCCTCCTCACTTACCCCCTCCTCTCCTTCTCTTTTCCTCTCCTCTCTTCTTCTCTCTTCTTCTCCTCTCTTCCTCTCATCCTCTCTTCCCCTCCTCTCTTCCTCTCCTCTCTTCCTCTCCTCTCTTCTTCTCTCTTGTTCTCCTCTATTCCTCTCCTCCTCTCTTTCCCTCCCCTCTTCTCCTCTTCCCTCCTCTCTTCCTCTCCTCCTCTCTTCCCCTCCTCACTTACCCCCTCCTCTCCTTCTCTTTTCCTCTCCCCCTCCTCTCCTCTTCTCCTCCTCTGGTTCTTTCCTCCTGTCTTCACAATTAATTTGAAAGCTGTTTGCTCAATTCCTTCACAATTGTTTTCTATAATAATAATAACATTCTTCTCACAGTTTATTTTTAATCGGCCGAACTTTGCAGTGAGTCAGGGTTGCTAGGTAACGACAGGTTGAATGACATGAGTTGGGATGAGAGATGTTTGGTTCTGGGGCCATGCCCTGGTGTATACACACACACACACACACACACACACACACTACACACTACACACACTACACAGTATACTGTACTGTACTGACTGACGCCCAACTTCCCAGCTGTAGACTCTTTTACAGTGTTGCTATGCTGTGTACTCTCCACCTATGACTGATAACTGACTTACGGTATAACTTGTGAAGTTATAACTCATGCTTGAAATGCGTATGATTGGCCCAAAGACATTATGCTATCACATTGAGCTGTGTTGCTGTGTGTTATTGCAACTTGGCTGCATTCTGCTATGATTGGCGGTTGAGCATCTCTTCTGTGTATTCAGCATCTCTTCTGTGTATAATGAAAGGATTTATATTCTGTGCATCTTTAGCATGATACAGAATATATACATGATATATCTGCCTGGTCAACTTAATTATCTTTCTGCTTTCTTTGCTGCTACTCCTCTCTATTCACCCTTCCTTTTTTATTTTCCTTTCTCTCACTTTTACTCATTCTCTCTCTTTATCTCTCTCTTTCTATGTTCCTCTCTCTCACACCTTTTCTCTCTCCCTCGCTTTCTCTCTCCATTTCTCCTTCTCTCTATCCCCCTCTCTCTCTCTCTGTCTTCCCCTCCTTCTCTTCCTGCGGTAAAACATCACACACTTCCACTGTAGGAAGAGCCCACGAGAGAGGACTTGCATGTCCAGTTGAGCCTAGATCAACTGCCTCTAGGCTCAAGGGTATGTACTGCAATGTGCTCCCATCTCTTCACACACTCTTTCTCTCTCCCCCTCTCTCCCCTCTCTCCCCCTCTCTCCCTCTCAGGCTCCCCCTGTCTCTCTACCCTCCACAACCCCGCTGCACGATGCCACGGCTGTTGAGACTAACCAGGTTGACAGTGTGTGTGTGTTCAACGTGTGTGTGTTCAAGGTGTGTGTGTTTAGTTGTTGTGTGTGTTCAACGTGTGTGTTCAACGTGTGTGTGTTCAACGTGTGTGTGTTCAAGGTGTGTGTGTTTAGTTGTTGTGTGTGTTCAACGTGTGTGTGTGTTCAACGTGTGTGTGTTCAACGTGTGTGTGTTCAACATGTGTGTGTGTGTTCAACGTGTGTGTGTGTGTTCAACGTGTGTGTGTTCAACGTGTGTGTGTGTGTTCGACGTGTGTGTGTGTGTGTGTTCAACGTGTGTGTGTTCAACGTGTGTGTGTTCAGTTGTTGTGTGTGTCTTCACTGTCTTAACTGTAGTGTCAGACGGTTGATAAGTAGTTGGTTGTTTTTATGTTGGAAAGCAGATCCTCACAGATGTCTCTCTCTGCAGGTCCATTGGGTTCCTTCCATTAGCGGAGCAAACAAATAAACGCACTAGAAACATGGCCCATAGTAGCCAAACGAAAGCTAAAGCACTACAGTAGAAATGTCTCTAAAGCCTCTCTGTTTATGGACAATATAGAGACAGTCGTTTAGAGCCAACGGAACAGCTTTAGAATAACAGGGATACAGTTAACCCTGGGAGAGGGATTTAAAGGGGAGTCTGCTCTGGGTGGTCTGCTGTGGTTAACGCTGGGAGAGGGATTTAAAGGGGAGTCTGCTCTGTGTGGTCTGCTGTGGTTAACCCTGGGAGAGGGATTTAAAAGGGAGTATGCTCTGTGTGGTCTGCTGTGGTTAACGCTGGGAGAGGGATTTAAAGGGGAGTCTGCTCTGTGTGGTCTGCTGTGGTTAACCCTGGGAGAGGGATTTAAAGGGGAGTCTGCTCTGTGTGGTCTGCTGTGGTTAACCCTGGGAGAGGGATTTAAAGGGGAGTCTGCTCTGTGTGGTCTGCTGTGGTTAACCCTGGGAGAGGGATTTAAAGGAGAGTCTGCTCTGTGTGGTCTGCTGTGGTTAACCCTGGGAGAGGGATTTAAAGGGGAGTCTGCTCTGTGTGGTCTGCTGTGGTTAACCCTGGGAGAGGGATTTAAAGGGGAGTCTGCTCTGTGTGGTCTGCTGTGGTTAACCCTGGGAGAGGGATTTAAAGGGAGTCTGCTCTGTGTGGTCTGCTGTGGTTAACCCTGGGAGAGGGATTTAAAGGGAGTCTGCTCTGTGTGGTCTGCTGTGGTTAACCCTGGGAGAGGGATTTAAAGGGGAGTCTGCTCTGTGTGGTCTGCTGTGGTTAACCCTGGGAGAGGGATTTAAAGGGGAGTCTGCTCTGTGTGGTCTGCTGTGGTTAACCCTGGGAGAGGGATTTAAAGGGGAGTCTGCTCTGTGTGGTCTGCTGTGGTTAACCCTGGGAGAGGGATTTAAAGGGGAGTCTGCTCTGTGTGGTCTGCTGTGGTTAACCCTGGGAGAGGGATTTAAAGGGGAGTCTGCTCTGTGTGGTCTGCTGTGGTTAACCCTGGGAGAGGGATTTAAAGGGGAGTCTGCTCTGTGTGGTCTGCTGTGGTTAACCCTGGGAGAGGGATTTAAAGGGAGTCTGCTCTGTGTGGTCTGCTGTGGTTAACCCTGGGAGAGGGATTTAAAGGGGAGTCTGCTCTGTGTGGTCTGCTGTGGTTAACCCTGGGAGAGGGATTTAAAGGGGAGTCTGCTCTGTGTGGTCTGCTGTGGTTAACCCTGGGAGAGGGATTTAAAGGGGAGTCTGCTCTGTGTGGTCTGCTGTGGTTAACCCTGGGAGAGGGATTTAAAGGGGAGTCTGCTCTGTGTGGTCTGCTGTGGTTAACCCTGGGAGAGGGATTTAAAGGGGAGTCTGCTCTGTGTGGTCTGCTGTGGTTAACCCTGGGAGAGGGATTTAAAGGGGAGTCTGCTCTGTGTGGTCTGCTGTGGTTAACCCTGGGAGAGGGATTTAAAGGGGAGTCTGCTCTGTCTGGTCTGCTGTGGTTAACCCTGGGAGAGGGATTTAAAGGGGAGTCTGCTCTGTGTGGTCTGCTGTGGTTAACCCTGGGAGAGGGATTTAAAGGGGAGTCTGCTCTGTCTGGTCTGCTGTGGTTAACCCTGGGAGAGGGATTTAAAGGGGAGTCTGCTCTGTCTGGTCTGCTGTGGTTAACCCTGGGAGAGGGATTTAAAGGGGAGTCTGCTCTGTCTGGTCTGCTGTGGTTAACCCTGGGAGAGGGATTTAAAGGGGAGTCTGCTCTGTGTGGTCTGCTGTGGTTAACCCTGGGAGAGGGATTTAAAGGAGAGTCTGCTCTGTGTGGTCTGCTGTGGTTAACCCTGGGAGAGGGATTTAAAGGGGAGTCTGCTCTGTGTGGTCTGCTGTGGTTAACCCTGGGAGAGGGATTTAAAGGGGAGTCTGCTCTGTGTGGTCTGCTGTGGTTAACCCTGGGAGAGGGATTTAAAGGGGAGTCTGCTCTGTGTGGTCTGCTGTGGTTAACCCTGGGAGAGGGATTTAAAGGGGAGTCTGCTCTGTGTGGTCTGCTGTGGTTAACCCTGGGAGAGGGATTTAAAGGGGAGTCTGCTCTGTGTGGTCTGCTGTGGTTAACCCTGGGAGAGGGATTTAAAGGGGAGTCTGCTCTGTGTGGTCTGCTGTGGTTAACCCTGGGAGAGGGATTTAAAGGGGAGTCTGCTCTGTGTGGTCTGCTGTGGTTATCCCTGTAGTTATCCCCCCCCTCAGTGTGTGGATGTGCCTGCCCTGTCCTGTGCAGTCCCTGTATTTCTATCTGTTTATGAGTAACGGAGGTGGTTCGGTGAACATGACGATTTGCATAAGCACCCAGCGCTAATGCCTTGGCTTTAGCGCAGTGGGCTAACACAGTCTCAAGTCAGGCGGGCAGCTGATCGAAACCTGGTTGTCACATCTGCGTCTGAGATCCTCGAAGCAGTGGTGCTACACTACTAGAGATCGTTAGAGACGTTGTCAGTGACTCCATCTACATTACTACATACACACTCCCCCATCCAAAGCACATGCACTCATTTCTCCATTCACGCCTTTAGAGTGGCCTGACCCCGGGGGCCCCGGGGCCTTGGCTGGGACCATGTCCGTGACCCCGGGGCCTTGGCTGGGAACATGTCTGTGACCCCGGGGCCTTGGCTGGGACCATGTCCGTGACCCCGGGGCCTTGGCTGGGAACATGTCCGTGACCCCGGGGCCTTGGCTGGGAACATGTCCGTGACCCCGGGGCCAGCCTGACTCCCATATCACCTTTCTGGAGAAGAGGAATGAGGTTGAACCCGTAAGATGACTGTCAGTGTTTGACCATAAAGTGGCCATTTTGAGATACAGGGTAAGGTTCAACCCTAAGCTGCCTATCCATAAGATAAGTAGTCCGCTCAAATAGGGCAGGCAGAGAGCTGAAACTCATTTCAGATTACTGATCACAAATGGGGCTCAGACCTTACCGCCCATCTCTCCTAAACGGTTCAGGAAATTAGGTCTGATAGGTTCACACACACAAGGTGCACGCACACACACACGCAAGGTGCACACACACACGCAAGGAACACACTCACATGCACCTCGAGGTGAATAAAGCCATTTGTTTGATGAGAGAAATTGAGATTTCGATATTTAGGCACTTCTATAAACCCCACCCACTGTGAATATATCAACTACTACTGCATATCACTGCTACAGAAACCACACCCACTGTGAATATATTAATAACTACTGCATATAACTACTATAGAAACCACACCCACTGTGAATATATTAACTACTACTGCATATAACTGCTATAGAAACCACATCCACTGTGAATATATTAATAACTACTGCATATAACTACTATAGAAACCACACCCACTGTGAATATATTAACTACTACTGCATATAACTGCTATAGAAACCACATCCACTGTGAATATATTAACTACTACTGCATATAACTGCTATAGAAACCACACCCACTGTGAATATATTAATAACTACTGCATATAACTGCTATAGAAACCACATCCACTGTGAATATATTAACTACTACTGCATATCACTGCTATAGAAACCACACCCACTGTGAATATATTAACTACTACTGCATATAACTGCTATAGAAACCACACCCACTGTGAATATATTAATAACTACTGCATATAACTACTATAGAAACCACACCCACTGTGAATATATTAACTACTACTGCACATAACTGCTATAGAAACCACACCCACTGTGAATATATTAATAACTACTGCACATAACTGCTATAGAAACCACACCCACTGTGAATATATTAATAACTACTGCATATAACTACTATAGAAACCACACCCACTGTGAATATATTAACTACTACTGCATATAACTGCTATAGAAACCACACCCACTGTGAATATATTAATAACTACTGCATATAACTACTATAGAAACCACACCCACTGTGAATATATTAACTACTACTGCATATAACTGCTATAGAAACCACATCCACTGTGAATATATTAACTACTACTGCATATAACTGCTATAGAAACCACATCCACTGTGAATATATTAACTACTACTGCATATAACTGCTATAGAAACCACATCCACTGTGAATATATTAACTACTACTGCATATAACTGCTATAGAAACCACATCCACTGTGAATATATTAATAACTACTACTGCATATCACTGCTATAGAAACCACACCCACTGTGAATATATTAATAACTACTGCATATACTGCTACAGAAACCACATCCACTGTGAATATATTAATAACTGCATATCAGAAACCACATCCACTGTGAATATATTAACTACTACTGCATATCACTGCTATAGAAACCACACCCACTGTGAATATATTAATAACTACTGCATATCACTGCTATAGAAACCACATCCACTGTGAATATATTAACTACTACTGCATATCACTGCTATAGAAACCACATCCACTGTGAATATATTAATAACTACTGCATATCACTGCTATAGAAACCACATCCACTGTGAATATATTAATAACTACTGCATATAACTGCTATAGAAACCACATCCACTGTGAATATATTAATAACTACTGCATATAACTGCTATAGAAACCACACCCACTGTGAATATATTAACTACTACTGCATATCACTGCTATAGAAACCACACCCACTGTGAATATATTAACAACTACTGCATATAACTGCTATAGAAACCACACCCACTGTGAATATATTAACTACTACTGCATATCACTGCTATAGAAACCACATCCACTGTGAATATATTAACTACTACTGCATATAACTGCTATAGAAACCACACCCACTGTGAATATATTAACTACTACTGCATATCACTGCTATAGAAACCACATCCACTGTGAATATATTAATAACTACTGCATATAACTGCTATAGAAACCACATCCACTGTGAATATATTAACTACTACTGCATATAACTGCTATAGAAACCACACCCACTGTGAATATATTAATAACTACTGCATATCACTGCTATACTGCATATCACTGAAACCACATCCACTGTGAATATATTAACTAACTACTGCATATCACTGCTATAGAAACCACATCCACTGTGAATATATTAATAACTACTGCATATCACTGCTATAGAAACCACATCCACTGTGAATATATTAACTACTACTGCATATCACTGCTATAGAAACCACATCCACTGTGAATATATTAATAACTACTGCATATAACACTGCTATAGAAACCACACCCACTGTGAATATATTAACTACTACTGCATATAACTGCTATAGAAACCACACCCACTGTGAATATATTAACTACTACTGCATATAACTGAAACCACATCCACTACTAGAAACTATAGAAACACCCACTGTGAATATATTAACTACTACTGCATATAACTGCTATAGAAACCACACCCACTGTGAATATATTAACTACTACTGCATATCACTGCTATAGAAACCACACCCACTGTGAATATATTAACTACTACTGCATATCACTGCTATAGAAACCACATCCACTGTGAATATATTAACTACTACTGCATATAACTGCTATAGAAACCACACCCACTGTGAATATATTAACTACTACTGCATATAACTGCTATAGAAACCACATCCACTGTGAATATATTAACTACTACTGCATATCACTGCTATAGAAACCACATCCACTGTGAATATATTAACTACTACTGCATATAACTGCTATAGAAACCACATCCACTGTGAATATATTAACTACTACTGCATATAACTGCTATAGAAACCACATCCACTGTGAATATATTAATAACTACTGCATATCACTGCTACAGAAACCACACCCACTGTGAATATATTAACTACTACTGCATATCACTACTATAGAAACCACATCCACTGTGAATATATTAACTACTACTGCATATAACTGCTATAGAAACCACATCCACTGTGAATATATTAACTACTACTGCATATCACTGCTATAGAAACCACACCCACTGTGAATATATTAATAACTACTGCATATAACTGCTACAGAAACCACACCCACTGTGAATATATTAATAACTACTGCATATAACTGCAGAAACCACACCCAGAAACCACACCCACTGTGAATATATTAACTACTACTGCATATCACTGCTATAGAAACCACATCCACTGTGAATATATGAACTACTACTGCATATAACTGCTATAGAAACCACATCCACTGTGAATATATTAACTACTACTGCATGTCACTGCTATAGAAACCCCATCCACTGTGAATATATTAATAACTACTGCATATCACTGCTATAGAAACCACATCCACTGTGAATATATTAATAACTACTGCATATAACTGCTATAGAAACCATATCCACTGTGAATATATTAATAACTACTGCATATAACTGCTATAGAAACCACACCCACTGTGAATATATTAACTACTACTGCATATAACTGCTATAGAAACCACACCCACTGTGAATATATTAACTACTACTGCATATAACTGCTATAGAAACCACACCCACTGTGAATATATTAACTACTACTGCATATCACTGCTATAGAAACCACATCCACTGTGAATATATTAACTACTACTGCATATAACTGCTATAGAAACCACACCCACTGTGAATATATTAACTACTACTGCATATCACTGCTACAGAAACCACACCCACTGTGAATATATTAATAACTACTGCATATAACTGCTACAGAAACCACACCCACTGTGAATATATTAACTACTACTGCATATCACTGCTATAGAAACCACACCCACTGTGAATATATTAATAACTACTGCATATCACTGCTATAGAAACCACATCCACTGTGAATATATTAACTACTACTGCATATCACTGCTATAGAAACCCCATCCACTGTGAATATATTAATAACTACTGCATATCACTGCTATAGAAACCACATCCACTGTGAATATATTAACTACTACTGCATATCACTGCTATAGAAACCACATCCACTGTGAATATATTAATAACTACTGCATATAACTGCTATAGAAACCACACCCACTGTGAATATATTAACTACTACTGCATATAACTGCTATAGAAACCACACCCACTGTGAATATATTAACTACTACTGCATATAACTGCTATAGAAACCACACCCACTGTGAATATATTAACTACTACTGCATATAACTGCTATAGAAACCACACCCACTGTGAATATATTAACTACTACTGCATATCACTGCTATAGAAACCACACCCACTGTGAATATATTAACTACTACTGCATATCACTGCTATAGAAACCACATCCACTGTGAATATATTAACTACTACTGCATATAACTGCTATAGAAACCACACCCACTGTGAATATATTAACTACTACTGCATATCACTGCTACAGAAACCACACCCACTGTGAATATATTAACTACTACTGCATATCACTGCTATAGAAACCACACCCACTGTGAATATATTAACTACTACTGCATATCACTGCTATAGAAACCACATCCACTGTGAATATATTAACTACTACTGCATATAACTGCTATAGAAACCACACCCACTGTGAATATATTAACTACTACTGCATATCACTGCTATAGAAACCACACCCACTGTGAATATATTAACTACTACTGCATATCACTGCTATAGAAACCACATCCACTGTGAATATATTAATAACTACTGCATATAACTGCTATAGAAACCCCATCCACTGTGAATATATTAATAACTACTGCATATCACTGCTATAGAAACCACATCCACTGTGAATATATTAACTACTACTGCATATCACTGCTATAGAAACCACATCCACTGTGAATATATTAATAACTACTGCATATAACTGCTATAGAAACCACATCCACTGTGAATATATTAATAACTACTGCATATAACTGCTATAGAAACCACATCCACTGTGAATATATTAACTACTACTGCATATCACTGCTATAGAAACCACACCCACTGTGAATATATTAACTACTACTGCATATCACTGCTACAGAAACCACATCCACTGTGAATATATTAACTACTACTGCATATCACTGCTACAGAAACCCCATCCAATGTGAATATATTAATAACTACTGCATATAACTGCTATAGAAACCACACCCACTGTGAATATATTAACTACTACTGCATATAACTGCTATAGAAACCACACCCACTGTGAATATATTAACTACTACTGCATATAACTGCTATAGAAACCACACCCACTGTGAATATATTAACTACTACTGCATATAACTGCTATAGAAACCACACCCACTGTGAATATATTAACTACTACTGCATATCACTGCTATAGAAACCACACCCACTGTGAATATATTAACTACTACTGCATATCACTGCTATAGAAACCACATCCACTGTGAATATATTAACTACTACTGCATATAACTGCTATAGAAACCACACCCAATGTGAATATATTAACTACTACTGCATATCACTGCTACAGAAACCACACCCACTGTGAATATATTAACTACTACTGCATATCACTGCTATAGAAACCACACCCACTGTGAATATATTAACTACTACTGCATATCACTGCTATAGAAACCACACGCACTGTGAATATATTAACTACTACTGCATATCACTGCTATAGAAACCACACCCACTGTGAATATATTAACTACTACTGCATATCACTACTATAGAAACCACACCCACTGTGAATATATTAACTACTACTGCATATCACTGCTATAGACACCACACCCACTGTGAATATATTAACTACTACTGCATATCACTACTATAGAAACCACACCCACTGTGAATATATTAACTACTACTGCATATCACTACTATAGAAACCACACCCACTGTGAATATATTAACTACTACTGCATATCACTGCTATAGAAACCACATCCACTGTGAATATATTAACTACTACTGCATATCACTGCTATAGACTAGATACTGGCCGTAGAGATGGAGAGAGAAAAGGGGAGAGCGAAAACAGAAAGGTGTTCAAGAGAGGAACATGTTTTACTGTAAATGTAGGAAGAACAAGAGAGAGAGAGAGAGAGAGAGGACAAGGAGGGAACAAAACAGGCAACAAACCGTTCTGCCGCTCTGACAAACTCACTGGGTGGATGATTTGTATTAGAAGGTTGTGTGTGTGTTCTCTCCCGTCTGTGCATCAGACTGAAGCTCTGTAGAATGAATGTGTTTACGGGGCTTAGATGGGCATGGGGTTGACTCGTCATGCCCAACCCTGACGGGTAGAACAAGTAGAATAACCCTGATTGGTACTGTAGCTCTGTTTATCTTCTCAGAGTGATCCCCCCTCCCTCTCTGCACCTTTCCATGGCTCTCTGGGTCTATCACAGAAAAGCAGTCTGAAACTGACAATCTGTCCCCTATCATATGATAACTCATATTCCGGTATCTTCTCTAACGGTGCCGGTGCCCTACGTAACAGGAAATATGAGATATTCAATTTGGACGGTCAATTTGGACCTTCAATTTGGAGATGCATTTTGATCCTTACGAAGTTCTGTGAGAGTCTATGTGTCGTTGTCTGTGTGTAGCCTACGTGCTTGGATGTGTGCACATAAGTGTGTGTGTTCATACATGTATAGGTTTTCCTGTGTGCGCTGTGTGTTTCAGTGTGGTCTAAGACAGCATGTTATCTACTGCCCCTGCATGTTAGCTAACACATTGTTTTGACAGAGCTGCCCTCCATCGATGTATCTCCCTCCTTCTCTAGCCTCTGCACTCTTGACCTATTGACCTGTGAACTCTCCAGCCTTCCTGGCTACTGGGAGAAGTTGCTCCCTAGACACAGATCTAGGATCAGCTCATCCTTCCTATACACAAACGATTAGCATTAGGGGATGAAGACAAAACTGACCCAAGATCAGTGTGTCGAGGCAGCTTCATCATTCTCTGTCTGGTTTCCATACTGGCTATTACTGCCTGCTCCCTGACTCGCCTTTTGAGAAAATAACCATATACTGTCTTCTATTTGTGTGTGTGTGTTTGAGTGTGTGTGTGTGTGTGCATATATGCATGTGTTTGCGCATGTGTGTGTGTGTACGTGTGTGTGTGTGTGTGTTTGTTGTGTGTGTGTGTGTTTGTTGTGTGTGTGTGTGTGTGTGTGTGTGTATGTAGGGAGAAGACTCCAAGTCAGTGTCAGAGGCTGATTTATCATCGAGGAGTATGGAGGACATGAACGGCAGTGGAAAGGATGCGTCTGGCTCCCGGGTGAGACACACACACACACACACACACACACACACACACACACACACACACACACATGCGCAAACACATGCATATATGCACACACACACACACACACACACACACACACACACACACACACACACACACACACACACACACACACACACACACACACACACACACACACACACACACACACACACACACACACACATGCGCAAACACATGCATATATGCACACACACACACACACACACACACACACACACACACACAACACACACACACACACACACACACACACACACACACACACACACACACACACACACACACACACACACACACACACGCACACGAAGACAACACACACGCAGACAACACACACGCACACAACACACACACGCACGCACGCACGCACGCGCGCACACACACACACACACACACACACACACACACACACACACACACACACACACACACACACACACACACACACACACACACACACACACACACACACACACACACGCACACGCAGACAACACACACGCACACGCAGACAACACACACGCAGACGCAGACACACGCACACGCAGACACGCACACGCACACGCACACAACACACACGCACACGCACACACACACACACACACGCACGCACGCACGCACACACGCACACGCACATGCACACACACACACACACACACGCACACGCACACGCACACACGCACACACAAATTACATTTATTGCACTTCTACACTGTAAAAGTAGAAAGTCTCAAAGCACCATGTTTGTGTAATGAAACCATGGAAAGTAGTGCAGCTCGTGAGATCTTGTGTTTGGATGAATGTATGTTTTATGACAGGGAGAACGGATTACATGTCCTGTAAAAGGCAGCATCAAAACACAAACACTGTGTGTTTAGAAATGCAAATGGTTCGTAGCCTAACTATTGGTTGATGATAAGTGACTGGGAACAATATATCTTTTTTTTTTGCAATTCCACCTTTCTTTTGATTAGAAACAGGAAGTAAGATGGTACATTTTATTAGTCACATTCTGGGGTGAATTTAAATTAACCAACAACAAAAAACAACCAACGTACACTTAAATAAATGTCAGTATATTTATGAGAGAGCTTTCTTCCAACAACAAAACATTAAAAGAAAGAAAAGCAGTTTAACCAGGATTCAAAACATGATAGTGATGTTTTAGAAGCTTTAGAGAATCGACACCAAAAGAGATCTACTGTAATTCTGCACTAATTTAATATTAATATTTAAAAAGTATGTATTTAAACCTTTATTTAACTAGGCAAGTCAGTTAAGAACAAATTCTTATTTCCAATGACGGCCAATACTGGCCATACCTGGACGACGCTGGGACCAATACTGGCCATACCTGGACTACGCTGGGACCAAGACTGGCCATACCTGGACTACGCTGGGACCAATACTGGCCATACCTGGACTACGCTGGGACCAAGACTGGCCATACCTGGACTACGCTGGGACCAAGACTGGCCATACCTGGACTACGCTGGGACCAAGACTGGCCATACCTGGACTACGCTGGGACCAAGACTGGCCATACCTGGACTACGCTGGGACCAAGACTGGCCATACCTGGACTACACTGGGACCAAGACTGGCCATACCTGGACTACCCTGGGACCAAGACTGGCCATACCTGGACTACCCTGGGACCAAGACTGGCCATACCTGGACTACACTGGGACCAAGACTGGCCATACCTGGACTACGCTGGGACCAAGACTGGCCATACCTGGACTACGCTGGGACCAAGACTGGCCATACCTGGACGACGCTGGAACCAAGACTGGCCATAAGACTGGGACCAAGACTGGCCATACCTGGACGACGCTGGGACCAAGACTGGCCATACCTGGACGACGCTGGGACCAAGACTGGCCATACCTGGACGACGCTGGGACCAAGACTGGCCATACCTGGACTACGCTGGGACCAAGACTGGCCATACCTGGACTATGCTGGGACCAAGACTGGCCATACCTGGACGACGCTGGGACCAAGACTGGCCAACCTGGACTGGGACCAAGACTAGCCATACCTGGACTACGCTGGGACCAAGACTGGCCATACCTGGACGACGCTGGGACCAAGACTGGCCATACCTGGACGACGCTGGGACCAAGACTGGCCATACCTGGACTACGCTGGGACCAAGACTGGCCATACCCACGCTGGGACCAATACTGGCCATACCTGGACTACGCTGGGACCAAGACTGGCCATACCTGGACGACGCTGGGACCAAGACTGGCCATACCTGGACTACGCTGGGACCAAGACTGGCCATACCTGGACGACGCTGGGACCAAGACTGGCCATACCTGGACTACGCTGGGACCAAGACTGGCCATACCTGGACTACACTGGGACCAAGACTGGCCATACCTGGACTACACTGGGACCAAGACTGGCCATACCTGGACTACACTGGGACCAAGACTGGCCATACCTGGACTACGCTGGGACCAAGACTGGCCATACCTGGACGACGCTGGGACCAAGACTGGCCATACCTGGACGACGCTGGGACCAAGACTGGCCATACCTGGACGACGCTGGGACCAAGACTGGCCATACCTGACGACGCTGGGACCAAGACTGGCCATACCTGGACGACGCTGGGACCAAGACTGGCCATACCTGGACGACGCTGGGACCAAGACTGGCCATACCTGGACTACGCTGGGACCAAGACTGGCCATACCTGGACTACGCTGGGACCAAGACTGGCCATACCTGGACGACGCTGGGACCAAGACTGGCCATACCTGGACTACGCTGGGACCAAGACTGGCCATACCTGGACGACGCTGGGACCAAGACTGGCCATACCTGGACGACGCTGGGACCAAGACTGGCCATACCTGGACGACGCTGGGACCAAGACTGGCCATACCTGGACTACGCTGGGACCAAGACTGGCCATACCTGGACGACGCTGGGACCAAGACTGGCCATACCTGGACGACGCTGGGACCAAGACTGGCCATACCTGGACGACGCTGGGACCAAGACTGGCCATACCTGGACTACGCTGGGACCAAGACTGGCCATACCTGGACGACGCTGGGACCAAGACTGGCCATACCTGGACGACGCTGGGACCAAGACTGGCCATACCTGGACTACGCTGGGACCAAGACTGGCCATACCTGGACTACGCTGGGACCAAGACTGGCCATACCTGGACGACGCTGGGACCAAGACTGGCCATACCTGGACGACGCTGGGACCAAGACTGGCCATACCTGGACGACGCTGGGACCAAGACTGGCCATACCTGGACGACGCTGGGACCATTGTGCGTCGCCATATGCGACTCCCAATCATGGCTGATTGTGATACAGCCTGGATTTGAACCAGGGCGTATGTAGTGATTCTTCTAGCACTAAGATGCAGTACCTTAGGCCGCTGCGCCACTCGGGAACCCTACTAGACAGGATTCAAAACATCATAATGGTGTTGAGAAGCATTAGAGAGAGGATATTACACCTAAGGAGAAAGGACCTAATTCTGAACTAGACAGGATTCAAAACATCATAATAGTGTTGAGAAGCATTAGAGAGAGGATATTAGACCTAAGGAGAAGGGACCTAATTCTGAACTAGACAGGATTCAAAACATCATAATGGTGTTGAGAAGCATTAGAGAGAGGATATTACACCTAAGGAGAAAGGACCTAATTCTGAACTAGACAGGATTCAAAACATCATAATAGTGTTGAGAAGCATTAGAGAGAGGATATTACACCTAAGGAGAAGGGACCTAATTCTGAACTAGACAGGATTCAAAACATAATAGTGTTTTCACTATTTTTTGTTAGCGCTCCCTGTCTCTGGCAAAGTGTTCCATAAAACGTGATTTAGTGGTGTTACATCACACCATGTAATGTTTCAGAACATCTCAGGATGAGGTGTTTTAATACTCCAGCAAAGGGAAGGTTTGATCTCGTTGAAGTTGGTGGCAGCTCAGTTGGCAGTCGTTTGGCTGTGACAAAGCACTACTTTTTCACAGCGAACACATACCAGAACAATGATTTGCGTATTACATTTAGCTGTAATTTCTTTGTTTCCAGAGAATATACATAAATATTTACTCACATATTGAAGCACAGAAGTATGCTAAACTAATTAGAATGAAATGAAATAAAACCACTATAGAATCATCCAGAGTATATATATTATATGTAGACGCAATTGGGCTTTTATGAAAATATTCCATTATGATGAAAATGTGTCCCACATTGGATGGGCATGCATTTTTCTCACACGCACACACACGCACACACACACACACACACACACACACACACACACACACACACACACACACACACACACACACACACACACACACACACACACACACACACACACACACACACACACACACACACACACACACACAGGGAGAGCGGAATCAAATCACACAGCGACATTCTGCTACAGCTAAAAGACATCCATCATTCCTGATGCTGTATCTACATAGTACAGAAGAGAACAACTCCCCAACGTTACGACAACTTTAAACTACTTCAGCTTAACTCATGTAGTGGTTAGAAGAGCTGTCTAAGCACAGTGACTGGAGGGAGGGAGGGAGACACAATTGGGGAGCGAGAGATGGGAGAGGGTGAAGCTGAGAGAGAGAGGAGGAGTGGGCAAGAGGAAGACATTGAGGGAGGAAGGCAGAAGTTTAAAGACGCACACCAACTGAGATGAGAGATGCATTCGTCTTCTCTGTGTCATGCATTCATCTGGCTGTTGAAAATAATAATCCCCCATGCACACATCTTGTCAGATTAGAGAAATATTGATGTGGTAAACAGTTCCTCCTTCTCACATTAGAGATAATCTTTTAACTGGGTCTCCCCCACCATTCTCTATCCTTCCAATGTTCCCCCTTTCACTGACCCTTCTTTCTCTAAATCTCTCTCTCTCTCTTTTTGTCCATCCTCGTTTCACCTTTACTCCTTTCCTTCCCTCGTGCCACCTCTCCTGCCTTCCTCTCTCTCTCCTCCCTTTCTCCCCCTCCCTCTTCTCCCCCTCCCTCTCCCCACCAGTAGTCCCTATAAACGGTCATGTTGACCTGAAGACCAGTCTGACCCCTCCTCTGATCAGCCACACTGCTGCCACCCCCATGCCCGTTCCCAAGCTGCCCTCCGTGGTTGACCCTGCTCCGGGCTATGAGTCCCAACGCGGCAGCAACGTCTCCATGGACCTAGCCTGCTACGACAAGTCTCCGGTTAGTGTATTCCACTAGTCCGCTATCAATTAACTGGATCTTCCCAGGAACCCATGCATTAGGCTCTGTGCCCCCTCTCTGCCCAGGCCCTGTGTGCACAACAACTAAGACTGTAGATATTCAGTCTAACCTGTATTGATGATGTTCAAGAAGACATTTATGATGATTAATATGACCTGTCATCAGCTCAACTCTCTGGCTATTTACTGATGCCAGTTATGACTGATGCCAGTTGTGACTGATGCCAGTTGTGACTGATACCAGCTATGACTGATGCCAGTTATGACTGATGTCATCTATGACTGATGCCAGTTATGACTGAGGCCAGTTGTGACTGATACCAGTTGTGACTGATGTCATCTATGACTGATGCCAGTTGTGACTGATGTCATCTATGACTGATGCCAGTTATGACTGAGGCCAGTTGTGACTGATACCAGTTGTGACTGATGTCATCTATGACTGATGCCAGTTGTGACTGATGTCATCTATGACTGATGCCAGTTGTGACTGATACCAGCTATGACTGATGCCAGTTATGACTGATGCCAGTTGTGACTGATGTCATCTATGACTGATGCCAGTTGTGACTGATGCCAGTTGTGACTGATGCCAGTTGTGACTGGATGCCAGTTGTGACTGGATGCCGGTTGTGACTGGATGCCAGTTGTGACTGGATGCCGGTTGTGACTGATGCCAGTTGTGACTGATGCCAGCAACAATTAAAAACTATAGTAATGACCATTAAGCATTTTTATTATAATTTGTATGGATATATATATATATGACTGGATATATATATATGATATTGACTGATACCTTTTATTTAACTAGGCAAGTTGTCAGAACAAATGCTTATTTACAAAGACTGGGGCTGGGATGAAAAGAAGTAGGAGAAAACACACATCATGACAAGAGAGAAACCACAACACTAAAAACTATAAGAGAGCCCTAAGCATTTTTACAACAACACAGCATGACAAGAGAGAAATCACATTTACACTTTTATTTAAAGAGAGACCTAAGACAACAGAACAGCATGACAATTTAGAAACCACAACACTACGTGAAAAGAGAGACCTAAAAAAAAACACAGCATGACAAGAGAGAAACCACAACACTACGTAAAGAGAGCCCTAAGACAACAACACAGCATGACAAGAGAGAAACCACAACACTACGTAAAGAGAGACCTATGAAACAACACAGCATGACAAGAGAGAAACCACAACACTACGTAAAGAGAGACCTATGACAACAACACAGCATGACAAGAGAGAAACCACAACACTACGTAAAGAGAGCCCTAAGACAACAACACAGCATGACAAGAGAGAAACCACAACACTATGTAAAGAGAGCCCTAAGACAACAACACAGCATGACAAGAGAGAAACCACAACACTACGTAAAGAGAGCCCTAAGACAACAACACAGGATGACAAGAGAGAAACCACAACACTACGTAAAGAGAGCCCTAAGACAACAACACAGCATGACAAGAGAGAAACCACAACACTACGTAAAGAGAGACCTAAGACAACAACACAGCATGACAAGAGAGAAACCACAACACTACGTAAAGAGAGACCTATGACAACAACACAGCATGACAAGAGAGAAACCACAACACTACGTAAAGAGAGACCTAAGACAACAACACAGCATGACAAGAGAGAAACCACAACACTACGTAAAGAGAGCCCTAAGACAACAACACAGCATGACAAGAGAGAAACCACAACACTACGTAAAGAGAGACCTAAGACAACAACACAGCATGACATTGAGGAGAATCTGAGGATTAAGACAAAAACCTGTAGTAACAACATCCTAACATGTA
Source organism: Oncorhynchus keta (assembly GCF_023373465.1). Lineage (NCBI taxonomy): Eukaryota > Metazoa > Chordata > Actinopteri > Salmoniformes > Salmonidae > Oncorhynchus > Oncorhynchus keta. Next base: position 22,564,448 of record NC_068423.1, read on the forward strand.
ATATTCTATATTGTTATATTCTATATTCTATATAGTTATATTCTATATTCTATATTGTTATATTCTATATTCTACATTGTTATATTCTATATTGTTATATTCTATATTCTATATTGTTATATCCTATATTCTATATTGTTTTTGGTTACTAACGTTCCCTAAGAGTTACAAACGTCCCCCAAGGGTTACAAAAGTTCCCTAGAAAGGGAATTTGTTTACTTCATCTGGCTTTCTTTTTGTCATTCATACCTTCTCTCTTTCTCTCCACCCTCCATCTCTTTCTCTCCAGACCAGTGCCCGTAGCACCTCCCCTTGTGCCCCGTGGAGCTCCGCCTCTGGCTGGACCAGCCGTAGATCAAGCTGGAACAGTGTAGGCCGTGCTCCTTCGCTCAAACGAACAAAGCGTCAGTCTGGCGAACGGCGGTCGCTCCTCTCTGGAGAGGGTGGGTCCAGTTCGGAGGATGATGAGGAGGGAGGAGGGGGGACATCGGAGGGAGATGATGTGTCCCTCTGTCGTACCGACTCCATGTCCCACTCCCAACACCTAGACAGGAGGATGGAGTCTGTGGAGACCAGGGGGCCCATAGACCTGGCCCCTGACATACTGCTACAGGTGAACACACACACACACATTCTTGTGCAGCTAACCTTACCCTAATCCTAGCTCCTAAACCTAACTCCTAACCCTAACCCTAGCTCCTAACCCTAACTCCTAACCCTAACCCTAGCTCCTAAACCTAAACCTAACTCCTAACCCTAACCTTAGCTCCTAAACCTAACTCCTAACCCTAGATCCTAATCCTAAAACTAACTCCTAACCCTTAATGTAATTCTGACCCAAACATTAATTCTAACCTTAACGCGAAACCCCCTAGAAATAGCATTTTGTTTGTTTACTATTAGTGGGACTTCACAAGAATAGACACACACACACACACACACACACACACACACACACACACACACACACACACACACACACACACACACACACACACACACACACACACACACACACACACACACACACACACACACACACACACACACACACACACACACACACACACACACACACACACACACAGGGGATCTATAGACCCCCTAAACACTACTCTCATTTTATTGATAGTCCATTTTACGTGACAACGGCAGTTATCACTAGATAGAACCACATTCTTGAGTGTTTTAAAATGCCTTCAAGTACCTATAAATGACTGTGTTAACCATGGTTGTAAAACTCTAGGTGCCCTTCCTGTATCGCTCAGCCAGTATACACAGCTCCAGACCCCCCTCGCTAGGAGGCCTGAGAGCCCCAGAACGCAGTGACTGTAACGGGAAAGGCACTCCGGCCCCTGGGGGGGCCCTGGCCCAGACACAGCTCCCCCTCGAGGACAACACAGAGGACGAAGCGGCAGAGGAGGAGGTTGTGGGTCGTGTCACCAGGCTGTCACGCTGGCTGGAGAGGAAACAGCCAGAGTATTGTCGAAAGAGAGATACCTGGTCCCTGTACATATTGCCCCCGGACTCCAGGTGACACGCACACACACACACACACGATGATCTCATCCCGAATCATTTTTGCATGTCATGCTTCATTCTCCATCTTAAGGTCTCAGTTTGTTGATTCTCCATCTTAAGGTCTCACGCTGTTGATTCTCCATCTTAAGGTCTCACTCTGTTGATTCTCCATCTTAAGGTCTCACTCTGTTGATTCTCCATCTTAAGGTCTCACTCTGTTGGTTCTCCATCTTAAGGTCTCACTCTGTTGATTCTCCATCTTAAGGTCTCACTCTGTTGATTCTCCATCTTAAGGTCTCACTCTGTTGATTCTCCATCTTAAGGTCTCACTCTGTTGTCTCACTCTGTTCTGGACATTATCACCTGTTGATTCTCCATCTTAAGGTCTCACTCTGTTGATTCTCCATCTTAAGGTCTCACTCTGTTGATTCTCTTAAGGTCTCACTCTGTTTGGGACCCTCCCTCCCTCCCTCCCCTCCCTCCCTCCCTCCCTCCCTCCCTCCCTCCCTCCCTCCCTCCCTCCCTCCCTCCCTCCCTCCCTCCCTCCCTCCCTCCCTCCCTCCCTCCCTCCCTCCCTCCCTCCATTGCTCCCATTCAGCCTCTGTGGCTTTGAACTGTGTCTGAATGTATGATTATAGGGCCTGGTGGAGAATGTGTGTGTGTGTTTCAGGTTGGAAAATGTGTTTCACACCTTAGCCCTAGTCAACATTCTCCAGCCCAGAGCTTTAGTAATTCCACAACAAAAGCCCATCCATTCTCTACCCTCCCTCTCCTACTCTCCCCTCTACTTCCACATACTTGTGACTCCTCCTCCTCTTTTCTACTCTCCTCCCCCTGTTCTCCTCCTCTTCTCTCTCCCTCTCCTGCTTTCCGCCTTAAAATCCTTCTGGAGGTGGCTGTCTCACAGTGTTGTGCTGACAGTAGAATCCCTCGATGGCCATGATAGAACCCAGTGTTTTGTCCTAACAGTGGCCATGATAGAACCCAGTGTTCTGTCTTAACAGTGGCCATGGTAGAACCCAGAGTTCTGTCCTAACAGTGGCCATGGTAGAACACAGTGTTCTGTCCTAACAGTTCCCATGGGAGAACCCAGTGTGTTGCTCTAACAGTTCCCATGGTAGAACCCAGTGTGTTGCTCTAACAGTTTCCATGGTAGAACCCAGTGTGTTGCTCTAACAGTTCCCATGGTAGAACCCAGTGTGTTGCTCTAACAGTTCCCATGGTAGAACCCAGTGTGTTGCTCTAACAGTTCCCATGGTAGAACCCAGTGTCCTGTTCTAACAGTTCCCATGGTAGAACCCAGTGTTCCGTCCTAACAGTTTCCATGATAGAATCCAGTCTGTTGCTCTAACAGTTCCCATGGTAGAACCCAGTGTTCCGTCCTAACAGTTTCCATGGTAGAACACAGTGTTCTGTTCTAACAGTGCCCTTGTTGTGACCCAGTCGCAGTGTGAAGTAGGGTGTGTTCTAACAGTGACACTGAGGACACAAGTATTGTGTGGAATGGAAAAGGGGAAGGGGGATACCTAGTGCAGTCTGTCTGTCTGTCTGTCTGTCTGTCTGTCTGTCTGTCTGTCTGTCTGTCTGTCTGTCTGTCTGTCTGTCTGTCTGTCTGTCTGTCTGTCTGTCTGTCTGTCTGTCTGTCTGTCTGTCTGTCTGTCTGTCTGTCTGTCTGTCTGCCTGCCTGCCTGCCTGCCTGCCTGCCTGCCTGCCTGCCTGCCTGCCTGCCTGCCTGCCTGCCTGCCTGCCTGCCTGCCTGCCTGCCTGCCTGCCTGCCTGCCTGCCTGCCTGCCTGCCTGCCTGCCTGCCTGCCTGCCTGCCTGCCTGCCTGCCTGCCTGCCTGCCTGCCTGTCTAACTGTCTAACTGTCTAACTGTCTAACTGTCTAACTGTCTAACTGTCTAACTGTCTGCTTGTCTCCCCGTCTCACCCTAACATGAAGGATAAAGTCGACATCCTACCGTGGGAGTGAGCGTGATGTCCCTGGTCAACATAATGAATGCATGATGGATACTTTAACAATGAGAGCTAGCATGCAGAGATGAGAGGATTTACGTCATCTAGTGTAGCTAATGATGTGAATAGTCAAACACACATGCAGACACAAAAACTTGTACACACAAACACACACACACACTGTCTGTCGTCATAATGATTGTTTGCCTGAAGATTAAACAGATCTGAGGGATAGTGCTATTGTTGTGTTCTGGGACAGAGACATAGCTGTTGTTGTCTTCTGGGACAGGGACATAGCTGTTGTTGATTTCCGGGACAAAGACATAGCTGTTGTTGTCTTCTGGGACAGAGACATAGCTGTTGTTGTGTTCTGGGACAGAGACATAGCTGTTGTTGTCTTCTGGGACAGAGACATAGCTGTTGTTGTCTTCTGGGACAGGGACATAGCTGTTGTTGTCTTCTGGGACAGGGACATAGCTGTTGTTGTCTTCTGGGACAGGGACATAGCTGTTGTTGTCTTCTGGGACAAGCTGTTGTTGTCTTCTGGGACAGGGACATAGCTGTTGTTGTCTTCGGGACAAAGACATAGCTGTTGTTATCTTCTGGGACAGGGACATAGCTGTTGTTGTCTTCTGGGACAGGGACATAGCTATTGTTGTCTTCTGGGACAGAGACATAGCTGTTGTTGTCTTCTGAGACAGAGACATAGCTGTTGTTGTCTTCTGTACATCACTGCTCTTGATAGTATCACTGATATTTAATAAGCTTTACGCATCGGCCTCACGGCCTTCGTCAGAGCTTTTGTGACTTTTTTAATATTAGCACCTTTATGTGGACCTCGTCCCTCCCACATCCGTTCCACACATCAAAAAGGGTTGGAGGCGAAGGAAAACAAATAAGTGCTGCCAAATATAACAACATGCTTTTCATAAATATTAAAATAAAGTGTGTAAATAAAACATATTAAACACGTCTGTAAAACCACAATGAGGACATGGCAAGTTTTCATTAGTCATTGGGTACATCGTACGAAAAACATCAGAGTAATCTTAAATAGGCACATAATTCATGTTCAAATTCACAACATAACATACATGGGCATTTCATCATTAAGACCTTTAGGAAATAATGTCTGGAGGGTGAAAACAAAAAGAATGCTCAGATGTGCGAGTGCCTTTTGAATTTTGAACTACTTTACAATATGACAGACAGGATCCGTCAGAGTGGGTTCTCTTCTGTACATTATGACAGACAGGATCCGTCAGAGTGGGTTCTCTTCTCTATATTATGACAGACAGGATCCGTCAGAGTGGGTTCTCTTCTGTACATTGTGACAGACAGGATCCCTCAGAGTGGGTTCTCTTTTGTACATTGTGACAGACAGGATCCGTGAGAGTGGGTTCTCTTCTGTACATTGTGACAGACAGGATCCGTGAGAGTGGGTTCTCTTCTGTACATTATGACAGACAGGATCCGTCAGAGTGGGTTCTCATCTGTACATTATGACAGACAGGATCCGTCAGAGTGGGTTCTCTTCTGTACATTATGACAGACAGGATCCGTGAGAGTGGGTTCTCTTCTGTACATTATGACAGACAGGATCCCTCAGAGTGGGTTCTCTTCTGTACATTGTGACAGACAGGATCCGTCAGAGTGGGTTCTCTTCTGTACATTATGACAGACAAGATCCGTCAGAGTGGGTTCTCTTCTGTACATTGTGACAGACAGGATCCGTCAGAGTGGGTTCTCTTCTCTATATTATGACAGACAGGATCCGTCAGAGGGGGTTCTCTTCTGTAAATTATGACAGACAGGATCCCTCAGAGTGGGTTCTCTTCTGTACATTATGACAGACAGGATCCGTCAGAGTGGGTTCTCTTCTGTACATTATGACAGACAGGATCCGTGAGAGTGGGTTCTCTTCTGTACATTATGACAGACAGGATCCCTCAGAGTGGGTTCTCTTCTGTACATTATGACAGACAGGATCCCTCAGAGTGGGTTCTCTTCTGTACATTGTGACAGACAGGATCCGTCAGAGTGGGTTCTCTTCTGTACATTATGACAGACAGGATCCGTCAGAGTGGGTTCTCTTCTGTACATTGTGACAGACGAGATCCGTCAGAGTGGGTTCTCTTCTGTACTCGGTGACAGACAGGATCCGTCAGAGTGGGTTCTCTTCTCTATATTATGACAGACAGGATCCGTCAGAGTGGGTTCTCTTCTCTATATTATGACAGACAGGATCCGTCAGAGTGGGTTCTCTTCTCTATATTATGACAGACAGGATCCGTCAGAGTGGGTTCTCTTCTCTATATTATGACAGACAGGATCCGTCAGAGTGGGTTCTCTTCTCTATATTATGACAGACAGGATCCGTCAGAGTGGGTTCTCTTCTCTATATTATGACAGACAGGATCCTTCAGAGCGGGTTCTCTTCTCTATATTATGACAGACAGGATCCTTCAGAGTGGGTTCTCTTCTCTATATTATGACAGACATGATCCGTCAGAGGGGTTCTCTTCTCTATATTATGACAGACAGGATCCGTCAGAGGGGTTCTCTTCTGTATATTATGACAGACAGGATCCTTCAGAGTGGGTTCTCTTCTGTACATTATGACAGACAGGATCCGTCAGAGTGGGTTCTCTTCTCTATATTATGACAGACAGGATCCGTCAGAGTGGGTTCTCTTCTCTATATTATGACAGACAGGATCCCTCAGAGTGGGTTCTCTTCTGTACATTATGACAGACAGGATCCGTCAGAGTGGGTTCTCTTCTGTACATTATGACAGACAGGATCCTTCAGAGTGGGTTCTCTTCTGTACATTATGACAGACAGGATCCGTCAGAGTGGGTTCTCTTCTCTATATTATGACAGACAGGATCCGTCAGAGTGGGTTCTCTTCTCTATATTATGACAGACAGGATCCGTCAGAGTGGGTTCTCTTCTCTATATTATGACAGACAGGATCCGTCAGAGTGGGTTCTCTTCTGTACATTATGACAGACAGGATCCGTCAGAGTGGGTTCTCTTCTGTACATTATGACAGACAGGATCCGTCAGAGTGGGTTCTCTTCTGTACATTATGACAGACAGGATCCGTCAGAGTGGGTTCTCTTCTGTACATTATGACAGACAGGATCCGTCAGAGTGGGTTCTCTTCTGTACATTATGACAGACAGGATCCGTCAGAGTGGGTTCTCTTCTGTATATTATGACAGACAGGATCCGTCAGAGTGGGTTCTCTTCTGTATTATGACAGACAGGATCCGTCAGAGTGGGTTCTCTTCTCTATATTATGACAGACAGGATCCGTCAGAGTAGGTTCTCTTCTCTATATTATGACAGACAGGATCCGTCAGAGTGGGTTCTCTTCTCTATATTATGACAGACAGGATCCGTCAGAGTAGGTTCTCTTCTCTATATTATGACAGACAGGAACAGTCAGAGTGGGTTCTCTTCTCTATATTATGACAGACAGGATCCGTCAGAGTGGGTTCTCTTCTCTATATTATGACAGACAGGATCCGTCAGAGTGGGTTCTCTTCTCTATATTATGACAGACAGGATCCTTCAGAGCGGGTTCTCTTCTGTACATTATGACAGACAGGGTCCGTCAGAGTGGGTTCTCTTCTCTATATTATGACAGACAGGATCCGTCAGAGGGGCTTCTCTTCTGTAAATTATGACAGACAGGATCCCTCAGAGTGGGTTCTCTTCTGTACATTATGACAGACAGGATCCGTCAGAGTGGGTTCTCTTCTGTACATTATGACAGACAGGATCCGTGAGAGTGGGTTCTCTTCTGTACATTATGACAGACAGGATCCGTCAGAGTGGGTTCTCTTCTATATTATGACAGACAGGATCCGTCAGAGTGGGTTCTCTTCTCTATATTATGACAGACAGGATCCGTCAGAGTGGGTTCTCTTTTCTATATTATGACAGACAGGATCCGTCAGAGTGGGTTCTCTTCTCTATATTATGACAGACAGGATCTGTCAGAGTGGGTTCTCTTCTCTATATTATGACAGACAGGATCCGTCAGAGTGGGTTCTCTTCTCTATATTATGACAGACAGGATCCGTCAGAGTGGGTTCTCTTCTCTATATTATGACAGACAGGATCCGTCAGAGTGGGTTCTCTTCTCTATATTATGACAGACAGGATCTGTCAGAGTCGGTTCTCTTCTCTATATTATTTATGACAGACAGGATCCGTCAGAGTGGGTTCTCTTCTCTATATTATGACAGACAGGATCCGTCAGAGTGGGTTCTCTTCTCTATATTATGACAGACAGGATCCGTCAGAGTGGGTTCTCTTCTCTATATTATGACAGACAGGATCCGTCAGAGTGGGTTCTCTTCTCTATATTATGACAGACAGGATCCGTCAGAGTGGGTTCTCTTCTCTATATTATGACAGACAGGATCCGTCAGAGTGGGTTCTCTTCTCTATATTATGACAGACAGGATCCGTCAGAGTGGGTTCTCTTCTGTACATTATGACAGACAGGATCCGTCAGAGTGGGTTCTCTTCTCTATATTATGACAGACAGGATCCGTCAGAGTGGGTTCTCTTCTCTATATTATGACAGACAGGATCCGTCAGAGTGGGTTCTCTTCTCTATATTATGACAGACAGGATCCCTCAGAGTGGGTTCTCTTCTCTATATTATGACAGACAGGATCCTCAGAGTGGGTTCTCTTCTCTACTCTATGACAGACAGGATCCGTCAGAGTGGGTTCTCTTCTGTACTCGGTGACAGACAGGATCCGTCAGAGTGGGTTCTCTTCTCTATATTATGACAGACAGGATCCGTCAGAGTGGGTTCTCTTCTCTATATTATGACAGACAGGATCCGTCAGAGTGGGTTCTCTTCTCTATATTATGACAGACAGGATCCGTCAGAGTGGGTTCTCTTCTCTATATTATGACAGACAGGATCCGTCAGGGTGGGTTCTCTTCTCTATATTATGACAGACAGGATCCGTCAGAGTGGGTTCTCTTCTCTATATTATGACAGACAGGATCCGTCAGAGTGGGTTCTCTTCTCTATATTATGACAGACAGGATCCGTCAGAGTGGGTTCTCTTCTCTATATTATGACAGACAGGATCCGTCAGAGTGGGTTCTCTTCTCTATATTATGACAGACAGGATCCGTCAGAGTGGGTTCTCTTCTCTATATTATGACAGACAGGATCCGTCAGAGTGGGTTCTCTTCTCTATATTATGACAGACAGGATCCGTCAGAGTGGGTTCTCTTCTCTATATTATGACAGACAGGATCCGTCAGAGTGGGTTCTCTTCTCTATATTATGACAGACAGGATCCGTCAGAGTGGGTTCTCTTCTCTATATTATGACAGACAGGATCCGTCAGAGTCGGTTCTCTTCTCTATATTATGACAGACAGGATCCGTCAGAGTGGGTTCTCTTCTCTATATTATGACAGACAGGATCCGTCAGAGTCGGTTCTCTTCTGTATGTTTTGCTCGTTTCTCTTTCTGTTTCAGCAGCTGAGACTTTATTGCCAGTTATTCAGTTGTGGATCGTTGAATTACTGTGTATGTGAGAACGGAATGTATGTGGTCCCGACATCATCACTTCTGAGTGAGCGATATTGTTAACGTGCAATATGCTTTATTCATTTAGACCACAACTGTGTTCATCAGATCATACTACAGTCCGGAATGTTGTACTTTATATTATAGACACATCTCATCATCATGTGTTTTCCAATTATATAAAAGTGTATTTTAAGAATGAAGTTGTGTCTCTGTGTGTGTGTTTGTGTGTGTGTGTGTGTGTGTGTGTGTGTGTGTGTGTGTGTGTGTGTGTGTGTGTGTGTGTGTGTTCTCCAGGTTTCGAATGGCGTGCAACAAGATAATATCCCACAAGATGTTTGACCACGTCGTTCTGGTCATCATCTTCCTCAACTGCATCACCATCGCCATGGAGAGGCCTAGAATAGAGGCATATAGCGTGGTGAGTGACACACACACACACACACACACACACACACACACACACACACACACACACACACACACAACTGTAATCAGTGGAAAACATAAAAATGCACATATATTTCTCACAGGTGCTCTAGCTGTAATTCCAAGCCCCTGTAATGAGGTGATTATTGAAATTGGATGAAAATGGAGATTGTATTGCCTGTCAGAGATCTCCCCACCATGGCTAGTAGGACAAACACACACACACACACACACACACACACACACACACACACACACACACACACACACACACACACACACACACACACACACACACACACACACACACACACACACACACACACACCTGATGTTATTGTGCCTCCATCTCAATGGCCTGGGTTATTGCTGAATCTGATTGGTTTTTATCTGGTGTGTATATACTGTTGGTGGTTTAGAATGAATGGCTTTGATTGTGAGTTACATTCGCTAGAGATTTAGTCAATGTTTTATTTACGAACAAAGGCAGTTTCAGTTATAGCTTTTGCTGCATGCTTACTTACTCATGTACAGTAGCCTTCCACATACTCTTTTTGCAATTTCACTTGTCTGTAAAGTGATGGGAGTAAGACCGTGTACCATTTACTCTGACGTGGGTAACCTACTTGTTTTCTAAAAATGCTTGATTGGGAGCTGCGTTTGCTAGAGATTTTTCTGTCATTATAGATTACTAGTAAATACTGTGGAGTTTATTGATTTTGCTGCGTATGTAGAGTGGGGTCCGAATTTGTTGACACCCTTGTAAAGATGAGAAAAAATTCCTTTATAAAATAAATAATTAAAACACTGAGCTATATTTCTTCTTTAAAATATTGCGATATTATACTATTTTATTATAATACAAATTCTCACAGGAATAGATTTTGTTTAACAAGTACAAATATAATGATTGACCCCTCTGTTTTCAATATCTTTCAAATACCTCACCTTGCGAAGATAATGACACTGAGCCTTTTTCTAAAATATTGAGATTGGAGATTGGGAGTGATCTAAGACCATTCCTCCATACAGAATCTTTCCAGGTCTTGATATCCTTGGTCTGTGCTTATGGAGCGGCAGGAAGCCTAGTGGTTAGAGAGTTGGACTAGTAACCGCCGAACTCGAATCCCCGAGCTAACAAGGTAAAAATCTGTTGTTCTGCCCCTGAACAAGGCAGTTAACTCACTGTTCCTAGGCCATCATTGAAAATAAGAATTTGTTTTTAACTGACTTGCCTAATTAAATAAAGATAAAATATTGATTAACCTCTTCAATTCGAACTGAGATGGCCTTTGCAAAATGTTGATTTTGAGGCCAATTCATATTTCTTTGTAGATATTGATGTGTGTTTGGGGTTATTATCTTACTAGAAGTTCCACTTGCAGCCAAGTTTCAGCCTCCTGGCAGAAGCAACCAGGTGTTTGGGTAAAATATCCTGGTACTGGGTAGAGTTAATCATGCCGTTGACCTTAACAAGGGCCCCAAGAGCAATGGAAACGAAATAGCCTCATGACATCACCGATTCACCACCATATTTTACAGTAGGTATGGGGTTCTTTTCTGGTCATGCGTTCTCATTTTGACGCCAAACCCACCACTGATTCACTTGGCTCTATTTTTCATGTCATCTGATCAAAGTACCAGTTTCAATCCAAGTGCCAATGCCGTTTAGTAAACTCCCGGCGTTTCCGTTTGTTGGATGACATGAAAATAGCGCTCTTTGACCAGCGCTCTTTGCCCAGCTTTCTTTGACCAGCGCTCTTTGACCAGCGCTCTTTGACCAGCGCTCTTTGCCCAGCGCTCTTTGACCAGCGCTCTTTGACCAGGGCTCTTTGACCACGAGCACCAGTGGATTTTGCTTCGAACCAAGAATGCATGAAAACCATTGAAAATGGATCTAGAAGGATTCTGCATGGATGAATGGTCTAAGATCCCTCCCAATGTGTTCGCCAACCCATAAAACATTTTCGAGAAAAAGCTCAGTGCTGTTATCCTATACAGATGTGTCAATCATTTGGACCCCTACCTTTTTGAGAGAAGAAATATATTACTTGTTATATATTAGTTAGTATAAAATAATAGAATTTTCCTTTTTTTTTGTCCATCGAATATGACTCGGTATTTCAAGTCTTATTTTAAACAGTCATTTTTGCTCATCTTCATCAAGGGTGTCAATCATTTCAGACCACACTGTGTATACTTCCACAGGATCGTATTTGACCTGTCCCATTTACACAGGAGTAAACAGCTACGTGTTTCTCTTATGCATTTGACCTGTCCCATTTACACCGCAGTAAACATCTACATGTTTCTCTTATGCATTTGACCTGTCCCATTTACACAGCAGTAAACAGCTACGTGTTTCTCTTATGCATTTGACCTGTCCCATTTACACAGCAGTAAACAGCTACGTGTTTCTCTTATGCATTTGACCTGTCCCATTTACACAGCAGTAAACAGCTACGTGTTTCTCTTATGCATTTGACCTGTCCCATTTACACCGCAGTAAACATCTACATGTTTCTCTTATGCATTTGACCTGTCCCATTTACACCGCAGTAAACAGCTACGTGTTTCTCTTATGCATTTGACCTGTCCCATTTACACAGCAGTAAACAGCTACGTGTTTCTCTTATGCATTTGACCTGTCCCATTTACACCGCAGTAAACATCTACGTGTTTCTCTTATGCATTTGACCTGTCCCATTTACACAGCAGTAAACAGCTACGTGTTTCTCTTATGCATTTGACCTGTCCCATTTACACAGCAGTAAACAGCTACGTGTTTCTCTTATGCATTTGACCTGTCTCATTTACACAGCAGTAAACAGCTACGTGTTTCTCTTATGCATTTGACCTGTCTCATTTACACAGCAGTAAACAGCTATGTGTTTCTCTTATGCATTTGACCTGTCTCATTTACACAGCAGTAAACAGCTACGTGTTTCTCTTATGCATTTGCAGAACAATACATTTATCCTTCGGTAATGATCACATTTAGTGTGGAATGTTGGGTGAATAATTGATTTAGTGTCTCAAAAATGATTCTCCAGCTTGGCACCACGTATCACAATGTGGTTGTCAGGCTTTTGATGTTTTAACACCACCCCAAACAACATCTGCTTAGTTACTGGTCTTTGGATCATGAAATGAATTCATGGTACAACAGACATTTATTCAATGTTTCATCTTTAGGGGTTATTATGAGGTTGACTGGGCTGGAATATAATGAATAATGTCGACAGTTGTTTTTTCAAAACTTTGTATTATGTTTATGTTTTTTCCACATTGTATGTTGAGGGATGTAAAATAGGAAGGAGAGAAGAGGAGAAGGAAAGGAAGGATATGATGAGAGAGGAGAAAGAAGGAGAGGATGAGGGAGGAGAAAGAAGAGGACAAGAGAGGAGAAAGAAGAGAACAAGAGAGGAGAAAGAAGGAGAGGACGAGGGAGGAAAAAGAAGGAGAGGAGAAAAGGAGAGGAGAAAGAAGGAGAGGACGAGAGAGGAGAAAGAAGGAGAGGACGAGGGAGGAAAAAGAAGGAGAGGAGAAAAAAGGAGAGGAGAAAGAAGGAGAGGACGAGAGAGGAGAAAGAAGAGAACAAGAGAGGAGAAAGGAGAGGACGAGAGAGGAAGGACGGGACGAGAGAGGAAAGGACAGGAGAGGACGAGAGAGGAGAAAGCAAGGAGAGGACGAGAGAGGAAGGAGAGGGCGAGAGAGAAAGGAGAGGACGAGACCGGAAAGGAGAGGATGAGACTGGAAAGGATAGGACAAGAGTGGAAGGAGGGGAGGAGAGATGAAGTAGAGGAAGAGAGAGGAAAGGAGAGGACGAGAGAGGCAGGTAAGGACAAGAGAGGAAGGAAAGGACGAGAGAGGAAGGAGAGGACGAGAGAGGAAAGGAGAGGGCGAGAGAGGAAGGAAAGGACGAGAGAGGAAGGAAAGGACGAGACAGGAAGGAGAGGACGAGAGAGGAAAGGAGAGGACGAGAGAGGAAGGAGAGGACGAGAGAGGATGAGAGAGGAGAACGAAGGAGAGGACGAGAGAGGAGAGGACAGGAGAGGAAAGGAGAGGACAAGAGAGAAAGGAGTGGATGAGAGAGGAAGGCAAGGATTAGAGAGGAAACGAGAGGACGAGAGGAAGGTGAGGATGAGAGAGGAAGGAGAGGACGAGAGGAAGGAGTGGATGAGAGAGGAAGATGAGGATGAGAGAGGAAAGAGAGGACGAGAGGAAGGAGTGGACGAGAGAGGAAGATGAGGATGAGAGAGGAAAGAGAGGATGAGAGGAAGGAGTGAATGAGAGAGGAAGATGAGGATGAGAGAGGAAGATGAGGATGAGAGAGGAAAGAGAGGATGAGAGGAAGGAGTGAATGAGAGAGGAAGATGAGGATGAGAGAGGAAAGAGAGGATGAGAGGAAGGAGTGGATGAGAGAGGTAGGTGAGGATGAGAGAGGAAGAGAGGACGAGAGGAAGGAGTGGACGAGAGAGGAAGGTGAGGATGAGAGAGGAAGGAGAGGACGAGAGGAAGGAGTGGACGAGAGAGGAAGGTGAGGATGAGAGAGGAAGGAGAGGACGAGAGGAAGGAGTGGAGGAGAGAGGAAGGTGAGGATGAGAGAGGAAGGAGAGGACGAGAGGAAGGAGTGGACGAGAGAGGAAGGTGAGGATGAGAGAGGAAGGAGAGGACGAGAGGAAGGAGTGGACGAGAGAGGAAGGTGAGGATGAGAGAGGAATGAGAGGACGAGAGGAAGGA
>NC_068423.1:22581169-22616169 GCF_023373465.1 Oncorhynchus keta
TCCTCACGTTATCCAACTACATATTCACAGCGATCTTTGTGGCAGAGATGACAGTAAAGGTAAGGATGGACTTAGGGGACCCTATATATTTATTTGATTTCACCTTTATTTAACTTCTTATTGGACGGTAGCGTCCCACCTGTCCAACATCTGTTGAAATTGGCTTAACGGCGAAAGATTATCTGAGGACAGCGCCCTGCATACAAACACATGAATAACATATTTCAACCAGGCAGGTGCGCCACGAAAGTCAGAAATAGCAATATAATAAATGCCTTACCTTTGATTATCTTCTTCTGTTAGTGTAACGGCGTTCGTCTGTTGAATGAAGAGAGTCGGACCGAAACGCAGCGTGTAGGTTACTCATGACTTTAATGAAAGAAAACGCGGTACATGAAATAACTGAATACTAAATACAAAAACAACAGAACGGAATGTGAAACTAATTACAGCCTATCTGGTGACTACTACACAGAGACAGGAACAAACACCCACGAAATACAAAGCGAACTCAGGCTGCCTAAATACGATTCCCAATCAGAGACAACGAATAGCACCTGACTCTAATTGATAATCGCCTCAGGCAGCCAAGCCTAACAACACCCCTAATCAGCCGCAATCCCAAATACTACAAACCCCAATACGAAAACAACATATAAACCCATGTCACACCCTGGCCAACCCAAACATATAACAAAAGCACAAAATACAATGACCAAGGCGTGACAGTTAGCACTCCAAAAGATCCCAGATACATCATAAATGGTCCTTTTTGTTCAATAATGTCCTTGTTTAGATCCATAAAAACTCAGTTTAGCTGGCGAGCTTCAGTCAATAATCCAACCAGTTTCCCTCCATCAAAATGCATACAAAATGAATCCCAAACATTACTAATAAACTTTTCCAAACAAGTCAAACAACGTTTATAATCAAACCTTTACGTACCCTAATACGTAAATAAATAATACAATTCAAGATGGAGAATCGTTATTGTCCTTTCCGGAGAAAAATACCACGTGCTTGGAAACACAACAGCCAAAATGGGAGCCACCTAAAAAAACTCAAATTTCTGGCTCATTTGTCCAAAAACCAGCATAAATCGTTTTTAAAAAATTGTTGACATCTAGTGGAAGCCCTAGGAACTGCAATCTGGGATGATTTTGCTTGATGATAAAAGTGACAGCCATTGAAAACAGTGATAGGCTGAATTGTTTTTTTTGTGATGGTTTGTCCTCGGGGTTTCCCCTGCAATATCAGTTCTGTTATACTCACAGACATTATTTTAACAGTTTTAGAAACTTTAGAGGGTTTTCTATCAACATCTACCAATTATATGCATATCCTAGCTTCAGGCAGTTTACTTTGGGCACACTTTTCATCCAGATGTGAAAATACTGCCCCCTACCCAAGAGAGGTTAACCAGGTAGGCTAGTTGAGAACAAGTTCCGAATTGCAACTGCGACCTGGCCAAGATAAAGCAAAGCAGTTCGACACATACAACAAAACAGAGTTACACATGGAATAAACAAACATCCAATCAATAATACAGTAGAAAAATCTATATACAGTGTGTGCAAATGAGGTAGGATAAGAGAGGTAAGGCAATAAATAGGCCATGGTAGCGAAGTAAATAAAATATAGCAATTACACTGGAATGGTAGAATGTGCAGAAGATTTTTGTCCAAGTAGACGTACTGGGGTGCAAAGAAGCAAGATAAATAAATAAATACAGTATGGTGATGAGGTAGATTGGATGGACTACATACAGATGAGCTATGTACAGGTGCAGTGATCTGTGAGCTGCTCTGACAGTTGGTGCTTTAAGCTAATGAGGGAGGTAAGAGTCTCCAGCTTCAGTGATTTTTGCACTTCGTTCCAGTCATTGGCAGCAGAGAACTGGAAGGAGAGGCAGCCAAAGGAAGAATTGGCTTTGGGGGTGACCAGTGAGATATACCTACTGGAGCACGTGCTACAGGTGGGTGCTGCGATGGTGACCAGATAAGAGCTGAGATAAGACGGGGCTTTACCTAGCAGAGACTTGTAGATGACCTGGAGCCAGTGGGTATGGCGATGAGTATGAAATAAGGGCCAGCCAATGAGAGCATACAGAGCATACCCTACCAAGCGGTAAACCCGTAAACACGCAATGTCCTACCCAGAGAAGGGTAGTCTTCCTGGGCTTGACTCATCACTGTACCTCAGGGCTCTAGTTAAGGCCTTCATCCATCTGGTCTGATCCACATGGCCAGATTAAAGCTCTACTCCCTCTAGGTGATATTAGGACATGTTGGGTAGGAGATGCCCACAGGCAAAGATCAAAGTTTTGTAATCCTACTCTTATTATGACTGCTTATAAACCAATATCCATCAGTGGATTCTGTGTACAATCTGCCCTCAGGTTTATAAATCTGTACTCAGGCTTATCAATCTGCCCTCAGGGTTATCAATCTGCCCTCAGGCTAATCAATCTGCCATCAGGCTTATCAATCTGCCCTCAGGCCTATCAATCTGCCCCCAGGCCTATCAATCTGCCCTCAGGCCTATCAATCTGCCCCCAGGCTTATCAATCTGCCCTCAGGCTTATCAATCTGCCCTCAGGTTTATCAATCTGCCCCCAGGCCTATCAATATGCCCTCAGGCTTATCAATCTGCCCACAGGCTTATCAATCTGCCCCCAGGCTTATCAATCTGCCCACAGGCTTATCAATCTGCCCCCAGGCCTATCAATCTGCCCCCAGGCCTATCTATCTGCCCTCAGGCCTATCAATCTGCCCTCAGGCCTATCAATCTGCCCTCAGGCCTATCTATCTGCCCTCAGGCCTATCTATCTGCCCTCAGGCCTATCAATCTGCCCTCAGGCCTATCAATCTGCCCTCAGGCCCATCAATCTGCCCTCAGGCTTATTTGAATAAATAGAAAGAAAGAGAGAAGGGGGGAGAGAGAGTGAAGGGAGAGAGAGAAGATTGGAAGAGAAGGGGAGAGAGAGAGAGCGAGAAGGGGGGAGAGAAGGGGGGGGGAGAGAGAAATGGGGAGAGAGAGAAGATGAGTACCATTATAGGGTTTCCTAAAAGTCATAATTTAGAGAGAGAGATGAGAAAATAGAGCTTAACAAATACTTCAAGTACCTGAAGTACATAAAATACCTTAGTAGTATTTAGTTTAGATGACAGAAATACCTTAAAGGTCAAACAAAGCCATTTTTATCTAAATATCAAATAATTTCTGGGTAACAATTAACTACCTTACTGTGATTGTTTTCAATTAAAATGGTCAAAAGAAACACAAATAGTTTCTTAGCAAAGAGCCATTTCTTTAAAAATAATTTTGCCAAGACTAGTCTGTGAGTTGTCTGGAAAACTAGTCTGGACAACTGAAAATGTACTGTTATTGGCAGAGAGGTTTGGAACTCTGTGTCTTATTGGTCTATTAACTAATTTACTGCATGGTGATGTCACCAGGAAGGCCAAAACTCCATACCACCAAAACAGGATGAAATTTCAGGTGGTCTTTTCAAACAACTCTTACACTAAAAGGGCATTGTCATCATTTTCACAATTTCACAGTATCATAGTGTGGAAATATATACACTGCATGTGGACACTGCAAAAGTATGTGGACACCTGCTTGTCGAACATCTCATTCCAAAATCATGAGCATGAATACGGAGTTGGTCCCCCCTTTGCTCCACCTTTCTGGAAAGATGTTGGAACGTTGCTGCGTGGACTTGCTTCCATTCAGCCACAAGACCATTAATGAGGTTGGGCACTGATGTTGGGCACTGATGTTGGGCACTGATGTTGGGCACTGATGTTGGGCACTGATGTTGGGCACTGATGTTGGGCACTGATGTTGGGCACTGATGTTGGGCACTGATGTTGGGCACTGATGTTGGGCACTGATGTTGGGCACTGATGTTGGGCACTGATGTTGGGCACTGATGTTGGGCACTGATGTTGGGCACTGAGGTTGGGCACTGATGTTGGGCACTGATGTTGGGCACTGATGTTGGGCACTGATATTGGGCACTGATGTTGGGCACTGATGTTGGGCGATTAGGCCTGACTTGCCGTCTAGGTTCCGATTCATCCCAAAGGTGTTCGATGGGTTTGAGGTCAGGGCTCTGTGCAGGCCAGTCAAGTTCCACTGCACCGATCTCGACAAACTATTTATGTATGGACCTCGCTTTGTGCACGTGGGCATTGTCATGCTGAAACAGGAAAGGCCCTTCCCCAAACGGTTGCCACCATTTTGGAAGCACAGAATCGTCGAGAATGTCATTGTATGCTGTAGTTTTCAGATTTTGGAGCCTAGCCAACCATGAAAAAAGGCCCCAGACAATTTTTCCTCCTCCACCAAACTTTACAGCGGGCACTAGGGGCGCAACTTTGGTTTTAGAGGTGTGGGGGGGGGGGTATGGAAGCTGTAGGTATTGCAACCTCAGCCCCATTTATTGTGGTTCGCCTTTATCAATGGGTTGAAGTGGCGGATGGATATATATTTCCATTTTCAGTGATCAGATTTTCCTGCGCTTTTCGATGAAACGCACGTTCTGTTATAGTCACAGCAGTGATTTAACCAGTTTTATAAACGTCTGAGTGTTTTCTATCCACACATACTGATCATATGCATATCCTATATTCCTGGCATGAGCAGCAGGGCGCTGAGAAATGTTGCGCGATTTTTAACAGAATGTTCGAAAAAGTAGGGGGTAGAAGTAACAGGTTAACAATCCCTTAATTATCCAGAAACGCAGTTGAAGAAAGAGTTAAGAAAATATTTACTAAATAAACAAAAGAAACACAATAAAATAACAATAACGAGACTATATACATACTATATATATTATATACATAACGAGACTACCACTACCAATGTGTGGGTATAGATTATTTGAGGTAATGTGTACATGTAGGTAGGGGTAAAATGACTATGCATAGATAATAAACAGCGAGTAGCAGCAGTGTAAAAAAACAAAGGGGGTCAATGTAAATAGTCCGGGTGGCCATTTGGTTAATTGTCTTGAGTGTAAAAATAAGGAGCCTTTTGGACCTATATTCATCACTCCAGAGGAAGCGTTTCCACTGCTCCAGAGTCCCATGGCGGCAAGCTTTACACCCCTCCAGCCGACGCTTGGCCTTGTGCGTGGTGATCTTAGGCTTGTGTGCCGCTGCTCAGTCATGCGAAAACCACTTCATAACGTTCCTGACGAATGGTTATTGTGCTGACGTTGCTTCCAGAAGCAGTTTGGAGCACGGTGGTGAGTGTTGCAATCGAGGACAGACAATATTTATGTGCTACGCGCTTCAGCACTCAGCGGTTGCATTCTGTGAGCTTGTGTGGTCTACCACTTCGCGCCTGAGCCGTTGTTGCTCCTAGACGTTTCCACTTCAAAATAACAGCACTACGGGTGTAACCGAGGAATCTCTAGCAGGGCAGACATTTGACTAACCGACTTGTTGGAACAGTGGCCTCCTATGACAATGCCATGTTGAAAGTCACTGAGCTCTTCAGTAAAGGCCATTCTCCTGCCAATGTTTGTCTATGGAGATTACATGGCAGTGTGCTCAATTTTATACACCTGTCAGCAATGGGTGTGGCTGAAATAGCCGAATCCACTAATTTTGAAGGGGTGTATAACACTGGAAAATCACATTTCTGAAGGCACTGGGTCTTCAAAACACCGCCCACCTCCAAATGATTGATCTTCAGCTCTACTGTTTTACAGATACAAAGCCTTTAGATACAAAGCCTTTAGATACAAAGCCTTTAGATACAAAGCCTTTAGATACAAAGCCTTTAGATACAAAGCCTTTAGATACAAAGTCTTTAGATACAAAGCCTTTAGATACAAAGCCTTTAGATACAAAGCCTTTAGATACAAAGCCTGTAGCTCAGTTGGTAGAGCATGGCGCTTGTAACGCCAGGGTAGTGGGTTCGATTCCCGGGACCACCCATACGTAGAATGTATGCACACATGACTGTAAGTCGCTTTGGATAAAAGCGTCTGCTAAATGGCATATATTATAAGAAAACAGACTTCCCGTGTGATACCTGAGTAAGTCTCACACACACACACACACATACATACACACACACACACACACTCTTGAATGGGAGCGATCCACGGGAGAACGACAACCCCTTCTCATTACAGGATCGGAAGTTCAAGGCTGACCACGGTATTGTTAACAGAAACCAGAATCCCCAATTGTAGGGAAATATCAGTCTTCATGGTCAATTTTCATGTAAATTAAAACATGTTTCAAAGACAATCATGATACCAATAATTGCTTCTAATTCACCAGATGTATGTCCTTGAACCAAATATGTTTTTAATCACACACAAAAGGTGTTATAAGGATACTCTATTTCCTAATGGTAGCCTGCAGTACCCCGGTTGGCCTTCGACTTGAGTCAGCCAATGAGAGCTGGCAGCACTGAGCAAGCCTGCAGCGTCACTTCCTGAAGTAGCTCAAACTGTGCATATTATGTCTCCATGAGACACCATCTTAAGCTTCAACTTCACTTGGTGTCAATGCGCTATTGACTCTTTACATAGGAATGAATCGCACTCAATACAAAAGCAAGGACATTTGAATAAGGGCTAGACATACTTTAAAATGTGTGTGTGAACTGTAAAGGTTTAAATAGGATGTGTGTGTGTGTGTGTGTGTGTGTGTGTGTGTGTGTGTGTGTGTGTGTGTGTGTGTGTGTGTGTGTGTGTGTGTGTGTGTGTGTGTGTGTGTGTGTGTGTGTGTGTGTGTGTGTGTGTGTGTGTGTGTGTGTGTGTGTGTGTGTGTGTGTGCGCGCGCTATCTCTGATGACTGTATATATGAATGGACAAAGCTATCGTTCACACACACATACACACACATTCATCTCTCTCGTCATCACTGACCGATGAGCTTACAGACACACACACATACCCATCTTTTAATAATATGTCTAGCCAATATTCAAATGTCCTGGCTTTTGAATTGAGTTTCATGGCTTGTGGCAGGGGTGAGGAGGGGTGAGGGCAAGAGAAAGTTCACAGGTGTCACTCACTAAGACCTCTATCTCTATTCTAGGACCCAATGCAACACCAGGGCTCACCCACACAGACGCACACACACACAACACACATGCTCGCACACACAGACAAAGACACAGACACACACATACAAATTTAGGGCAGACCAACGCAACATTTAAATCATGCTCAGGAATAATGGGGCTCGGGGGAGGTTCATTAACGTCGCGCGCAGGAAGTCAGACGTTTGGGCGGAACTCACATAGGAACCAAAGTCTTTGTAACCTCGACACATCTTTGTTTTTCAGGGGGTTGATCATTCTCTAAGTAATACACTGCCTGATTATATATAGATTCATGCCTTTACACTCGGGTGAGGCACAACATCGTATGCAAATGACCCATCCGGCTGCCTAGTTGAGATTCAATTTGTCTCTGTGTGTCATTGTTGTGTCTCAGTCAGTTGTGTAGATTGAAATACAGAATAACATTTTTCAATAACAAAAGTTTGTATCACACTTGTCTTACAGTAGCAGTAAAACGTTTGTATCACACTTGTCTTACAGTAGCAGTAAAACGTTTGTATCACACTTGTCTTACAGTAGCAGTAAAACGTTTGTATCACACTTGTCTTACAGTAGCAGTAAAACGTTTGTATCACACTTGTCTTACAGTAGCAGTAAAACGTTTGTATCACACTTGTCTTACAGTAGCAGTAAAACGTTTGTATCACACTTGTCTTACAGTAGCAGTAAAACGTTTGTATCACACTTGTCTTACAGTAGCAGTAAAACGTTTGTATCACACTTGTCTTACAGTAGCAGTAAAACGTTTGTATCACACTTGTCTTACGGTAGCAGTAAAAAGTTTGTATCACACTTGTCTTACAGTAGCAGTAAAAGTTTGTATCACACTTGTCTTACAGTAGCAGTAAAACGTTTGTATCACACTTGTCTTACAGTAGCAGTAAAACGTTTGTATCACACTTGTCTTACAGTAGCAGTAAAACGTTTGTATCACACTTGTCTTACAGTAGCAGTAAAACGTTTGTATCACACTTGTCTTACAGTGTAAAACGTTTGTATCACACTTGGTAGCAGTAAAACGTTTGTATCACACTTGTCTTACGGTAGCAGTAAAAAGTTTGTATCACACTTGTCTTACAGTAGCAGTAAAACGTTTGTATCACACTTGTCTTACAGTAGCAGTAAAACGTTTGTATCACACTTGTCTTACGGTAGCAGTAAAAAGTTTGTATCACACTTGTCTTACAGTAGCAGTAAAAGTTTGTATCACACTTGTCTTACAGTAGCAGTAAAACGTTTGTATCACACTTGTCTTACAGTAGCAGTAAAACGTTTGTATCACACTTGTCTTACAGTAGCAGTAAAACGTTTGTATCACACTTGTCTTACAGTTAAAACGTTTGTATCACACTTGTCTTACGGTAGCAGTAAAACGTTTGTATCACACTTGTCTTACAGTAGCAGTAAAACGTTTGTATCACACTTGTCTTACAGTAGCAGTAAAACGTTTGTATCACACTTGTCTTACAGTAGCAGTAAAACGTTTGTATCACACTTGTCTTACAGTAGCAGTAAAACGTTTGTATCACACTTGTCTTACAGTAGCAGTAAAACGTTTGTATCACACTTGTCTTACAGTAGCAGTAAAACGTTTGTATCACACTTGTCTTACGGTAGCAGTAAAACGTTTGTATCACACTTGTCTTACAGTAGCAGTAAAACGTTTGTATCACACTTGTCTTACAGTAGCAGTAAAACGTTTGTATCACACTTGTCTTACGGTAGCAGTAAAAAGTTTGTATCACACTTGTCTTACAGTAGCAGTAAAAAGTTTGTAATTTGTCTTACAGTAGCAGTAAAACGTTTGTATCACACTTGTCTTACAGTAACAGTAAAACGTTTGTATCACACTTGTCTTACAGTAGCAGTAAAACGTTTGGACACACTTGTCTTACAGTAGCAGTAAAACGTTTGTATCACACTTGTCTTACAGTAGCAGTAAAACGTTTGTATCACACTTGTCTTACAGTAGCAGTAAAACGTTTGGACACACTTGTCTTACAGTAGCAGTAAAACGTTTGTATCACACTTGTCTTACAGTAGCAGTAAAACGTTTGTATCACACTTGTCTTACAGTAGCAGTAAAACGTTTGTATCACACTTGTCTTACAGTAGCAGTAAAACGTTTGTATCACACTTGTCTTACAGTAGCAGTAAAACGTTTGTATTTGTCTTACAGTAGCAGTAAAACGTTTGTATCACACTTGTCTTACAGTAGCAGTAAAACGTTTGTATCACACTTGTCTTACAGTAGCAGTAAAACGTTTGTATCACACTTGTCTTACAGTAGCAGTAAAACGTTTGTATCACACTTGTGTAGCAGTAAAAGTTTGTATCACACTTGTCTTACAGTAGCAGTAAAACGTTTGTATCACACTTGTCTTACAGTAGCAGTAAAACGTTTGTATCACACTTGTCTTACGGTAGCAGTAAAACGTTTGTATCACACTTGTCTTACAGTAGCAGTAAAACGTTTGTATCACACTTGTCTTACAGTAGCAGTAAAACGTTTGTATCACACTTGTCTTACAGTAGCAGTAAAACGTTTGTATCACACTTGTCTTACAGTAACAGTAAAACGTTTGTATCACACTTGTCTTACGGTAGCAGTAAAACGTTTGTATCACACTTGTCTTACAGTAGCAGTAAAACGTTTGTATCACACTTGTCTTACAGTAGCAGTAAAACGTTTGTATCACACTTGTCTTACAGTAGCAGTAAAACGTTTGTATCACACTTGTCTTACAGTAGCAGTAAAACGTTTGTATCACACTTGTCTTACAGTAGCAGTAAAACGTTTGTACACACTTGTCTTACAGTAGCAGTAAAACGTTTGTATCACACTTGTCTTACAGTAGCAGTAAAACGTTTGGACACCTACTCATTCCAGGGTTTAAAAAAAGGTTTACTATGCAAATGTGTAAGGGTGGCTACTGTTAAAGAATCTCAAATATAAAATGTATTTTTCATAGTGTTGATGTCTTCACTATTACTTTACAATGTAGAAAATAGTCATAAAAAAAATAAAACCCTTGAATGAGTAGGTCTATCCAAACTTTTGACTGGTACTGTATGTGTTTATTAGCTTTGGCAAAAGCAGCAGCTACTCTTCCTGGGGTCCAGCTACTCTTCCTGGGGTCCAGCTACTCTTCCTGGGGTCCACAAAAAACACAAAACATTAAAATAGGACAAGTAACAAAACACTGATCGACAAAGTCACACACATTTGAAATATGACATACAAACAACAACTCAAAAATCATACTTGCGTGTGTTTGTGCGTGTCTCCTCACAGTCCTCCCGTTCCATGAGACGTTGTTTAATCCATTTTATAAAGGACATTTTGCTGTAAGCTTAAGTAATTGTATTTGGAAGGGTGTTCCATGCGATCTTGGCTCTGTATAATATTGTGCTTTGCCGTGAATTGTTTGGGGACTTGTGATCTGTGAAAAGACCCCTGGTGGCTTTTCTTTATTGGTGTCTGAGCTGAATGTTATTTGATTATGCAGACAATCTGGAATTTTATTCACTGTAATATTTCTCATAAAAACTAGAAGATTCAGTTAATCTCTCATCAACCCTCGTCCAGTAAAGGCTGACATGATGTCAGTTCTGTGCGTGCAATTTAAGGGAAAGGTGTGCTGCTGTTTTGAGTCCGGTGCAGCTTTGCTTGGTCTTTCTTCACTGTACCTGACTATATTACCGGACAGTAATCAAGATGGGACAAGACCAGAGTGTGAACAAATAGTACAGTTGATTTTAGTGTCAAAAACACAGAACATATTTTTTATAACAGACATACCCCTCTCCATCTTCACAACAAGTTTGTCAATATGACTTGACCATGATAACTGACCATCCAAAGTTACTCCTGGGAGTTCAACTTCTTCAACTTGTTCAATGGTCACACCAACTCCAGTTGAGGTTTATGTCTTAGAGAATGTTTTGAACCAAATACAACACTTTTAGTTTTAGTTGTTTAAGACCAGTTTACTATTAATCACCATTGCTGACTGTAACTCCTTATTTAGACTTTCAGTGAGCTCACTGGCTTTGGGTGCTGACATGTACACACTGGAGAGTGTGGAATCATTTGCATACATAATCATTATTGCTTTGTGTAACACCAGTGGCAAATCATTTGTAAAGATAGAGAAGAAAAGAGTCCCAAGGTACTGCCCTGATGTACACCGCACTGTACATAGCTGCTGTTAGAGAAGCTTCCATTTAAGAACACGCTCTGGATTCTATTGGATAAATAACTCTTCAACCATGTGATGGCAGGTGATGCAAACCATAGCAAGTGAGTTTCTTCAATAAAAATTTATGAGCAATAACATCAAAGACTGCACTGACATTTAATAATACAGCTCCAACTGTCATCATTTAAAAAAAATGTTTTGTCATCTGCGTCGGTGGAGTATAAGTTGATTGCCCTTCACTACACAGAGTACAGAAAACATGACATAGACTGACCGGGTGAAACCAGGTGAAAGCTATGAACCTTTATTGATGTCACTTGTTAAATCTACTTCTATCAGTGTAGATGAAGGGTAGGAGACAGGTGAACCTTTTAGTGCAGTGGGCTAAATCAGGGCCACACAGAGTGTTTCTTGGTAGTCTTAAAGAAATCTATTGTGACACAAAAGTATACGCCTCACACACATTGTTACAGGCTTAGAAAAAAGAATACACCTGTACCATGTCAGATATACAGTTGAAATCTATTCTATTTTGAGTTTGCATCCCAATATTACACTTTATATACATCACAGAAGACTGAAATATAACAAAACCATTTGATATAGAAACACCAGATTTTGGCGGCTTTTTTGAAGTACAGTTTATTAATTATGAAATTATTACAATTTTTAATGACATTCCACCCATGAGGCCAGTAGGTCATTTGACTGAAGGAAACGGCTAAAGAAAGATTTTTAAGCATGAGACAATTGACACATGGATTGTGTGTGTTTGCCATTCAGAGGGTGAATGGGAGACAAAATATTTAAGTGCCTTTTAAAGGGGTACGTGCCGGGCACACTGGTTTTAGTGCTTTAAATACTGCAACGCTACTGGGTTTATCACGCTCAACAGTTTCCCGCGTGTATTAAGAATGGTCCAGCAAAGGACATCCAGCCGACTTCACAAAACTGTGGAACGCATTGGAGTCAACATGGATCAGCATCCCTGTGGAAAGCTTTCGACACCTTGTAGAGTCCATGCACCAAGGAATTGAGGCTGTTCGTAGGAAAAAAATGGGGACAACTCAATATTAGAAAGGTGTTCTTAACGTTTTGTACACTTAGTATATATACAGTACCAGTCAAAAGTTTGGAAACACCCACTCATTCAAGAGTTTGTCGACTCTATTATTGTAGAATAATAGGGAAGACATCAAAACTGTAAAACTATAAAATAACACATATGGAATCATGTAGTAACCAAAAGGTGTTAAACAAATCAAAATATATTTGAGAATCTTCAAAGTAGCCACCCTTTTGCCTTGATGAAAGCTTTGCACACTCTTGGCATTCTCAACCAGCTTCATGAGGTATTTAAATTAACAGGTGTGTATTGTTAAGAGTTAATTTGTGGAATTTCTTTCCTTAATGCATTTGAGCCAATCAGTTGTGTTGTGACAAGGTATTGTTGGCATTCCAATGCTTTGCCCCTGACCTGTACACAACAGCAAAAGAGAACCGTTGAAGGGACAAGAAACACCTGGTGACCTGATGGTTTGTGTCCTTTCCCCTGGCCATCCACATCAGGGGAGCATGGTCTGTGACCAGGGGGAAGTGGGTGCCAAACAGGTACAGTGGGGCAAAAAAATATTTAGTCAGCCATCAATTGTGCAAGTTCTCCCACTTAAAAATATGAGAGAGGCCTGTAATTTTCATCATATGTACACTTCAACTATGACAGACAAAATGAGAAAAAAAATCCAGAAAATCACATTTTATGAATTTATTTGCAAATTATGGTGGAAAATAAGTATTATTTCCATATATGTTATTTCATAGTTAATTATTCCAAAATGTAGAAAATAAATTGTGGGGAAAAAAATGGCATCCTATCTGAACAGTGATAAACATATTCTGTAGAAAGTATGTTATAAAAGGCCCCAAATTTTCCACACCCTGCTTAAAACATTTCCACGTGTGTAAATCCTAAAAACACATATTCTCAACTGTACGCTACGCAAATGCGATTATAGATGCATGCGATGTGTATAAATAAATAAAACATGTTGCAGGCTGTATTCAAAACTGTCAAAGAAACCTGGCAGCTAGTCTACCTACCGTGCCAAGCAACATCTGTCCAGACTTTAGGGTTTGGCAGTATCCCAGGACAGATAGCAGTGGTTCCAGCAACTGAGGCTAACTGCTTCGCGGCTAAACAGGTAGGCTAGTAGACAAACGTTTCTTCAACTAAACATTTTTTTTGAAAACAACAAACCGAGCTCAGCATATTTTTCATTATTTATTTAACCAGGGAAAAATACATTGAGACTTAGGTCTCATTTCCAAATGTGCCCTGGGAACAATACAGGAAATACAATTATACACAATGTAAAACACAAAATTAAATAGCAAATATTATATACACAATAAACAATCAAACAAAACAGACACATTTATCAATATAAAAACACCTTTCTCCTAAACTGAGACAACAACACATCCAAATGAAAGGTCACTTGGAGATGATTCCACAGGACAGGGGTCTGGTAGGAAGAGGTGTCCAGTGTTAACCAACCCTGTGATCTAGTGTTGTAATTCCAGTTTCTATATTTGGTCAGTGATGTTAAGTAAATTGGTACTGATGACCTCATTTACTCATTTGCTTTCACCGTATGTGTTTGTATTGTTGTCTTTATTGTTTACCTGTTTGTATGTGAATGGAAGTGTAGACTATATGGCTTTAATGCCAGTGTCTGTGGTTATTCTCAGGTGGCTGCGCTGGGCTGGTTGTTTGGTGATAAGGCCTACCTGAGGAGTAGCTGGAACCTTCTTGACGGTTTGCTGGTGATGATCTCAGCCATAGACATCCTTGTCTCATTGGTGTCCAACAGCAGCCCCAAGATACTGGGTATGCTCCGGGTGCTGCGCCTGTTACGGACACTCAGGCCACTACGGTGAGTTGTATATATACACACACACATGCTTGAGCACACACACGCTGGCACACACACACGCGCGCACATGACCAATGCACGGATGCACACAAACACACTCATACACACACACAAACACACGCATTGGAACACACACACGTGCAGGCCTCCTCACTAATATACCTTTTTCCAAAACAGTATATCTACCAGACTTACAGTGTGACTTTCCCCACTTCCAGTGTACTGTACCAACGTCACATATCTCCCACTAGGGAGGCCTGGAACAGCTGAAGCTACTTACAGCAGTGTGTGAATGGTAGTCTGTGGTTTTTAACCGTGGAATAAAGGAACTCACTTTAAAATGGGGAAAACTATTTATTGACTTTCTCTATCGGTGTGTCTTCTTTCTCTGAGAATGGTTCATGAGGTGCAGAAGAGCAGTGTGTGTGTTGGGCATGTTGGTGTGTTTGTGCGTGAGTGTGCGCATGTGTGTGTGTGTGAGTTTGTGTGAAAGGGAAGACTCAACAATGTTTCTGATGAGTTACATTGTCTCTATGATATATGGCCTGTCTGTGTGTTTGTTGTCATGCTGCTCAGTGTGAGCGTGTGTGTTTGTTCTTCCCTTGCCTCTTGTCTCTCCTCTCGTGAAGCTCTACCGACCTGCACTCAAATATTTATTAGCATCTCTGGAAAGCACAAAAATCTAATAGGAATTTTTCCTGCCCGATTTACCCACAAAACGCTGTGGGATAACCACTTCAATCTCCTACCTGACCCCTCTCAAATATGACCCCTGACCTCTAGTGAAATGGAATCTACTATTCCTGTCTTCAGACTAGGATTGCTTTTATCGTGTGTGTGTGTGTGTGTGTGTGTGTGTGTGTGTGTGTGTGTGTGTGTGTGTGTGTGTGTGTGTGTGTGTGTGTGTGTGTGTGTGTGTGTGTGTGTGTGTGTGTGTGTGTGTGTGTTTGTCCCCAGCAATATAAACCCATCAGATGAACATAAATCAAAAGTCCAACTAATTTTATTTGATAGAGTTTGTACAGCTGATGTGGGTTCATGTACTGTCTATGGGGCTTAAGTACTGTCTATGGGGTTTATGTACTGTCTAGGGGGTTATGTATTGTCTATGGGGTTTATGTACTGTCTATGGGGCTTAAGTACTGTCTATGGGGTTGATGTACTGTCTATGGGGTTGATGTACTGTCTAGGGGGTTTATTTACTGTCTATGGGATTTATGTACTGTCTATGGGGTTGATGTACTGTCTATGGGGTTTATGTACTGTCTATGGGGTTGATGTACTGTCTCTGGGGTTGATGTCTGTCTCTGGGGTTTATGTACTGTCTCTGGGGTTTATGTACTGTCTCTGGGGTTTATGTACTGTCTCTGGGGTTTATGTACTGTCTCTGGGGTTTATGTACTGTCTCTGGGGTTGATGTACTGTCTATGGGGTTGATGTCTGTCTATGGGGTTTATGTACTGTCTATGGGGTTGATGTCTGTCTCTGGGGTTTATGTACTTTCTCTGGGGTTGATGTACTGTCTCTGGGGTTTATGTACTGTCTCTGGGGTTTATGTACTGTCTCTGGGGTTTATGTACTGTCTCTGGGGTTTATGTACTGTCTCTGGGGTTTATGTACTGTCTCTGGGGTTTATGTACTGTCTCTGGGGTTGATGTACTGTCTATGGGGTTGATGTCTGTCTCTGGGGTTTATGTACTGTCTCTGGGGTTTATGTACTGTCTATGGGGTTGATGTCTGTCTCTGGGGTTTATGTACTGTCTCTGTGGTTGATGTACTGTCTATGGGGTTGATGTCTGTCTCTGGGGTTTATGTACTGTCTCTGGGGTTGATGTACTGTCTATGGGGTTGATGTCTGTCTCTGGGGTTTATGTACTGTCTCTGGGGTTTATGTACTGTCTCTGGGGTTTATGTACAGTCTATGGGGTTGATGTCTGTCTATGGGGTTTATGTACTGTCTCTGGGGTTGATGTACTGTCTATGGGGTTGATGTCTGTCTCTGAGGTTTATGTACTGTCTCTGGGGTTTATGTACTGTCTATGGGGTTGATGTCTGTCTCTGGGGTTTATGTACTGTCTCTGGGGTTGATGTACTGTCTATGGGGTTGATGTCTGTCTCTGGGGTTTATGTACTGTCTATGGGGTTGATGTCTGTCTCTGGGGTTTATGTACTGTCTATGGGGTTGATGTACTGTCTATGGGGTTGATGTCTGTCTCTGAGGTTTATGTACTGTCTCTGGGGTTTATGTACTGTCTATGGGGTTGATGTCTGTCTCTGGGGTTGATGTCTGTCTCTGGGGTTGATGTCTGTCTCTGGGGTTTATGTACTGTCTCTGGGGTTGATGTCTGTCTATGGGGTTTATGTACTGTCTATGGGGTTTATGTACTGTCTATGGGGTTTATGTACTGTCTCTGGGGTTTATGTACTGTCTATGGGGTTGATGTCTGTCTCTGGGGTTGATGTCTGTCTCTGGGGTTTATGTACTGTCTATGGGGTTTATGTACTGTCTATGGGGTTTATATACTGTCTCTGGGGTTTATGTCTGTCTCTGGGGTTTATGTACTGTCTCTGGGGTTTATGTACTGTCTCTGGGGTTTATGTACTGTCTCTGGGGTTTATGTACTGTCTCTGGGGTTTATGTACTGTCTCTGGGGTTTATGTACTGTCTCTGGGGTTTATGTACTGTCTCTGGGGTGTATGTACTGTCTATGGGGTTGATGTACTGTCTCTGGGGTTTATGTACTGTCTATGGGGTTGATGTACTGTCTATGGGGTTGATGTACTGTCTCTGGGGTTTATGTACTGTCTATGGGGTTGATGTACTGTCTCTGGGGTTTATGTACTGTCTCTGGGGTTTATGTACTGTCTCTGGGGTTTATGTACTGTCTCTGGGGTTTATGTACTGTCTATGGGGTTGATGTACTGTCTCTGGGGTTTATGTACTGTCTATGGGGTTTATGTACTGTCTCTGGGGTTTATGTACTGTACTGTCTCTGGGGTTTATGTACTGTCTCTGGGGTTTATGTACTGTCTATGGGGTTTATGTACTGTCTCTGGGGTTTATGTACTGAAGGAAAGAGAGAGACATCACGGGAAGAGGGGAACACTAACAAAAGGGTTCCTCAAGGGTTTGGGAAGGCTAATGGTTCTATATGGAGCCATAATGACTCAAATAACCTTTTGAGCACTTTTGAGCTCTTCAATGGTTCTTTATAGTTCACAAGTTAGTTCACAGTTTATTTAATCTGTTGTGTCATGCTATTACATGTTATATATAACTATGGCTGGTGATGATGTCTTGTGAAAGACTCATGTATGGCCTTGTGTCATTTAAGAAGTGTTGTCTAAATCAGTCAGTGGTTCTCATTTCCCTCCTCGGGAACCCCCAGCTGTTCCAGAGGTAGTTCACTGGATTCAACTTGTCAATTAATTTAATAATAACACATATTGAATAAAAATATACATATATATATTGTATGGCTAATAAGAAATATATATTACATGGCTAATCAGAAATATATATTACATGGCTAATCAGAAATATATATTACATGGCTAATCAGAAATATATATTACATGGCTAATAAGAAATATATATTACATGGCTAATCAGAAATATATATTACATGGCTAATCAGAAATATATATTACATGGCTAATCAGAAATATATATTACATGGCTAATCAGAAATATATATTACATGGCTAATAAGAAATATATATTACATGGCTAATCAGAAATATATATTACATGGCTAATCAGAAATATATATTACATGGCTAATCAGAAATATATATTACATGGCTAATAAGAAATATATATTACATGGCTAATCAGAAATATATATTACATGGCTAATCATCAGAATTATATATTACATGGCTAATCAGAAATATATATTACATGGCTAATCAGAAATATATATTACATGGCTACTCAGAAATATATATTACATGGCTAATCAGAAATATATATTACATGGCTAATCATCAGAAATATATATTACATGGCTAATCAGAAATATATATTACATGGCTAATCATCAGAAATATATATTGTCACGTTCTGACCTTTATTTTCTGTGTTTTGTATTTAGTTAGTATGGTCAGGGCGTGAGTTGGGTGGGCAGTCTATGTTTGTTTTTCTAGGTTTTGGGAATTTCTATGTTTCGGCCTAGTATGGTTCTCAATCAGAGGCAGGTGTCATTAGTTGTCTCTGATTGAGAATCATACTTAGGTAGCCTGGGTTTCACTGTGTGTTTGTGGGTGATTGTTCCTGTCTCTGTGTGTGCACCAGATAGGACTGTTTTGAGTTTTCACATTTTCTTGTTTTTGTTAGTTTGTTCATGTGTACCTTAACGTATTAAAAAGTACCATGGACAATTACCACGCCGCGTATTGGTCCTCTGATCCGTTTCGCCTCTCCTCTTCGGAGGAGGAAATTCATTACATATATTACATGGCTAATCATCAGAAATATATATTACATGGCTCATCATCAGAAATATATATTAAATGGCTAATCATCAGAAATATATATTACATGGCTCATCATCAGAAATATATATTACATGGCTAATCAGAAATATATATTACATGGCTAATCAGAAATATATATTACATGGCTAATCATCAGAAATATATATTACATGGCTAATCATCAGAAATATATATTACATGGCTAATCAGAAATATATATTACATGGCTAATCAGAAAATATATATATTATCATGAAATATATATTAATCTAATCAGAAATATATATTACATGGCTAATCAGAAATATATATTACATGGCTAATCAGAAATATATATTACATGGCTAATCATCAGAAATATATATTACATGGCTAATCAGAAATATATATTACATGGCTAATCAGAAATATATATTACATGGCTAATCATCAGAAATATATATTACATGGCTAATCAGAAATATATATTACATGGCTAATCATCAGAAATATATATTACATGGCTAATCAGAAATATATATTACATGGCTAATCAGAAATATATATTACATGGCTAATCAGAAATATATATTACATGGCTAATCATCAGAAATATATATTATATGGCTAATCAGAAAAAGAAACCATGTATGGGTCTTCAAAAGAATCTGCAAAGAACCAGATTAACGACATGTCTTTATAGAACCACCTTCTCCATAAAGGTTTCTTTATTCCATTTAGAACCTCATGACCATGGTTCATTGTAGAACCTTAGGAAAAGGGTTCTTTATTGCACCATGCAGGTTCCATTTAGAACCTCATGACCATGGTTCTTTGTAGAATCCCCCAAAAAAGTGATATGAACAGTAGCACCAAAAAGGGTTCTGCTGTGGTTACCAGCCAAATAACCCGTATAGATACAAAAAAAACTAAACAGAAATGAAGTGAACAGGGGATAGATAAAGAGAGGGAGAGAGAAATGCTGAGCTGGTGTTCTCTCCTCCCACCTACAAACACTACAGATTATCGCTCTGATCAGGAAATAATACATTCATAATTTATCCTTTGAGGGTATTAATTAGCTTTCAAACCCTGACACTCAGACGAAAGAAGAAGAAGAGGAGAGGAGAGGAGAGGAGAGGAGGGGAGGGGAGGGGAGGGGAGAGGAGGGGAGGGGAGGGCAGGGGAGAGGAGAGGAGAGGAGAGGAGAGGAGAGGAGAGGAGAGGAGAGGAGAGGAGAGGAGAGGAGCATGAAAATGCCACAATATCAGTATGCTGGTCTGGGAATCTGCGCTGTACTGAAGGCCGTCTCAGAGAAAGTTCAGTTAGTTTGACAGGAAAGTAAACTTCTGATCAAGCAAAGCTCTGAAAACGAGGGCTTACTGTATATAGCACTGCACTGTATATGTGGAAACCCTAGAGATACTCGTAACATGGATTCTGAACTGAGCTTGTGTGGCAGGAATCTCATAGGACTAAATTAAAATAATGGAGAATATCAAAGCTTTACACAGCACTATGGCATTAATAGCTAAAAAGCAGATCAATGTTTTATCACATAAAAAAATATAGCACACAACATGACCCCTCACCCTGTAAATGATGTAATTATCTGGAGGGTTCATTCCTTGGCACACCAGAGAATTGTACAAAATAATAAGTGTGTGATTTATTTGTGTGTTTTCCAGTTTGTCAGTTCAGAGGCTTTAGTTTCAGGACAGGAAAAGAGAAGAGTGGGGGAATTAAACATGAGTCTGTCTGTGTTTTCCCCGGAAGCACTGGAGTGTGTATGGTTCACACACACACACACACACACACACACACACACACACACACACACACACACACACACACACACACACACACACACACACACACACACACACACACACACACACACACACACACACACACACACACACACACACACACACACACACACACACACACACACACACACACACACACACACACACACACACACACACACACACACACACACACACACACACACACACACACACACACACACACACACACACACACACACACACACACACACACACACACACACACACACACACACACACACACACACACACACACACACACACACACACACACACACACACACACACACACACACACACACACACACACACACACACACACACACACACACACACACACACACACACACACACACACACACACACACACACACACACACACACACCTCTGTCAGATATACCTCTCTGTCTGTTGTGACATTGCAGGCAGAGGAAGAGTTTCTGTTCATCTAACTCTGTTCATCTACCTCCTCACAGAGTTTATCTGCTCTTTCTCATGTCTTCATTTCATGCATTCATCAAACTTGTAAATGTGAACTTGTTCTCAACTAGCCTACCTGGTTAAATAAAGGTGAAATATATATATATTTTTTAAAACTCCGTTCTGCTCAGTTCAGCTCATTTCAACTCAGTTCAGCTCAGTTCTAACACTCTATATACTCTAAAGGTGGTATGGAATAGTCCTTGCGATATTAAACTGTTCAGGGAAGTCAGGAACCAATACACGCAGTCAGTCAGGAAACCAAAGGCCAGCTTCAAGCAGAAATTCACATCCTGTCGCTCGAACTCCAAAAAGTTTTGGGACCCTGTCAAATCCATGGAGAACAAGAGCACCTCCTCCCAGCTGCACTGAGGCTAGGTAACACGGTCACCACTGATAAATCCATGATAATCGAAATTTTCAAGAAGCATTTCTCAACGGCCGGCCATGCCTTCCTCCTGGCTACTCCAACCCCGTCTGACAGCTCGAATGCCAAATTAATAATCAGATCACTGACCATTTCGAATCCCACCGTTCCTTCTCCACTGTGCAATCTGGTTTCCGAGCCGGTCACGAGTGCACATCAGCCACGCTCAATATACTATATACTAAACGATATAATAACCGCCGTCGATAAAATACAGTACTGTGCAGCCGTCTTCATCTTTCGACTCTGTCAATCACCGTATTCTTATCGGCAGAATCAAATGCCTTAGTTGTTCTAATGACTGCCTCGCCTGGTTCACCAACTACTTTGCAGACAGAGTTCAGTGCGTCAAATCGGAGGGCATGTTGTCCGGACCTCTGGCAGTCTCTATGGGGGTACCACAGATTCAATTCTCGAACCGACTCTTTTCTCTGTATATATCAATGATGTCGCTCTTGCTGCGGGCGATTCCCTGATCCACCTCTACGCAGACGACCCCATTCTGTATACTTCTGGCCCTTCCTTGGACACTGTGCTAACTAACCTCCAAACGAGCTTCAATGCCATACAACACTCCTTCCGTGGCCTCCAACTGCTCGCTACAGTCCCTGCTTTGAATCCAGGCTATATCACAGCGGTCTGAGGCCCTGCACCGCACTGCATCTCAGTACAAGAGATGTCGCTACCGTCCCTGGTTTGAATCCAGGCTGTATCACAGTGGTCTGAGGCCCTGCATCTCAGTGCAAGAGGTGTCACTACAGTCCCTGGTTCAAAGCCAGGCTGTTTCACAGCAGTCTAAGGCACTGCATCTCGGTGCAAAATCCTGGTCCAAATCCAGGCTGTATCACAGCAGTCTAAGGCACTGCATCTCAGTGCAAGAGGTGTCACTACATTCTCTGGTTCGAATCCAGGCTGTATCACATCCGGCCGTGATTGGGAATCCCATAGGGCGGCGCACAATTGGCCCAGCATTGTACAGGGTCTGTCATTGTAAATAAAAATGTGTTCTTAACTGACTTGCCTAGCTAAAACTTCTTGCGGATCATTAGGACGCTACCGTGGCACCTGGCCAACATCCGGTGAAATTGCAGAGCACCAAATTCAAATGACAGAAATTGTAATATTAAACATTCATGAAAATACCAGTGTCTTACATAATTTAAAAGCTTAACTTCTTGTCAGATTAAAAAAATGCTTTACGGCGAAAGCACATCATGCGATTATCTGAAAACAGCGCCCGGCACACAAAAGCTTTACATACATTTTCCAACCAAGCAGATACGTCAAGAAAGTCAGAAATAGCGATAAAATAAATCACATACCTTTGAAGATATTCATCTGGTTGCAATCACAAGGGTCCCAGCTACATAACAAATGGTCCTTTTGTTCGATAAAGTCCTTCTTTATATCCCAAAAAAGTATGTTTCAATGGCTCGCTTGACTCAGCAATCCACCAGTTTCCCTCGTTCAAAATGCATACAAAATGAATCCCGTAAATTACCAATAAACTTTTTCAAGACAAGTCAAACAACGTTCCTAATCAATCCTCAGGTACCCTATTATGTAAATAAACTACAAAGTTTAAGACAGAGAATTAACGGAGACCATTAACGGAGATAAATAACGATGTACGCGCACAAGAAAAACTACAAATTCTGGCTAATTTATCAAAAAACAAGCTTGAAACTCTTTCTAAAGACTTTTGACATCTAGTGGAAGCCCTAGGAACTGCATTCTGGGAGGACTTTATACCTTTATATTCTGGATGGTTTGTCCTCAGGTTTACGCCTGCCATATTAGTTATGTTGTACTCACAGACATAATTGTAACAGTTTTGGAAACTTTAGAGTGTTTTCTATCCAATACT
Organism: Oncorhynchus keta; assembly: GCF_023373465.1. Lineage (NCBI taxonomy): Eukaryota > Metazoa > Chordata > Actinopteri > Salmoniformes > Salmonidae > Oncorhynchus > Oncorhynchus keta. The sequence goes on from NC_068423.1 coordinate 22,604,489, forward strand.
ATTATATGCATATCCTAGCTTCTGGGCCTGAGTAACAGACAGTGTACTTTGGGCACCTCCATTCTTCCAAACTTCAGAAAACTTTTTCTAGCCTGAAGAAGTTAAATAAAGGAAAAAACTAAAATGGGAATCGAACCCACAACCCTGCCATTACTAGAGCCATGCTCTGCCAACGGAGCCACAAAGGACCACAAGTAGAGAAGAAAAAAGCGATCCTACACACTTCTCCAATTGTCCCAGCTAACAGTGCATTTGAGTGTGTTTTCCTCATTAGGAATGTTAATGATGCAATTATATAGCATAGAGGAGGTTCTGGGAGAGAGAGAGTGTGTGTGTGTGTGTTTGACAGAATAATGCATCAGTTTGTTTAATTGTGCACACACACACTGCTGTTCTCATCCATCAACTCCACGACCTCAACTGAGGCTTCACATTTTATAATTTAGTCATTTAGCAGATGCTCTAATCCAGAGCGATTTACAGGAGCAATTCAATCAAATCCAATCAAATGTTATTTGTAGGTAGGGGTAAAGTGACTATACATAGATAATAAACAGTGAGTAACAGCAGTGTAAAAACAAAGGGGGTCAATGCAAATAGTCTGGGTGGCCATTTGATTAATTGTTCAGCAGTCTTATGGCTTGGGTGTAGAAGCTGTTAAGTCTTTTGGACCTAGACTTGGCGCTCCGGAACCGCGTTCCGGTACCGCTTGCCGTTTGGTAGCAGAGAGAACAGTCTGACTTGGGTGACTGGAGTCTTTGACAATTGTTTCAGGCAATGAGGGTTATTAAGTGCCTTGCTCAAGGGCACATCGACAGATAATTTCCCTAGCCGGCTCAGGGATTCGAACAAGCAACATTTTGGTTACTGGCCCAAGGTTTTTGTTAGCACCTAAATGTTCCCTTTAAGTCACCTTACATCACCTTTACGTTCCCCTTAAGTCACCTTTAAGTCACCTTTAAGTCACCTTTACGTCACCTTTACGTTCCCTTAAGTCATCTTAAGTCACCTTTACGTTCCCTTAAGTCACCTTAAGTCACCGTTACGTTCCCTTAAGTCACCTTAAGTCACCTTTACGTCACCTTATTTCAACTTAGCTCTACCACAAACCAGCTGCATCCCCGAACCCCTCCTCCCCTGTCACTACGAGACTCAGAGGGAAGATAGACTGTTCCACCAGGGTGGTGGGGATCAGGAGTGTTAGCCATGTTGTTTATTGATGTATCCTCTCCTGTCATCTGTGTGTTTGGGCTCATCCATCTCACCCTGTAGATGATGTAATTACTTGGAGGGTTCTATCCTCATCCATCTCACCCTGTAGATGATGTAATTACCTGGAGGGTTCTATCCTCATACTCCCTCACCCTGTAGATGATGTAATTACCTGGAGGGTTCTATCATCATACTCCCTCACCCTGTAGATGATGTAATTACCTGGAGGGTTCTATCCTCATACTCCCTCACCCTGTAGATGATGTAATTACCTGGAGGGTTCTATCCTCATACTCCCTCACCCTGTAGATGATGTAATTACCTGGAGGGTTCTATCCTCATACTCCCTCACCCTGTAGATGATGTAATTACCTGGAGGGTTCTATCATCATACTCCCTCACCCTGTAGATGATGTAATTACCTGGAGGGTTCTATCCTCATACTCCCTCACCCTGTAGATGATGTAATTACCTGGAGGGTTCTATCCTCATACTCCCTCACCCTGTAGATGATGTAATTACCTGGAGGGTTCTATCCTCATACTCCCTCACCCTGTAGATGATGTAATTACCTGGAGGGTTCTATCCTCATACTCCCTCACCCTGTAGATGATGTAATTACCTGGAGGGTTCTATCCTCATACTCCCTCACCCTGTAGATGATGTAATATCTGGAGGGTTCTATCCTCATACTCCCTCACCCTGTAGATGATGTAATTACCTGGAGGGTTCTATCATCATACTCCCTCACCCTGTAGATGATGTAATTACCTGGAGGGTTCTATCCTCATACTCCCTCACCCTGTAGATGATGTAATTACCTGGAGGGTTCTATCCTCATACTCCCTCACCCTGTAGATGATGTAATTACCTGGAGGGTTCTATCCTCATACTCCCTCACCCTGTAGATGATGTAATTACCTGGAGGGTTCTATCCTCATACTCCCTCACCCTGTAGATGATGTAATATCTGGAGGGTTCTATCCTCATACTCCCTCACCCTGTAGATGATGTAATTACCTGGAGGGTTCTATCCTCATACTCCCTCACCCTGTAGATGATGTAATATCTGGAGGGTTCTATCCTCATACTCCCTCACCCTGTAGATGATGTAATTACCTGGAGGGTTCTATCCTCATACTCCCTCACCCTGTAGATGATGTAATTACCTGGAGGGTTCTATCCTCATACTACCTCACCCTGTAGATGATGTATTTACCTGGAGGGTTCTATCATCATACTCCCTCACCCTGTAGATGATGTAATTACCTGGAGGGTTCTATCCTCATACTCCCTCACCCTGTAGATGATATAGTTACCTGGAGGGTTCTATCCTCATATTCCCTCACCCTGTAGATGATGTAATTACCTGGAGGGTTCTATCCTCATACTCCCTCACCCTGTAGATGATGTAATTACCTGGAGGGTTCTATCCTCATACTCCCTCACCCTGTAGATGATGTAATTACCTGGAGGGTTCTATCCTCATACTCCCTCACCCTGTAGATGATGTAATAACTGGAGGGTTCTATCCTCATACTCCCTCACCCTGTAGATGATGTAATTACCTGGAGGGTTCTATCCTCATACTCCCTCACCCTGTAGATGATGTAATAACTGGAGGGTTCTATCCTCATACTCCCTCACCCTGTAGATGATGTAATATCTGGAGGGTTCTATCCTCATACTCCCTCACCCTGTAGATGATGTAATATCTGGAGGGTTCTATCCTCATACTCCCTCACCCTGTAGATGATGTAATTACCTGGAGGGTTCTATCCTCATACTCCCTCACCCTGTAGATGATGTAATAACTGGAGGGTTCTATCCTCATACTCCCTCACCCTGTAGATGATGTAATATCTGGAGGGTTCTATCCTCATACTCCCTCACCCTGTAGATGATGTAATATCTGGAGGGTTCTATCCTCATACTCCCTCACCCTGTAGATGATGTAATTACCTGGAGGGTTCTATCCTCATACTCCCTCACCCTGTAGATGATGTAATATCTGGAGGGTTCTATCCTCATACTCCCTCACCCTGTAGATGATGTAATATCTGGAGGGTTCTATCCTCATACTCCCTCACCCTGTAGATGATGTAATTACCTGGAGGGTTCTATCCTCATACTCCCTCACCCTGTAGATGATGTAATATCTGGAGGGTTCTATCCTCATACTCCCTCACCCTGTAGATGATGTAATTACCTGGAGGGTTCTATCCTCATACTCCCTCACCCTGTAGATGATGTAATTACCTGGAGGGTTCTATCCTCATACTCCCTCACCCTGTAGATGATGTAATTACCTGGAGGGTTCTATCCTCATACTCCCTCACCCTGTAGATGATGTAATTACCTGGAGGGTTATATCCTCATACTCCCTCACCCTGTAGATGATGTAATTACCTGGAGGGTTCTATCCTCATATTCCCTCACCCTGTAGATGATGTAATATCTGGAGGGTTCTATCCTCATACTCCCTCACCCTGTAGATGATGTAATATCTGGAGGGTTCTATCCTCATACTCCCTCACCCTGTAGATTATGTAATATCTGGAGGGTTCTATCCTCATACTCCCTCACCCTGTAGATGATGTAATATCTGGAGGGTTCTATCCTCATACTCCCTCACCCTGTAGATTATGTAATATCTGGAGGGTTCTATCCTCATACTCCCTCACCCTGTAGATTATGTAATATCTGGAGGGTTCTATCCTCATACTCCCTCACCCTGTAGATTATGTAATATCTGGAGGGTTCTATCCTCATACTCCCTCACCCTGTAGATGATGTAATATCTGGAGGGTTCTATCCTCATACTCCCTCACCCTGTAGATGATGTAATTACCTGGAGGGTTCTATCCTCATACTCCCTCACCCTGTAGATGATGTAATATCTGGAGGGTTCTATCCTCATACTCCCTCACCCTGTAGATTATGTAATATCTGGAGGGTTCTATCCTCATACCCCTCAACGCTTAGGTCAGGGGAAGGCAACCCTGTTCCTGGAGTGTCGCCGGTACTGAGGATTTTGTTCCAACTATGCAGCACACCTGACCAAATCAAATGAAACAATTCAAATCAAGTTGTGTTGGTCGCATACACATATTTAACTGATGTTATTGCAGGTGTAGTTAAATGCTAATCAGTTCAGTGATTGCCTAAATTCAACACACCTGTTCTTCCAGGATGATTAAATCATAGACGTGAAGTGCCAGCGGCAGTCCAGGACCAGGGTGTCCTAGCCCTGCCGTAGACGATGTAATTATCTGGAGGGTTCTATCCTCGTAACCCTCGCCCCGTGACAGCATGCCTCATTAATTAAAACAGCCTCCAAACATTATGGAGAGCATATCTCTCTCTCTCTCTCTCTCTCTCTCTCTCTCTCTCTCTCTCCCTCTCTCTCTCTCTCTCTCTATGTATGAATAGATATTATGGAAACTGCCTCATTCGGTGTATGACCTTGCCATAAAATACTTGGCTCCCCCTAACAAGCACCTATCCTCCGTGAACTCGCTGACCTCTCGTGTTTCCTCTGTTTCTTTCTCTCTTTACACTTTTCACTTTCTCTCAAACACAATCTCCTCTTATTGTTGTGGAGGGGATAATAATAATGATCAAAATAATAATAATAATAATAATCTATAATTTTTCAGATGATACATAGCTATACAGTATATACCACACAGGAAAAGAGGGAGAGAGAGAGAGAGTTGTTTAGGTCAATTACAGAGCAGCCAGCCCAGATGGCGACGCCTGTGGCTCTCCCTCCCCCTCTTCCCCTTCGTTTCTCCTTCCTCGCTCCCCTCCCCCTTCTTCCCAAGGCATCAGTGACAGTCAATTGCCCTCATACCTCCAGTACCTGCTCACCTGACATCTCATCACCTCTCTCTTTTCACTGTAGGGGGTGAATTACGTTTCTGGTCATCACAAATTTGTTACACAAGAAGAGATCAGTCTGTTCCTATCGCCCACCCGGTGCCCTTGGAGAGTACTGGATGACTTCCATCTCCTCATGTCTGCCTTTGATTCATTTCCTTCCACTCTTTTCCTCTTTTGACCTTTTCCCAGTCTCCTCCCACTCACAAGGCAGGCAGGGCGCTTGACCTCATCTTCACTATTGGCTGTTCGCCTACAATTCTCATTTGAACTCCCTTCCAGATCAATGCTTTCTTTCATTTTCTCTCCCTCTCTTCCCCAAACCTAGACACTCAGATGGTCATGCGCCATCAGAATCTTCATTCTCTCTCTCCAACTGTTCTCTCCTCTTCTATCCTATCATCTCTACCTTATGCTAAATCCTTCTCCCACCTGTCTCATGTCCTCTTTCCTACTGGCAAGCTAAGCCCTCCCCTCCTGCTCTGTGGCTGAGTGACTCATTGTGAGCTTACAGAACAGGGCTGAGAGCAAGTGAGTGAAAATGAAGGAAAACTAAACTTCCAGAGGCCCTATCATCCTTTCACTCCCTCTTCTCTACCTTCTACTCCTCTGCTAAAGTCACTTTCTATCACTCTAAATGTCAAACTCTTTGCCACCTTCTCTCACATTAAAGTTTAGTAATTTAGTAGACGGTCTTATTCCAAGCAATTTACAGGAGCAATTAGCACATTGACCGATTTTTCACCTTGCCGGCCTGGGGATTCTATTCAGCAACATTTTGGTTACTGGCCCAACGCTCTTATTAATTGCTAGGCTATCTTAAAGAAGTTAGAAGATATCCACTCCTTGAATCCCCTCACTCTCCAGATGAAATCATTTGGCAAGTGATGTCCAGTCGCCCGGGAACCTGCCCCTATTGAACCCATCACCTCCTCCCTTCTCCAACCTGCCCCTATTGAACCCATCACCTCCTCCCTTCTCCAACCTGCCCCTATTGAACCCATCACCTCCTCCCTTCTCCAGACCATCTCTGGAGACCTTCTCCCATTCCTCACTTCCCTCATCCACCCATCCCTGACAAATGGCTGCCTTCGCTTTGACTTCAAGATGGCCAAAGGTCGCTCCCGTCCTCAAGAAACCAACACTCGACCACTCTGACGTCAACAACTACAGAACAGTATTCCATCTTTGTTTTACTTTCCAAAACACTTGAGCGTGCCCCTGACCTCTGACCCTGATCAACTCTCTTTATCTCTCTCAGAACCATCTTCTTGACCATAACCAGTCAGACCGCTCTCCTCTGCATCACGGAGGCTCTCAGCCAGAGCTGACACACTCTCCCTTGTTCTCATCCTCCTATCCACTGCCTTTGACACCGTGACCTATCAGATCCTCCTCTCCACCCTCTCAGGGCTGGGTGTCTCAGGCTCTGCACACTCCTGGATTTTTATCTAGATCTGAGTCTGCAAAAGAAGGTTGACAATGTTTTTACACTGCTGCTACTCCCTGTTTTTTTAATTATCTATGCATAGTCACTTTACCCCTACCTACATGTGCATATTACCTCCATTACCTGTTTATTATCTATGTATAGTCACTTTTCCCCTACCTACATGTGCATATTACCTCCATTACCTGTTTATTATCTATGCATAGTCACTTTACCCCTAACAACATGTACATATTACCTCCATTACCTGTTTATTATCTATACATAGTCACTTTACCCCTAACCTACATGTACATATTACCTCCATTACCTGTTTATTTTCTATGCATAGTCACTTTACCCCTACCTACATGTGCATATTACCTCCATTACCTGTTTATTATCTATGTATAGTCACTTTTCCCCTACCTACATGTACATGTTACCTCCATTACCTGTTTATTATCTATGCATAGTCACTTTACCCCTACCTACATGTACATATTACCTCCATTACCTGTTTATTATCTATGCATAGTCACTTTACCCCTACCTACATGTACATATTACCTCCATTACCTGTTTATTATCTATACATAGTCACTTTACCCCTAACCTACATGTACATGTTACCTTGACTAAGTTGTACTCCCGCACGTTGACTCGGTACCGGTAACCCCTGTATATAGACTCGTTATTTAACTTTTTATGTTTATTTAGTAAGTATTTTCTTAAGTCTATTTTCTTAACTTCTTGGTGCACCCATCCCGTTAGCGGGATAATTTTCGTCAACATCCGGTGAATTGCAGAGCGCCAAATTAAAATTAAATTACTAAACATATATTTAATTTTCATGAAATCACAAGTGCAATATAGCAAAACACAGCTTAGCTTGTTGTTAATCCACCTGGTATGTCAGATTTCAAAAAGGCTTTACAGCAAAAGCATACCAAGTGTTTAGGTTAGGACATCTCTCTCAGCAAACAAAACATTACAAACAGCTAGCAGCAAAGTAGATCACGAAAGTCAGAAAAGCAATAAAATGAATCGCTTACCTTTGATGATCTTCGGATGGTGCACTCACGAGACTCCCAGTTACACAATAAATGGTCCTTTTTGTTCCATAAAGATTATATGCGTTTTGTTCAGAAATCCACAGGCTCGAGCCGTCACGACGGGGCAGACGAAAATGCCAAATAGTATCCGTAAAGTTTGTAGAAACATGTCAAATGTTTTTTATAATCAATCCTCAAGTTGTTTTTACAATGAATAACCAATAATATTTCAACCGGACAGTAGCTTTTTCAATAGGAGAGAGAGCGAAAATGCCTGCTCCAAGCTGTTGCCCATGCAAAACTCTGCCATAGAGAAAGGAATCTGGTTGATATCCCTTTAAATGGAGGGAAGGCATGCAATGGAACAGAGAGATTTCAGGAAAAACAGCACTTCCTGGTTGGATTTTCCTCAGGTTTTCGCCTGCAATATCAGTTATGTTATACTCACAGACAATATTTTGACAGTTTTGGAAACTTTAGTGTTTTCTATCCTAATCTGACAATTATATGCATATTCTAGATTCTGGACCTGAGAAATAGGCAGTTTCATCTGGGTACGTTTTTCATCCAAACGTCCTAATACTGCCCCCTACACTCAAGAGGTTAAAACTGCATTGTTGATTAATGGCTTGTAAGTTAGCATTTCACGGTAAGGTCTACCTACACCTGTTGTAATTGGGGAATATGACAATTAGGATTTGATTTGATGAGAGGATCTGAGTCTGCACCACATGTTCTCACTACTGGTGTCCCCCAGGGTTCTAGGCCCCCTCTTAATTATCTATACACCAAGTCACCAACACACATCTCTGTGTTCATGGCAGATATCTCAGCTTGGATTTCTGCCCACCACTTCAAACTCAACCTTGACAAGACAAAGCTGCTCTTCCTCCTGATGAAGGCCTGCCTGCTCCAAGACCTCCCCATAATGGTTGGCAACTCCACGGTGTCCCCCTCCCAGAGTTCACAGAACCTTGGCTTGACCCTGGAAAACAACCTGTCATTCTCTGCAAACATCAAAGCAGTGACTCGCTGCTGCAGGTTCATGCTCTACATCACACAGGAAGCGGAGCAGGTCCTTATCTGGGCTCTTGTCATCTCCTGTCCAGACTACTGCAACTCTCTGTTGGCTGACCTCCCTTCTTGTGCCATTAAACCCCTGCAACTTATCCAGAATTCCATAGCCCACCTGGTGTTCAACCTTCGCAAGTTCTCCTATGTCACCCCGCTCCTCTTCACCCTCCACTGGCTTCCATTCGAAGCTCCTATCCGCTACAAGACCATAGTACTTGTCTATGGAGTTGCAAGGGGAACTGCCCATCTTCCAAAATCGTCTTGTGACTCTCAAACCCGGGTCCGGGAGCGTAATCATCGCCTGACACTAATTAGCATAACGCAACGGACATAAATCTTCCTAGAAAATATTCCCATTCATGAAAAATCACAAGTGAAATATATTGGAACACAGCTTAGCCTTTTGTTAATCACCCTGTCATCTCAGATCCCAAAGCAAGACAAGCATTTGTGTAAGTTTATCGATAGCCTAGCATAGCATTATGCCCTGCTAGCAGCAGGCAACCTTGTCACGAAAATCAGAAAAGCAATTAAATTAAATCGTTTACCTTTGATGAACTTCGGATGTTTTCACTCACGAGACTTCCAGGTAGATAGCCAAAGTTTTTCCCAAAATAGCTTTGTTTGGTCACGACAACGCCGAAAAATATTCCAAATTAGCTCCATAATATCGACAGAAACATGGGCAAACTTTGTTTAGAATCAATCCTCAAGGTGTTTTTCAAATATCTATTGGATAATAGATCAACCGGGACAATTGGTTTCTCAGTAGAAGCGATTGGAATAATGGCTACTACCTCTGTACTTTACACAAGATTTTCTCCGGGAGCATCATGTGAACACTTGCGCAATGTAGCCCCCTACGGGTATTCTTCAACATAAATGCGTAAAACTATGTCACAATGCTGTAGACACCTTGGGGAATACGTAGAAAGCGTAAGCTGGTTGGTGGCACATTCACAGCTCAATAGGGACTCATTGGAACGCAGCGCTTTCAAAATATGGGGCACTTCCGGATTGGATTTTTCTCAGGCTTTCACCTGCAACATCAGTTGTGTTATACTCACAGACAATATCTTTACAGTTTTGGAAACGTTCGAGTGTTTTCTATCCAAAGCTGTCAATTATATGCATATTCTAACATCTTGTCCTGATAAAATATCCCGTTTAAAACGGGAACGTTTTTTCCCAGAAATTAAAATACTGCCCCTAGAGTCCCAACAGGTTTTAAATAAACCCCCCCCCACAAATCATAGTTTCACTGACACTGACTTTGCTTGTAGGTACCTTACTTGCTAGGATTTTGTTATGTGGTTGTCCTCTCCCAGCTATAGATGAATGCATATATAATGTATACGTGCAAATATCAGTGTTATTGATCTTGTCTCAGTCCGCCCAGGTATCAGCCTTATCCCCATGTCCTCCATATATCCTGTCTCAATCTCTGTCTTCTCGGACAGAGACAGGCAGGCAGACAGGCAGAGACAGAGACAGAGACAGAGACAGAGACAGGCAGGCAGGCAGACAGGCAGAGACAGAGACAGAGACAGAGACAGAGACAGAGACAGAGACAGGCAGGCAGACAGGCAGAGACAGAGACAGAGACAGAGACAGGCAGGCAGGCAGGCAGGCAGACAGGCAGAGACAGAGACAGAGACAGAGAAAGAGACGGCAGGCAGACAGGCAGAGACAGAGGCAGAGACAGAGACAGGCAGGCAGAGACAGAGACAGGCAGGCAGACAGGCAGAGACAGAGACAGGCAGGCAGACAGGCAGAGACAGAGACAGAGACGGCAGACAGACAGGCAGAGACAGAGACAGAGACGGCAGGCAGGCAGACAGGCAGAGACAGAGACAGAGACAGAGACGGCAGGCAGACAGGCAGAGACAGAGGCAGAGGCAGAGGCAGAGGCAGGCAGAGACAGAGACAGAGACAGGCAGGCAGACAGACAGACAGACAGAGACAGAGACAGGCAGAGACAGGCAGGCAGAGACAGAGACAGAGACAGGCAGGCAGAGACAGAGGCAGGCAGGCAGACAGGCAGAGACAGAGAGAGAGACAGAGACAGGCAGAGGCAGAGACAGAGACAGAGACAGAGACAGGCAGGCAGACAGGCAGAGACAGAGACAGAGGCAGAGGCAGAGGCAGAGACAGAGACAGAGACAGAGACAAGCAGGCAGAGACAGAGACAGAGGCAGGCAGACAGGCAGAGACAGAGACAGAGACAGACAGACAGAGAGACAGTATGGTGGAGAGACAGTGAAGCGAGAAAGGTACTGGAGGGATAACGGCAATTGACTGTCACTGATGACCTGTGACAGGAAGGAGGGAGAGGTGAACAACGGGAAGGGGGAGAGGGGGAGGGAGGAAGGAGAAAGGAAGGGGAACAGGGGGAGGGAGGAAGGAGAAAGGAAGCGGGAGAGGGAGGAAGGAGAAAGGAAGGGGGAGAGGGGGAGGGAACTCTCTCTCTCTCTCTCTCTCTCTCTCTCTCTCTCTCTCTCTCTCTCTCTCTCTCTCGCACTCTCTCTCGCACTCTTCCTCAGTCTTCCGAGTCTAACGTTGTGTTTCTGTCTCTCTCATCCAGTGTGATCAGCAGGGCCCCAGGTCTGAAGCTGGTAGTGGAGACTCTGATGTCGTCTCTAAAGCCCATAGGGAACATTGTGGTCATCTGCTGTGCCTTCTTCATCATCTTTGGTATCCTGGGAGTACAGGTGAGATCCGAACCATTTTTGCACCCTATACAAAAAGGCCTAGCATATTATACATTTTCCCAAAACAATATCAACCAACCAATATCAGGGAAAATGTTTCTTTCAAGTCAGGTTTCACACCTTAATACCTTTGGTGTTAAGGGTTCTTCTGGGCTCCTTCCACACACCCGTCTCTCCTCTTGCCAGTGACAATGTTGGAACTGACAAGTGGCTAATATGTCATTACGCATAAGCACCCCCTTCTCCATTCACCCCTGCCAGGGCTCTTAGGTCTTCCATCAACAGGAAAGTGCTCTTCCGGGTGGTTTCCACGATATA
>NC_068423.1:22623669-22633669 GCF_023373465.1 Oncorhynchus keta
CTCCCTCTCACACACATTCAGTCACTCACACCCTCTCACACACATTCAGTCACTCACTCCCTCTCACACACATTCAGTCACTCACTCCCTCTCACACACATTCAGTCACTCACTCCCTCTCACACACATTCAGTCACTCACTCCCTCTCACACACATTCAGTCACTCACACACATTCAGTCACTCACTCCCTCTCACACACATTCAGTCACTCACACCCTCTAACACACATTCAGTCACTCACTCCCTCTCACACACATTCAGTCACTCACACACATTCAGTCACTCACTCCCTCTCACACACATTCAGTCACTCACACCCTCTCACACACATTCAGTCACTCACTCCCTCTCACACACATTCAGTCACTCACTCCCTCTCACACACATTCAGTCACTCACACCCTCTAACACACATTCAGTCACTCACTCCCTCTCACACACATTCAGTCACTTACTCCCTCGCACACACATTCAGTCACTCACTCCCTCTCACACACATTCAGTCACTCACATCCTCTCACACACATTCAGTCACTCACACCCTCTCACACACATTCAGTCACTCGCTCCCTCTCACACACATTCAGTCACTCGCTCCCTCTCACACACATTCAGTCACTCACTCCCTCTCACACACATTCAGTCACTCACTCCCTCTCACACACATTCAGTCACTCACTCCCTCTCACACACATTCAGTCACTCACACCCTCTAACACACATTCAGTCACTCACTCCCTCTCACACACATTCAGTCACTCACTCCCTCTAACACACACATTCAGTCACTCACTCCCTCTAACACACACATTCAGTCACTCACTCCCTCTAACACACATTCAGTCACATTCAGTCACTCACACCCTCTAACACACACATTCAGTCACTCACAACCTCTAACACACATTCAGTCACATTCAGTCACTCACACCCTCTCACACACATTCAGTCACTCACACAGACCGAACACACATTCAGTCACTCACACCCTCTCACACACATTCAGTCTCTCACACAGACCTCTCACACACGGTCTCTCTCTCTCCACTTATGCTCAACCTCTCACACACTCCTGTGTCTGTACAGACATGTAATATAAGACCCTTTATATCCATTGGTTTCTTTCTCAGTTTATTTTTCTTTACTTTATCTTTAGGTTTTTTATATTTCATCTTTAGGTGTTCTATAGTTTATAGTGTTCTATAGTTTATAGTGTATCTATAGTTTGTATCTATAGTTTATAGTGTTCTATAGTTTATAGTGTATCTATAGTTTGTATCTATAGTTTATAGTGTTCTATAGTTTATAGTGTATCTATAGTTTGTATCTATAGTTTATAGTGTATCTATAGTTTATAGTGTATCTATAGTTTGTATCTATAGTTTATAGTGTATCTATAGTTTATAGTGTATCTATAGTTTGTATCTATAGTTTATAGTGTATCTATAGTTTATAGTGTTCTATAGTTTATAGTGTTCTATAGTTTATAGTGTTCTATAGTTTATAGTGTTCTATAGTTTATAGTGTATCTATAGTTTATATTGTATCTATAGTTTATAGTGTATCTATAGTTTATAGTTTGTATCTATAGTTTATAGTGTTCTATAGTTTATAGTGTTCTATAGTTTATATTGTATCTATAGTTTATAGTGTATCTATAGTTTATAGTGTATCTATAGTTTATAGTGTATCTATAGTTTATAGTGTATCTATAGTTTATAGTGTATCTTTAGTTCATAGTGTATCTATAGTTTATAGTGTATCTATAGTTTATAGTGTATCTATAGTTTATAGTTTGTATCTATAGTTTATAGTGTTCTATAGTTTATAGTGTTCTATAGTTTATAGTGTATCTATAGTTTATAGTGTTCTATAGTTTATAGTGTTCTATAGTTTATAGTGTATCTATAGTTTGTATCTATTGTTTATAGTGTTCTATAGTTGATAGTGTATCTATAGTTTGTATCTATAGTTTATAGTGTATCTATAGTTTATAGTGTATCTATAGTTTATAGTGTATCTATAGTTTATAGTGTTCTATAGTTTATAGTGTTCTATAGTTTATAGTGTTCTATAGTTTATAGTGTATCTTTAGTTCATAGTGTATCTTTAGTTCATAGTGTATCTATAGTTTAAAGTGTATCTATAGTTTATAGTGTATCTATAGTTTATAGTTTAATAGTGTATCTATAGTTTAGTTTATAGTTTATGTATCTATAGTTTATAGTGTATCTTTAGTTCATAGTGTATCTATAGTTTAAAGTATATCTATAGTTTATAGTGTATCTATAGTTTATAGTGTATCTATAGTTTATAGTGTATCTATAGTTTATAGTGTATCTTTAGTTCATAGTGTATCTATAGTTTGTATCTATAGTTTATAGTGTTCTATAGTTTATAGTGTGTCTATAGTTTATAGTGTTCTATGGTTTATAGTGTATCTATAGTTTATAGTGTATCTATAGTTTATAGTGTATCTATAGTTTATAGTGTATCTATAGTGTATAGTGTATCTTTAGTTCATAGTGTATCTTTAGTTCATAGTGTATCTATAGTTTAAAGTGTATCTATAGTTTATAGTGTATCTATAGTTTATAGTGTATCTTTAGTTCATAGTGTATCTATAGTTTAAAGTGTATCTATAGTTTATAGTGTATCTATAGTTTATAGTGTATCTATAGTTTATAGTGTATCTTTAGTTCATAGTGTATCTATAGTTTAAAGTGTATCTTTAGTTCATAGTGTATCTATAGTTTAAAGTGTATCTATAGTTTATAGTGTATCTATAGTTTATAGTGTATCTATAGTTTAAAGTGTATCTATAGTTTGTATCTATAGTTTATAGTGTATCTATAGTTTATAGTGTATCTTTAGTTCATAGTGTATCTATAGTTTAAAGTGTATCTTTAGTTCATAGTGTATCTATAGTTTAAAGTGTATCTATAGTTTATAGTGTATCAATAGTTTATAGTGTATCTATAGTTTATAGTGTTCTATAGTTTATAGTGTTCTATAGTTTATAGTGTATCTATAGTTTATAGTGTATCTATAGTTTATAGTGTATCTATAGTTTATAGTGTATCTATAGTTTAAAGTGTATCTATAGTTTGTATCTATAGTTTATAGTGTATCTATAGTTTATAGTGTTCTATAGTTTATAGTGTATCTATAGTTTATAGTGTATCTATAGTTTGTATCTATTGTTTATAGTGTTCTATAGTTGATAGTGTATCTATAGTTTGTATCTATAGTTTATAGTGTATCTATAGTTTATAGTGTATCTATAGTTTATAGTGTATCTATAGTTTATAGTGTATCTATAGTTTATAGTGTATCTATAGTTCATAGTGTTCTATAGTTTATAGTGTTCTATAGTTTATAGTGTATCTATAGTTTATAGTGTATCTATAGTTTATAGTGTATCTATAGTTTATAGTGTTCTATAGTTTATAGTGTTCTATAGTTTATAGTGTATCTATAGTTTATAGTGTTCTATAGTTTATAGTGTTCTATAGTTTATAGTGTATCTATAGTTTATAGTGTATCTATAGTTTATAGTGTTCTATAGTTTGTATCTATAGTTTATAGTGTTCTATAGTTTATAGTGTATCTATAGTTTATAGTGTATCTATAGTTTATAGTGTTCTATAGTTTATAGTGTATCTATAGTTTATAGTGTATCTATAGTTTATAGTGTATCTATAGTTTATAGTGTTCTATAGTTTGTATCTATAGTTTATAGTGTATCTATAGTTTATAGTGTATCTATAGTTTATAGTTTATAGTGTATCTATAGTTTATAGTGTTCTATAGTTTGTATCTATAGTTTATAGTGTTCTATAGTTTATAGTAGTATCTATAGTTTATAGTGTTCTATAGTTTGTATCTATAGTTTATAGTGTTCTATAGTTTATAGTGTATCTATAGTTTATAGTGTTCTATAGTTTATAGTGTACCTATAGTTTATAGTGTATCTATAGTTTATAGTGTATCTATAGTTTATAGTGTTCTATAGTTTATAGTGTATCTATAGTTAATAGTGTTCTATAGTTTATAGTGTATCTATAGTTTATAGTGTTCTATAGTTTATAGTGTATCTATAGTTTATAGTGTTCTATTTAGTTTATAGTGTATCTATAGTTAATGACAACCAGTGTTCTATAGTTTATAGTGTATCTATAGTTAATAGTGTTCTATAGTTTATAGTGTTCTATAGTTTATAGTGTTCTATAGTTTACAGTGTTCTATAGTTTATAGTGTATCTATAGGTTATAGTGTATCTATAGTTTATAGTGTATCTATAGTTTATAGTGTATCTATAGTTTATAGTGTATCTATAGTTTATAGTGTTCTATAGTTTATAGTGTATCTATAGTTTATAGTGTTCTATAGTTTATAGTGTATCTATAGTTTATAGTGTATCTATAGTTTATAGTGTATCTATAGGTTATAGTGTATCTATAGTTTATAGTGTATCTATAGGTTATAGTGTATCTATAGTTTATAGTGTATCTATAGTTTATAGTGTATCTATAGTTTATAGTGTATCTATAGTTTATAGTGTATCTATAGTTTATAGTGTATCTATAGTTTATAGTGTTCTATAGTTTATAGTGTATCTATAGTTTATAGTGTTCTATAGTTTATAGTGTATCTATAGTTTATAGTGTTCTATAGTTTATAGTGTATCTATAGTTTATATCTATAGTTTATAGTGTTCTATAGTTTATAGTGTATCTATAGTTTATATCTATAGTTTATAGTGTATCTATAGTTTATAGTGTATCTATAGTTTGTATCCATAGTTTATAGTGTATCTATAGTTTATATCTATAGTTTATAGTGTTCTATATTTTATAGTGTTCTATAGTTTATAGTGTATCTATAGTTTATAGTGTATCTATAGTTTGTATCTATAGTTTGTATCAATAGTTTATAGTGTATCTATAGTTTATAGTGTTCTATAGTTTATAGTGTATCTATAGTTTATAGTGTTCTATAGTTAATAGTGTTCTATAGTTTATAGTGTTCTATAGTTTATAGTGTATCTATAGTTTATAGTGTTCTATAGTTTATAGTGTTCTATAGTTTATAGTGTTCTATAGTTTATAGTGTTCTATAGTTTATAGTGTATCTATAGTTTATAGTGTTCTATAGTTTATAGTGTTCTATAGTTTATAGTGTTCTATAGTTTATAGTGTATCTATAGTTTATAGTGTTCTATAGTTTATAGTGTATCTATAGTTTATAGTGTTCTATAGTTTATAGTGTATCTATAGTTTATAGTGTTCTATAGTTTATAGTGTTCTATAGTTTATAGTGTTCTATAGTTTATAGTGTATCTATAGTTTATAGTGTTCTATAGTTTATAGTGTTCTATAGTTTATAGTGTTCTATAGTTTATAGTGTTCTATAGTTTATATTTTTCTATAGTTTATAGTGTTCTATAGTTTATATTTTTCTATAGTTTATAGTGTATCTATAGTTTATATCTATAGTTTATAGTGTTCTATAGTTTAAAGTGTATCTATAGTTTGTATCTATAGTTTATAGTGTATCTATAGTTTATAGTGTTCTATAGTTTATAGTGTATCTATAGTTTATAGTGTATCTATAGTTTGTATCTATTGTTTATAGTGTTCTATAGTTGATAGTGTATCTATAGTTTGTATCTATAGTTTATAGTGTATCTATAGTTTATAGTGTATCTATAGTTTATAGTGTTCTATAGTTTATAGTGTATCTATAGTTTATAGTGTATCTATAGTTTATAGTGTTCTATAGTTTATAGTGTTCTATAGTTTATAGTGTGTCTATAGTTTATATTTTATCTATAGTTTATAGTGTTCTATAGTTTATAGTGTTCTATAGTTTATAGTGTATCTATAGTTTATATCTATAGTTTATAGTGTTCTATAGTTTATAGTGTATCTATAGTTTATAGTGTATCTATAATTTGTATCTATAGTTTATAGTGTTCTATAGTTTATAGTGTATCTATAGTTTATAGTGTATCTATAGTTTATAGTGTATCTATAGTTTGTATCTATAGTTTATAGTGTTCTATAGTTTATAGTGTATCTATAGTTTATATCTATAGTTTATAGTGTTCTATAGTTTATAGTGTATCTATAGTTTATATCTATAGTTTATAGTGTTCTATAGTTTATAGTGTTCTATAGTTTATAGTGTATCTATAGTTTATAGTGTATCTATAGTTTATAGTGTATCTATAGTTTATAGTGTTCTATAGTTTATATCTATAGTTTATAGTGTTCTATAGTTTATAGTGTATCTATAGTTTAAAGTGTATCTATAGTTTATAGTGTATCTATAGTTTATAGTGTTCTATAGTTTATAGTGTATCTATAGGTTATAGTGTATCTATAGTTTATAGTGTATCTATAGTTTATAGTGTATCTATAGTTTATAGTGTATCTATAGTTTATAGTGTATCTATAGTTTATAGTGTTCTATAGTTTATAGTGTATCTATAGTTTATAGTGTTCTATAGTTTATAGTGTATCTATAGTTTATAGTGTATCTATAGTTTATAGTGTTCTATAGTTTATAGTGTATCTATAGTTTATATCTATAGTTTATAGTGTTCTATAGTTTATAGTGTATCTATAGTTTATATCTATAGTTTATAGTGTATCTATAGTTTATAGTGTATCTATAGTTTGTATCTATAGTTTATAGTGTATCTATAGTTTATATCTATAGTTTATAGTGTTCTATATTTTATAGTGTTCTATAGTTTATAGTGTATCTATAGTTTATAGTGTATCTATAGTTTGTATCTATAGTTTGTATCAATAGTTTATAGTGTATCTATAGTTTATAGTGTTCTATAGTTTATAGTGTATCTATAGTTTATAGTGTTCTATAGTTAATAGTGTTCTATAGTTTATAGTGTTCTATAGTTTATAGTGTATCTATAGTTTATAGTGTTCTATAGTTTATAGTGTTCTATAGTTTATAGTGTTCTATAGTTTATAGTGTTCTATAGTTTATAGTGTATCTATAGTTTATAGTGTTCTATAGTTTATAGTGTTCTATAGTTTATAGTGTTCTATAGTTAATAGTGTTCTATAGTTAATAGTGTATCTATAGTTTATAGTGTATCTATAGTTTATAGTGTATCTATAGTTTATAGTGTATCTATAGTTTATAGTGTTCTATAGTTTATAGTGTATCTATAGTTTATAGTGTATCTATAGTTTATAGTGTATCTATAGTTTATAGTGTTCTATAGTTTATAGTGTATCTATAGTTTATAGTGTATCTATAGTTTATAGTGTATCTATAGTTTATAGTGTTCTATAGTTTATAGTGTTCTATAGTTTATAGTGTGTCTATAGTTTATATTTTATCTATAGTTTATAGTGTTCTATAGTTTATAGTGTTCTATAGTTTATAGTGTATCTATAGTTTATATCTATAGTTTATAGTGTTCTATAGTTTATAGTGTATCTATAGTTTATAGTGTATCTATAGTTTATAGTGTATCTATAGTTTATAGTGTTCTATAGTTTATAGTGTATCTATAGTTTATAGTGTATCTATAGTTTATAGTGTTCTATAGTTTATAGTGTTCTATAGTTTATAGTGTGTCTATAGTTTATATTTTATCTATAGTTTATAGTGTTCTATAGTTTATAGTGTTCTATAGTTTATAGTGTATCTATAGTTTATATCTATAGTTTATAGTGTTCTATAGTTTATAGTGTATCTATAGTTTATAGTGTATCTATAGTTTGTATCTATAGTTTATAGTGTATCTATAGTTTATAGTGTATCTATAGTTTGTATCTATTGTTTATAGTGTTCTATAGTTGATAGTGTATCTATAGTTTGTATCTATAGTTTATAGTGTATCTATAGTTTATAGTGTATCTATAGTTTATAGTGTATCTATAGTTGTCTACCCACGCTCAGACTCGACCACAGCCTCTATGTTGTCTACCCACGCATAGAGGCAGCCTCCATGCTAATGCAGGGGGAAGAGAGTGTGTGTCACAAGCACCAGATGGTAGCAGAGCAGACTGTCAAAACATACAGGATCAACACTCTCCCTCTCCTTTTTCCCTCTCCTTATCCCTTTCTCTCCCTCTTTGCTTCACTCTCTCTCTCTCTCTTTATCTCACTCACTCTCTCTCCCTCTCAATTTCCCTCTCTATAATTCTATCTCACTCTCTCTCCCTCTCAATTTCCCTCTCTCTCTCCCTTCCCCTCTCCCTCTCGCTCCATCTGTTTCCCTCTCTCTTATCTCTCTCTCTCTCTCTCCCTCTCCTATTCCATTTCTCTCTTTATCCCACTCTCTCTCCCTCTCAATTTCCCTGTCTTTAATTCTATCTCTCTCTCCCTTCCCCTCTCCCTCTCGCTCCATCTTTTTCCCTCTCTCTCTTTATCTCTCTCTCTCTCTCCCCCTCTCTCTCTCTCTCTCCCTCTCCTTTTCCATTTCTCTCTTTATCTCACTCTCTCTCCCTCTCCGCTTCCCTCTCTCTATATCTCCCCTTCTCTCTCTCTCTCATTTCCCTCTCTCTTTATCTACCCCCTTCTCTCTCTCCTTCTCCTTTCTCTCTCTTTATCTCATTCTCACCTCTCTCTCTTCAATGTTCCCCTCTTTAATTCCATCTCTCTCTCCCTCCCCCTCTCTCCCTCCCTCTCTGCTTCCCTCTCTTTATCTCTCTCTCTTTCTCCCTCTCCCTCACCGCTTCCCTGTCTCTCTCTCTCTCTGTATCTCACTCTCTTTATCTCTCTCTCTTTCGCTCTCTCTCTCTCTCTCAATCTCTCTCCCCATCTCCCTCTCTGCTTTCCTCTCTCGCTTTATCTCCCTCTCCGTTTCCCTCTCCCTCTCTTTAATCCCCTCTCTCTCCAATTCCCTCTCTCTCTTTGTCAATTCATTTAAATTCAATTGAAGAGCTTTATTGGCATGGGAAATATTAACAAAGCAAGATAATAAACAAAAGTGAAATAAACAATACAAATGAACAGTGAACATCACACTCACAAAAGTTCCAAAATAATAGATATTACAAATGTCATATTTGTTAAAAATAGTTAATTTGCATCTTCTTGAGCCACTCCTTTGTTGCCTTGGCCGTGTGTTTTGGGTCATTGTCATGCTGGAATACCAATCCACGACCCATTTTCAATGCCCTGGCTGAGGGAAGGAGGTTCTCACCCAAGATTTGACGGTACATGGCCCCGTCCATCGTCCTTTTGATGCGGTGAAGTTGTCCTGTCCCCTTAGCAGAAAAACACCCCCAAAGCATAATGTTTCCACCTCCATGTTTGACGGTGGGGATGGTGTTCTTGGGGTCATAGGCAGCATTCCTCCTGCCAAAGATCTCCATTTTGGTCTCATCTGACCACAACACTTTCACCCAGTTGTCCTCTAAATCAATCATATGATCATTGGCAAACTTCAGACAGGCATGTATATGTGCTTTCCTGAGCAGGGGGACCTTGCGGGCGCTGCAGGATTTCAGTCCTTCACGGCGTAGTGTGTTACCAAATGTTTTCTTGGTGACTATGGTCCCAGCTGCCTTGAGATCATTGACAAGATCCTTCCGTGTAGTTCGTGATCATTGCAACTCCACGAGGTGAGATCTTGCATGGAGCCCCAGGCTGAGGGAGATTGACAGTTCTTTTGTGTTTCTTCCATTTGGGAATAATCGCACCAACTGTTGTCACCTTCTCACCAAGCTACTTGGCGACGATCTTGTAGCCCATTCTAGCCTTGTGTAGGTCTACAATCTTGTCCCTGACATCCTTGTAGAACTCTTTGGTCTTGGCCATGGTGGAGAGTTTGGAATCCGATTGATTGATTGCTTCTGTGGACAGGTGTCTTTTATACATGTAACAAACTGAGATTAGGAGGAGATTAGGAGCACTCTCTTTAAGAGGGTGCTCCAAATCTCAGCTCGTTACCTGTATAAAAGACACCTGGGAGCCAGAAATCGGTCAAATACTTATTGTAACATTTTTGA
>NC_068423.1:22638669-22656169 GCF_023373465.1 Oncorhynchus keta
TCTCCTCACACCTGACCAAATCTCTCTACCACAAGCCTCAGTTTCACTGACCAATCATCTACCACAACAATATGGAATCATTTACCAATCATCTCTCTACCACAAGCCTCAGTTTTGATTGAACAAGCCTCAGTTTCATTGAACATCTCTCTACCACAACCTCAGTTTCATTTCACAGTTTCTGACCAATCATCTTCTACCACTGTCAGTTCACAAACCAATCATCTCTCTACCACAAGCCTCAGACTACCACAAGCCTCCACCTGACCAATCATCTCTACCACAATCAGTTTCACCAGACATCAGTTTCACCTGACCAATCATCTCCTATACCACAAGCCTCAGTTTCACCTGACCAATCATCTCTCTACCACAAGCCTCAGTTTCACCTGACCAATCATCTCTCTACCAGTTTCACCTGACCAATCATCTCTCTACCACAAGCAGTTTCACCTGACCAATCATCTCTCTACCACAAGAGTTTCATCCAAGCCTCCCCATACACAGACATACCACAAGCCTCAGTTTCACCTGACCAATCATCTCTCTACCACAAGCCTCAGTTTCACCTGACCAAATCAACCCAGTTTCTATACCACAAGACATGACCAAACCCCATACAGTTTCAGACCATCCAACCCCAAGTTTACACAGACATACCACAAGCCCAACCCAATCATACCACAGACATCCAACCCCAATCACACCTGACCAATCATACCACAAGCCCAACCCAATCATACCACAGACACCTGACCAAATCTCTACCACAAGCCTCAGTTTCACCTGACCAATCATCTCAACCCAATCATCTCTCTAGCCTCACACCAATCATCTCTACCACAAGCCTCAGTTTCATGACCAATCACCCACAATCAGTTTCACACCAATCATACCACAAGCCCAGTTTCATGACCAATCATCTCTCTACCACATCAGTTTCAACCAATCCCTCTACCCACAGAGCCTCAGTTTCACCTCCAATCATCCCCAGTGACCAACAGACCACAAGCCTCATACACCTGACCAATCATCTCTCTACCACAAGCCTCAACCCAATCATACACAGACAGTTTTACTCCACTGTCACATCCCAATAGTGAAATTACTCCACAATCCACAATATGGAACCATTTATAGGTTGATTGAATATTGAACATTGAAACATATCGGTCATTTCACAGTATTCAGCACATAGTTCCACTGTGTTACAAACCCCATACACAGACATCCAACCCCATACACAGACATCCAAACCCTATACACAGACATCCAACCCCATACACAGACATCCAAACCCTATACACAGACATCCAACCCCATACACAGACATCTAACCCCATACACAGACATCCAACCCTATACACAGACATCCAACCCCATACACAGACATCAAACCCCATACACAGACATCCAACCCCATACACAGACATCCAACCCCATACACAGACATCCAACTCCATACACAGACATCCAACCCTATACACATACATCTAACCCCATCCACAGACATCAAACCCCATACACAGACATCCAACCCCATACACATACATCTAACCCCATACACAGACATCAAACCCCATACACAGACATCCAACCCCATACACAGACATCTAACCCCATACACAGACATCCAACCCCATACACAGACATCCAACCCCATACACAGACATCTAACCCCATACACAGACATCCAACCCCATACACAGACATCTAACCCCATACACAGACATCAAACCCCATACACAGACATCAAACCCCATACACAGACATCAAACCCCATACACAGACATCAAACCCCATACACAGACATCCAACCCCATACACAGACATCTAACCACATACACAGACATCAAACCCCATACACAGACATCAAACCCCATACACAGACATCCAACCCCATACACAGACATCAAACCCCATACACAGACATCAAACCCCATACACAGACATCAAACCCCATACACAGACATCAAACCCCATACACAGACATCCAACCCCATACACAGACATCCAACCCCATACACAGACATCCAACCCCATACACAGACATCCAACCCCATACACAGACATCTAACCCCATACACAGACATCCAACCCCATACACAGACATCCAACCCCATACACAGACATCCAACCCCATACACAGACATCTAACCCCATACACAGACATCCAACCCCATACACAGACATCAAACCCCATACACATACATCTAACCCCATACACAGACATCCAACCCCATACACAGACATCTAACCCCATACACAGACATCAAACCCCACACACTGTATGTGTAAACCAATGCAACCAAAGCTCCTTCAAGTTCAAACCGATACACACACATTCAACCCAACCAGAACCTCTTTCAACCCCATACACAGACATATATTCACTCCAACCCAATCAAAGCCCACTCACGCTATGAAAGTAAACCCATCGTGCTGTGCCAGGGACTTCAGTGTGTCTGTATTTACCAACCAAGCCTTGTGTTCCTGAAGTGACTGAGTGTGGCTCAGTCCCAAAATAACTTGCTTTGTAGACTTCAAAGAATCGGATGGATATAGGTAATGTGTGCTAAGGGGCTAAGAGGTTGTTTTTGGACAGTTTTTTATTATTGGCGCTCTTTCCTAACTAATTACCTTTTTATGTCGGTAATGATGTTTAATGATACACCAATGCTTTCAGCTAAAGGGGTCTTGGTTCTCCCAAGAGTAAAATAGCATCATGTATATGACAAAATGTAAAAAAATAACATTTAATTCCCTCTTGAAGTATAAATACATTTTTGCCTGAATCCTTTCATGGGAAGCCAACATGTAGGGTACCCAAGATTCCTCACACAGGGCACCAACATGTAGGGTACCCAAGCTTCCTCCACAGGGCACCAACATGTAGGGTACCCAAGCTTCCTCACACAGGGCACCAACATGTAGGGTACCCAAGCTTCCTCACACAGGGCACCAACATGTAGGGTACCCAAGCTTCCTCCACAGGGCACCAACATGTAGGGTACCCAAGCTTCCTCCACAGGGCACCAACATGTAGGGTACCCAAGCTTCCTCACACAGGGCACCAACATGTAGGGTACCCAAGATTCATCCACAGGGCACCAACATGTAGGGTACCCAAGCTTCCTCCACAGGGCACCAACATGTAGGGTACCCAAGCTTCCTCCACAGGGCACCAACATGTAGGGTACCCAAGCTTCCTCCACAGGGCACCAACATGTAGGGTACCCAAGCTTCCTCCACAGGGCACCAACATGTAGGGTACCCAAGATTCCTCACACGGGGCTCCCACATGGACATTCAGTTTAACATGCTAGTCATTTATCAGATGCTCCCTATTAGCGACCACATAGGTCTAAGGCCCCTTGGGTTGGTAGAGTGGTCGAGGGTCTGTTCGATGTTTATTTGATGTTATGCTTCTTTGTGTGTGTGAGAGAGAGAGAGAGAGAGAGAGAGAGAGAGAGAGAGAGAGAGAGAGAGAGAGAGAGAGAGAGAGAGAGAGAGAGAGAGAGAGAGAGAGAGAGAGAGAGAGAGAGAGAGAGAGAGAGAGAGAGAGAGAGAGAGAGAGAGAGAGAGAGAGAGAGAGAGAGAGAGAGAGAGAGAGAAATTATCCCCACCTCACTTCTTCACTTTCCTCTTGTCTCAGTTCTCTTTTTCTCACAAAAGTAAACCTTACACCCCTGCAATGTGAACACAAACACGCACACACACTGCGCACATACATACAAACAGACACACACACGCACTGCGCACATACATACAAGCAGACACACGCACACACTGCGCACATACATACAAACAGACACACACACACTTTTAAAAGTCTTCCAGGCTGATTTGGCAAAAGCTAATACAGACGTTGTCTTGACTCATTGGTTTGGCATGACATCACAGTGTCAGTCTGTACCCGTAAAATCATTTCTCCCTCTAAGTGCTGCTCAGTTCTTTCTCCATCCAGAAAGAGAATGTTGGAGTAGCAGAAGTGTAATTTGGCACTCTCAACTCTCACCTCACCTCTCCTCTCTCCCTTCATTTCTCTCGCCTGTGGCAAAGCTGGGCCTGAGCCAAAAGGAAAAGGTTCTCTCCCCCCCACCCCCCACCCCTATTTCTCGTTCTACCGCTCCCTCTCTCAGGGCAGTACTTACACAAGGTCCATCTCTCTCATTATCGCTCTCTCCTTCTTCTTTGTGTAGGGTTTTCAACCTATGAGAACTGGGCATTTACAAGACTGCTGTCGATTGCTTTACGAAAACACAGTCAGCCACCGAAGTGTCTAATACATTATGTCAACAGTCCTCCCAAGGTACAGCAACGGATGCTCAATGAACTGTGCCCTTAGTTTCATCTATCGACCCTCTAGCGCGGCCCCATAAAATAAAGTGCTAGGCCCTGCAGCAGCTTAGCCGTTTCCCATGACATTTCACCGCCACAACGTTTTGCACCAGTGGGTTCACTGCACGAGTATATAGTGTAATGGGTCTGCGTGTTGTACAATACATGTACGACAAAGCAATGAACCAGGTAGACACCAAATGAGAGAGAGCCTCACACTCAAGTAGGTTTAGGATGAGGGAGAGCTGAACAGCACCTGAGGTTTAGGATGAGGGAGAGCTGAACAGCACCTGAGGTTTAGGATGAGGTAGAGCTGAACAGCACCTGAGGTTTAGGATGAGGGAGACCTGAACAGCACCTGAGGTTTGGATGAGGTAGAGCTGAACAGCACCTGAGGTTTGGGATGAGGGAGAGCTGAACAGCACCTGAGGTTTGGGATGAGGGAGACCTGAACAGCACCTGAGGTTTGGGATGAGGGAGAGCTGAACAGCACCTGAGGTTTAGGATGAGGGAGAGCTGAACAGCACCTGAGGTTTAGGATGAGGGAGAGCTGAACAGCACCTGAGGTTTAGGATGAGGGAGAGCTGAACAGCACCTGAGGTTTAGGATGAGGGAGAGCTGAACAGTACCTGAGGTTTGGATGAGGGAGACCTGAACAGCACCTGAGGTTTGGGATGAGGGAGAGCTGAACAGCACCTGAGGTTTAGGATGAGGGAGAGCTGAACAGCACCTGAGGTTTAGGATGAGGGAGAGCTGAACAGCACCTGAGGTTTGGATGAGGGAGACCTGAACAGCACCTGAGGTTTGGGATGAGGGAGAGCTGAACAGCACCTGAGGTTTAGGATGAGGGAGAGCTGAACAGCACCTGAGGTCTAGGATAAGGGAGAGCTGAACAGCACCTGAGGTTTAGGATGAGGGAGAGCTGAACAGCACCTGAGGTTTAGGATGAGGGAGAGCTGAACAGCACCTGAGGTTTAGGATGAGGGAGAGCTGAACAGCACCTGAGGTTTGGATGAGGGAGACCTGAACAGCACCTGAGGTTTGGGATGAGGGAGAGCTGAACAGCACCTGAGGTTTAGGATGAGGGAGAGTTGAACAGCACCTGAGGTCTAGGATAAGGGAGAGCTGAACAGCACCTGAGGTTTAGGATGAGGGAGAGCTGAACAGCACCTGAGGTTTGGATGAGGTAGAGCTGAACAGCACCTGGGGTTTGGGATGAGGGAGACCTGAACAGCACCTGAGGTTTGGGATGAGGGAGAGCTGAACAGCACCTGAGGGAATCAGGCTGTGCACATGTGTGTGTGTGTGTGTTTGCAGGCCCATGCTGTTCTGTCCTCTCCCCTCATATGTCCTCTCTCTCTCACAATGCACCAAAATAACCTCCCTTCTTCCCAACTCCAGTCTCTTCAAGCACACACACACAAGTGCGCACGTGCGCACACACACACACGCGCACACACACACACACACACACGTGCACACACACACACACAACTCTTTGGGCAGTGGCAAGGATGTTTATTTCCCACCATGCTCTCTCAGGGGAGATGTCCATTTGAATCTTTATTGATCAGATGAGAGCCGCTCTGATTTTATTAGTCATGGTTGGCAGCCACAGGGGAGCAGGGGAGCTCGACCCGGCAACACTGTGCTTCTCTCCATCTCTCTCTCTCCCTTGCTTTCTCTCCATCTCTCTCTCTCCCTTGCTTTCTCTCCATCTCTCTCTCTCCCTTGCTTTCTCTCCATCTCTCTCTCTCCCTTGCTTTCTCTCCATCTCTCTCTCTCCCTTGCTTTCTCTCCATCTCTCTCTCTCCCTTGCTTTCTCTCCATCTCTCTCTCCCTTGCTTTCTCTCCATCTCTCTCTCTCCCTTGCTTTCTCTCCATCTCTCTCTCTCCCTTGCTTTCTCTCCATCTCTCTCTCTCCCTTGCTTTCTCTCCATCTCTCTCTCTCCCTTGCTTTCTCTCCATCTCTCTCTCTCCCTTGCTTTCTCTCCATCTCTCTCTCTCCCTTGTTTTCTCTCCATCTCTCTCTCCCTTGTTTTCTCCGCATCTCTCTCTCTCCCTTGTTTTCTCTCCATCTCTCTCTCCCTTGTTTTCTCTCCATCTCTCTCTCCCTTGTTTTCTCTCCCTCTCTCTCTCTCCCTTGTTTTCTCTCCATCTCTCTCTCCCTTGTTTTCTCCTTGTTTTCTCTCCATCTCTCTCTCTCCCTTGTTTTCTCTCCATCTCTCTCTCCCTTGTTTTCTCTCCCTTGTTTTCTCTCCATCTCTCTCTCTCCCTTGTTTTCTCTCCATCTCTCTCTCCCTTGTTTTCTCTCCATTTCTCTCTCTCCCTTGTTTTCTCTCCATCTCTCTCTCTCCCTTGTTTTCTCTCCATCTCTCTCTCTCTCCTTGTTTTCTCTCCATCTCTCTCTCTCCCTTGTTTTCTCTCCATCTCTCTCTCTACCTTGTTTTCTCTCCCTTGTTTTCTCTCCATCTCTCTCTCTCCCTTGTTTTCTCTCCATCTCTCTCTCCCTTGTTTTCTCTCCATCTCTCTCTCTCCCTTGTTTTCTCTCCATCTCTCTCTCTGCCTTGTTTTCTCTCCATCTCTCTCTCTCCCTTGTTTTCTCTCCATCTCTCTCTCTGCCTTGTTTTCTCTCCATCTCTCTCTCCCCTTGTTTTCTCTCCATCTCTCTCTCCCTTGTTTTCTCTCCATCTCTCTCTCTCCCTTGTTTTCTCCCATCTCTCTCTCTCCCTTGTTTTCTCTCCATCTCTCTCTCCCTTGTTTTCTCTCCATCTTTCTTTCTCCCTTGTTTTCTCTCCCTTGTTTTCTCTCCATCTCTCTCTCTCCCTTGTTTTCTCCCTTGTTTTCTCTCCATCTCTCTCTCTCCCTTGTTTTCTCTCCATCTCTCTCTCCCTTGTTTTCTCTCCATCTCTCTCTCCCTTGTTTTCTCTCCATCTCTCTCTCTCCCTTGTTTTCTCTCCATCTATCTCTCTCCCTTGTTTTCTCTCCCTTGTTTTCTCTCCATCTCTCTCTCTCCCTTGTTTTCCCTCCATCTCTCTTTCTCGCTTGTTTTCTGCTTCTCTTCTGTAATGTTATGATCTAAATTGTTTTCTCTATCTCTCTCTTTCCTTGTTTTCTGACACTCCATCTCTCTCTCTTCAAATCAAATCCCTTGTTTTTCTCCATCTCATGGTTAGCAGATGTTTCTCCCCATCTCTCTCTCTCTTGTTTTCTCTCCATCTGAGAGGGCTCCCTTGTTTTCTCTCCATCTCTGGTGTCCACCTCTTTCTCCATCTTTCTCTCCCTATGTTACACTCTCCCTATCTCTCTCTCCATCTGCCTCTCCCCGTTTTCTCTCCCTTCTTTTCCCTTCTCCTCAGAATCTCTAAGCCTTCTCCTTGTTTTTCTCCCTCTCACTCTCCCTTGTTTTCTCTCCTCATCCCAACATGTGTACCTCCCAGTATCTCCTTCATTTCTCTCCATCTCTCTCTCACTTGATGGAACACTCCATCATCCCTCCCTTGTTTTCCTGAGCCTTGATGGTTTCTTTGTTCATTTGTAGTCCATTAGTTTTCCCTCCATCTCTCTCTTTCCAAGATGGCTGCTTCTCTTCTGTACTGTTTGATGGTCCAAAATGCTCTGGGATTTGTAGTTTGTTATGCAGCTATGCAAATGACAAAAACATGAACTTAACTCCCACGCAAATTCAAATCAAATCAAATGTTAATTTATTATCACATCATGCATGGTGAGATGTTGATGACCTGTGGGGTGTGTCTTGAGAGACAGTTCGAGACAATGCAGAGAGAGGGCTCTTGAGACCTGAGGGTGGTAGAGAGAGAGACAGAGAGAGATGACATCTTTCTCTCAATATGTCCAGTAGAGAGAGACTCCCTAGAGGGTGGTAGACAGAGAGAGAGAGAGAGCCTACCTCCCCGACCTCCCCTCTCTTACTCCCCCCTTCCAACAGAAGCTCAGAGTAAGCCTTACTACTCGGATTACTCCCCCACACGTCTCCTCATCCACAACATGTGTACCTCCCAGTATCTGGACCTCTTCATTACCGTCGTCATCGGACTCAACGTCATCACTATGGCGATGGAACACTACCAGCAGCCCAAGGTAGGACCTGAGCAATGATGGTTTCTTTGTTCATTTGTAGTCCATTAGTTATCGCCATGGCATCTCGGACAGCACGCACCAAGATGGCTGCTCGTCCAGTACTAATTCCGCATGGTCCAAGATCATTGCTCTGGGATTTGTAGTTTGTTTGGCAGCACAAACGCAAATGACAAAAACATGAACTTAACTCCCACGCAAATTATGTCTCGAACAATTGTAATGGTTTATTATCAGATCAGCCGCATGGTGATTCGTGATGAAAACTCGATGAGGGTGGTAGAGAGAGACAGAGAGCGAGAGAGAGAGAGAGAGATGAGGGTGGTAGAGAGAGACAGAGAGAGATGAGGGTGGTAGAGACAGAGAGAGAGACGGAGAGAGATGAGGGTGGTAGAGAGAGAGACAGAGAGAGAGAGAGAGAGATGAGGGTGGTAGACAGAGAGAGAGAGAGAGAGAGAGAGAGAGAGAGAGAGAGAGAGAGAGAGAGAGAGAGAGAGAGAGAGAGAGAGAGAGGAGAGAGAGAGAGAGAGAGAGAGAGAGAGAGAGAGAGAGAGAGAGAGAGAGAGAGAGAGAGAGAGAGATGAGGGTGGTAGAGAGAGAGAGAGAGAGAAGAGTGAGGAGAGAGAGAGAGAGAGAGAGATGAGGGTGGCAGAGAGAGAGAGAGAGAGAGAGAGACAGAGAGAGAGTGGAGAGAGAGAGAGAGATGAGTGGTAGAGACAGAGAGAGATGAGGGTGGAGAGAGAGAGAGAGAGAGTGAAATGAGGGTGGTAGAGAGAGAGAAAGAGATGAGGGTGGAGAGAGAGACAGGCAGAGATGAGAGAGAGAGAGAGAGAGAGAGAGAGAGAGAGAGAGAGAGAGAGAGAGAGAGAGAGAGAGAGAGAGAGAGAGACAGAGAGAGAGAGACAGAGAGAGAGAGACAGAGAGAGAGACAGAGAGAGACAGAGAGAGAGACAGAGAGAGAGACAGAGAGAGACAGAGAGAGACAGAGAGAGAGAGAGAGAGAGAGAGAGAGAGAGAAAGAGAGATGAGGGTGGTAGAGAGAGACAGGCAGCGATGAGGGTGGTATTGAGAGAGACAGAGCGGGAGAGAGAGAGACAGAGATGGAGACAGACAGAGAGAGATGAGGGTGGTAGAGAGAAACAGAGAGAGAGATATGAGGGTGGTAGAGAGAGTGACAGATAGATGAGGGTGGTACAGAGAAACAGAGAGAGAGATGAGGGAAAGGAGGAGTGGGTGGCCAGATGAGTCAGTAAATCCCTGTAGAGTTAGTTGTCTGATCGTCTAACTATATGCCTACTTGGAAAAGAGAGAAGGGCATTGTTAATTCCCCCAGGCTCCAAGACACTTTCATACTGTTAGCCTTTTCAGAGAGAAGGAGAGGGGGAGGTAGAGGAGAGGGAGAGAGTGGGATGGTGGTTTGGAGAATATTACTCTGGGAAATGGATTATTCTGGGAGAGTGGGACATCAGAGGAGAGAGAATATAATAACTGCAACCTATGGAATATTGTAATACTAATCCTCGTTCCAACTCCTCCCCCTTCCTCTCCTTCCATTCCTCCCTCCCTCTCCTTCCATTCCTCCCTCCCTCTCCTTCCATTCCTCCCTCCCTATCTCCCTCCCACCACCCCTCCCTCTCCTTCCATTCCTCTCCTTCCATTCCTCCCTCCCTCTCCCCTTCCTCTCCTTCTATTCCTCCCTCCCTCCCTCTCCTTCCATCCCTCCCTCCCTCCCTCCCTCCCTCCCTCCCTCCCTCCCTCCCTCCCTCCCCGTCAACTCCTCTCCCTCCCTCCCTCTCGCTCTCCAGGAGTTGGACGAGGCGCTGAAGATCTGCAACTACATCTTCACCCTCATCTTCGTCCTGGAGTCTGTCTTCAAGCTGGTGGCCTTCGGCTTACGACGCTTCTTCAAGGACAGGTCAGAGGTCACACTTTGTCTCAGAGTAGGAGTGCTGGTCCAGGATCAGGTTTTATGTTTTTTAGTCCATAATGAACATGATTATATAGACATGGGGGGGGACCTGATACATTCCAGAGGCCACTTCAGAAGAGGCGAAGCAGCGATGTTTGTGAGTTAGTGGAAAGGTGCATCGGTGGAAAGCTCTCTCTGTTAGGCCTTTATGAATACAAACTGCCTTGTTAAACGCTCGTAAAACACAGTGCTATCGTAGCTTTATCGTAGCTTTAAAACCCTTGGCTTCCCCACTGAACATAGTCGAGGTTGAAATTGCGTTTGATAATAATAAACTACATTCATCTCAGTCCATCATCATGTGGGTAACTGCTATAGGCCCTTAAGTGATAAACCCTAGACGCTGTCGTAGGTGAAAAGCCCAGGAGGCCGTCCATTTCTGAGAAACTGACGCGCTTGGCACCGGCGATCATACCACGCTCAAGCCACCCCCGACCTCAAGTCGCTTACGTCACTCGTTTTGCCCGTTGTAACATCTACCCCCCCCGACCTGAATGAACTTTTCTTTGCACTTTCCTAGTGAAAACAAAATGCAGGAACACCCAGATTCTAGTCAAATCAACTCCATTTGAATGGTGTGACCAAACAACAGCCTGATTACCAAGAAACCTACAAACATACAATTTACATCCAGACTCTTTTTAACATATTTTTTTCACCAGTTACGTTGACTGAGAACATGTCATTTGAGGTATTGTTACAGGGGAGATGAATGAGCCAATTGGAAGCTGAAGATGATTAGGTGGCCGTGATGGTATGAGGGCCAGATTGGGAATGTAATCAGGACACCCCTACTCTTATGATATGTGCCATGGGATCTTTAGTGACCACAGAGAGAGACATCTGTTCAACGTTCCATCGGAATGACAGCACCTTACTCAGGGCAATGTCCCCAATCACTGCCCTGGGGCATTGGGATATTTTATCAGACCGGCGTATCTCCTACTGGACCAACTCTTCCTAGCTTCAGAGGCAAGTCAGCAGTGGGCTGCAGGATGTTATGCTGCTGGCACTTTAGAATACATCAATCAGAAAACAATGCAATGAAGACAATCTCAAATTTCATTTCACACAGTGACATTAGTTTGGTGATTCAAGCTTCATCAGTCTGCACACCTCAAACCGTTTCCATGCTGACAGGGTCTCCCATCCTGGAGATTGCCATGGAAACGGTGTCTCTCTCTCTCTCTCTCTCTCTCTCTCGAATATACAGCCATATATCTAGACAATGCCATATTGAATCCAACATGCCAGGTTGGCATCAGCAAGGTGCTAGACGCATCTTGTTCACTCCCTCTAATTTTCCACTGCATGCACACACACACACACACACACACACACACACACACACACACACACACACACACACACACACACACACACACACACACACACACACACACACACACACACACACACACAAACCCACACACACACACACGTATACACTTGAACACACACACATGAACACACACGCACACATACACACAGGTAGCCAGGCCCTTCAGGGGTCCAATATAGAATCATTGTGTTTAAAGTTATTTCCTGTAGTGTTGATTCATCCATTCTGAGTAGATGCTGACATCATGGAGAAACTATCGAGTTGCGTCGTACCCTGCCCTCAGGGAACACACACACACACACACACACACACACACACACACACACACACACACACACACACACACACACACACACACACACACACACACACACACACACACACACACACACACACACACAGTCCCACATTCAAACACAATGCTGAAACAGAAATGGACAAACGTTTCCACATTGTGCTTTCATCAACAGTTCTGCTCGGCTTGGAGAAGCACGTTCACAGTGATCTTTATGGTTTTAGTCCTGTCGTCATCTACAGTGATCTCGGCGAGTGTATCAGTGATTTGTCTCATCATATTACTTCAGAGCTCTAGTGATACACCGTAGATGGTCCAGGTCCTCCGACCTGTGTGTGTGTATATATAACATGACCTGTGTATATATATATAACATGACCTGTGTGTGTATGTATAACATGACATGTGTGTATATATAACATGACATGTGTGTATATATAACATGACCTGTGTGTGTGTATAACATGACCTGTGTGTGTGTATAACATGACCTGTGTGTGTATATATAACATGACCTGTGTGTGTATATATAACATGACCTGTGTGTGTATATATAACATGACCTGTGTGTATATATAACATGACCTGTGTGTGTATATATAACATGACCTGTGTGTGTATATATAACATGACCTGTGTGTGTATATATAACATGACCTGTGTGTGTGTATATAACATGACCTGTGTGTATATATAACATGACCTGTGTGTGTGTATATAACATGACCTGTGTGTATATATAACATGACCTGTGTGTATATATATAACATGACCTGTGTGTGTATATATAACATGACCTGTGTGTATATATATAACATGACCTGTGTGTATATATATAACATGACCTGTGTGTGTATATATAACATGACCTGTGTGTATATATAACATGACCTGTGTGTGTGTATATATAACATGACCTGTGTGTGTATATAACATGACCTGTGTGTATATAACATGACCTGTGTGTATATATAACATGACCTGTGTATATATAACATGACCTGTGTGTGTATAACATGACCTGTGTGTATATATAACATGACCTGTGTGTATATATAACATGACCTGTGTGTGTATATATAACATGACCTGTGTGTATATATATAACATGACCTGTGTGTGTATATATAACATGACCTGTGTGTGTATATATAACATGACCTGTGTGTATATATAACATGACCTGTGTGTATATATATAACATGACCTGTGTGTGTATATATAACATGACCTGTGTGTATATATAACATGACCTGTGTGTGTGTATATATATAACATGACCTGTGTGTGTATATAACATGACCTGTGTGTATATAACATGACCTGTGTGTATATATAACATGACCTGTGTGTATATATATAACATGACCTGTGTGTGTGTATATAACATGACCTGTGTGTATATATAACATGACCTGTGTGTGTGTATATAACATGACCTGTGTGTGTGTATATAACATGACCTGTGTGTATATATAACATGACCTGTGTGTGTGTATATAACATGACCTGTGTGTATATATAACATGACCTGTGTGTGTGTATATAACATGACCTGTGTGTGTGTATATAACATGACCTGTGTGTATATATAACATGACCTGTGTGTGTATATAACATGACCTGTGTGTATATATAACATGACCTGTGTGTATATATATAACATGACCTGTGTGTGTATATATAACATGACCTGTGTGTATATATATAACATGACCTGTGTGTGTATATATAACATGACCTGTGTGTATATATAACATGACATGTGTGTGTGTGTATATAACATGACCTGTGTGTATATATAACATGACCTGTGTGTATATATAACATGACCTGTGTGTATATATAACATGACCTGTGTGTATATATATAACATGACCTGTGTGTATATATAACATGACCTGTGTGTGTGTATATAACATGACCTGTGTGTGTGTATATAACATGACCTGTGTGTATATATAACATGACCTGTGTGTATATATAACATGACCTGTGTGTATATATAACATGACCTGTGTGTGTATATATAACATGACCTGTGTGTATATATATAACATGACCTGTGTGTGTATATAACATGACCTGTGTGTATATATAACATGACATGTGTGTGTGTATATAACATGACCTGTGTGTATATATAACATGACCTGTGTGTATATATAACATGACCTGTGTGTATATATAACATGACCTGTGTGTGTATATATAACATGACCTGTGTGTATATATATAACATGACCTGTGTGTGTATATAACATGACCTGTGTGTATATATATAACATGACCTGTGTGTGTATATAACATGACATGTGTGTGTGTATAACATGACCTGTGTGTGTATATATATAACATGACCTGTGTGTGTATATAACATGACCTGTGTGTATATATATAACATGACATGTGTGTATATATAACATGACATGTGTGTGTGTATATAACATGACCTGTGTGTATATATATAACATGACCTGTGTGTATATATAACATGACCTGTGTGTATATATAACATGACATGTGTGTGTGTATAACATGACCTGTGTGTATATATAACATGACCTGTGTGTGTGTATAACATGACCTATGTGTGTGTATATAACATGACCTGTGTGTATATATAACATGACCTGTGTGTGTGTATATAACATGACCTGTGTGTGTATATAACATGACCTGTGTGTATATATAACATGACATGTGTGTGTGTATAACATGACCTGTGTGTATATATAACATGACCTGTGTGTGTGTATAACATGACCTGTGTGTGTGTATATAACATGACCTGTGTGTGTATATAACATGACCTGTGTGTGTATATAACATGACCTGTGTGTGTGTATATAACATGACCTGTGTGTGTGTATATAACATGACCTGTGTGTGTATATAACATGACCTGTATGTGTATATAACATGACCTGTGTGTGTGTATATAACATGACCTGTGTGTGTATATAACATGACCTGTGTGTGTATATAACATGACCTGTGTGTGTATATAACATGACCTGTGTGTGTGTGTATATAACATGACCTGTGTGTATATATATAACATGACCTGTGTGTATATATATAACATGACCTGTGTGTGTGTATAACATGACCTGTGTGTGTGTATATAACATGACCTGTGTGTGTGTGTATATAACATGACCTGTGTGTATATATATAACATGACCTGTGTGTGTGTATATAACATGACCTGTGTGTGTGTGTATATAACATGACCTGTGTGTGTGTGTATATAACATGACCTGTGTGTATATATATAACATGACCTGTGTGTGTATATATAACATGACCTGTGTGTGTGTATATAACATGACCTGTGTGTATATATAACATGACCTGTGTGTATATATAACATGACCTGTGTGTGTGTATAACATGACCTGTGTGTATATATAACATGACCTGTGTGTATATATAACATGACCTGTGTGTGTGTATAACGTGACCTGTGTGTGTGTGTATAACATGACCTGTGTGTATATATAACATGACCTGTGTGTGTATATAACATGACCTGTGTGTATATATAACATGACCTGTGTGTATATATAACATGACCTGTGTGTGTGTATAACATGACCTGTGTGTGTGTGTATAACATGACCTGTGTGTATATATAACATGACCTGTGTGTGTATATAACATGACCTGTGTGTATATATAACATGACCTGTGTGTGTATAACATGACCTGTGTGTATATATAACATGACCTGTGTGTGTGTATATAACATGACCTGTGTGTGTGTATGTAACATGACCTGTGTGTATATATAACATGACATGTGTGTATATATAACATGACCTGTGTGTGTGTATATAACATGACCTGTGTGTATATATAACATGACCTGTGTGTATATATAACATGACCTGTGTGTGTGTATATAACATGACCTGTGTGTGTGTATGTAACATGACCTGTGTGTATATATAACATGACATGTGTGTATATAACATGACCTGTGTGTGTATATATAACATGACCTGTGTGTGTATATAACATGACCTGTGTGTGTATATATAACATGACCTGTGTGTATATATAACATGACATGTGTGTATATAACATGACCTGTGTGTGTATATATAACATGACCTGTGTGTGTGTATAACATGACCTGTGTGTGTATATATAACATGACCTGTGTGTGTATGTATAACATGACCTGTGTGTGTATATATAACATGACCTGTGTGTGTGTGTATATATAACATGACCTGTGTGTGTATATATAACATGACCTGTGTGTGTATATATAACATTACCTGTGTGTGTGTATATAACATGACCTGTGTGTATATATAACATGACCTGTGTGTGTGTGTATAACATGACCTGTGTGTATATATAACATGACCTGTGTGTGTATATAACATGACCTGTGTGTATATATAACATGACCTGTGTGTATATATAACATGACCTGTGTGTGTGTATAACATGACCTGTGTGTGTGTGTATAACATGACCTGTGTGTATATATAACATGACCTGTGTGTGTATATAACATGACCTGTGTGTATATATAACATGACCTGTGTGTGTGTATAACATGACCTGTGTGTATATATAACATGACCTGTGTGTGTGTATATAACATGACCTGTGTGTGTGTATGTAACATGACCTGTGTGTATATATAACATGACATGTGTGTATATATAACATGACCTGTGTGTGTGTATATAACATGACCTGTGTGTATATATAACATGACCTGTGTGTATATATAACATGACCTGTGTGTGTGTATATAACATGACCTGTGTGTGTGTATGTAACATGACCTGTGTGTATATATAACATGACATGTGTGTATATAACATGACCTGTGTGTGTATATATAACATGACCTGTGTGTGTATATAACATGACCTGTGTGTGTATATATAACATGACCTGTGTGTATATATAACATGACATGTGTGTATATAACATGACCTGTGTGTGTATATATAACATGACCTGTGTGTGTATATAACATGACCTGTGTGTGTATATATAACATGACCTGTG
Organism: Oncorhynchus keta; assembly: GCF_023373465.1. Lineage (NCBI taxonomy): Eukaryota > Metazoa > Chordata > Actinopteri > Salmoniformes > Salmonidae > Oncorhynchus > Oncorhynchus keta. The sequence goes on from NC_068423.1 coordinate 22,655,755, forward strand.
TGTGTGTATAACATGACCTGTGTGTGTATATATAACATGACCTGTGTGTGTGTGTATATATAACATGACCTGTGTGTGTGTATATAACATGACCTGTGTGTATATAACATGACCTGTGTGTGTGTATATAACATGACCTGTGTGTATATATAACATGACCTGTGTGTGTGTATATAACATGACCTGTGTGTATATATATAACATGACCTGTGTGTATATATAACATGACCTGTGTGTGTGTATATAACATGACCTGTGTGTGTGTATATAACATGACCTGTGTGTATATATAACATGACCTGTGTGTGTGTATATAACATGACCTGTGTGTGTGTATGTAACATGACATGTGTGTATATATAACATGACCTGTGTGTATATAACATGACCTGTGTGTGTGTATGTAACATGACCT
>NC_068423.1:22661169-22668669 GCF_023373465.1 Oncorhynchus keta
TAGAGGAGAAGTAGAGGGGAGGTAGAGAAGAGGTAGAGAAGAGGTAGAGGAGAGATAGAGAGGAGGTAGAGAAGAGGCAGAGAGGAGGTAGAGAAGATGTAGAGGTAGAGGAGAGGTAGAGAGGAGGTAGAGGAGAGGTATAGGAGAGGTAGAGAAGATGTAGAGGAGAGGTATAGGAGAGGTAGAGGGGAGGTAGAGAGGAGGTAGAGAAGAGGTAGAGGAGAGATAGAGGAGAGGTAGAGAGGAGGTAGAGAGGAGGTAGAGAGGAGGTAGAGAAGAGGTAGAGAGGAGGTAGAGAGGAGGTAGAGGAGAGGTAGAGGGGAGGTAGAGAGGAGGTAGAGGAGAGGTAGAGGAGAGGTAGAGAAGAGGTAGAGGAGAGGTGTAGAGGAGAGGTAGAGGAGAGGTAGAGGAGAGGTAGAGGGGAGGTAGAGAAGAGGTACAGGAGAGGTAGAGAAGAGGTAGAAGAGAGGTAGAGAAGAGGTAGAGAAGAGGTAGAGGAGAGGTAGAGAGGAGGTAGAGAAGAGGTAGAGGAGAGGTAGAGGAGGTAGAGGGAGGTAGAGAAGAGGTAGAGAAGAGGTAGAGAAGAGGTAGAAGAGAGGAGGTGGAGAAGAGGTAGAGGGGAGGTAGAGAGGAGGTAGAGGGGAGGTAGAGAAGAGGTAGAGGAATGTTGGAGAAGAGGTGGAGAAGAGGTAGAGAAGAGGTAGAGGAGAGGTAGAGAGGAGGTAGAGGAGAGGTAGAGGGGAGGTAGAGAGGAGGTAGAGGAGAGGTAGAGAAGAGGTAGAGGAGAGGTGTAGAGGAGAGGTAGAGGAGAGGTAGAGAGGAGGTAGAGGGGAGGTAGAGAGGAGGTAGAGAAGAGGTAGAGGAATGTTGGAGAAGAGGTGGAGAAGTGGTAGAGAAGAGGTAGAGAAGAGGTAGAGAAGAGGTAGAGGAGAGGTAGAGGGGAGGTAGAGAGGAGGTAGAGGAGAGGTATCGGGCGGAGGTAGAGATTAGGTAGAGGAGAGGTAGAGGAGAGTTAGAAAGGTGGTGGAGAAGAGGTAGAGAAGAGGTAGAGAGGAGGTAGAGGAGAGGTAGAGAGGAGGTGGATAAGAGATAGAGGGGAGGTAGAGAGGAGGTAGAGGAGAGGTATAGGAGAGGTAGAAAAGAGGTAGAAAATAGGTAGAGGAGTGGTAGAGAGGACGTAGAGGAGAGGTATAGGAGAGGTAGAGAAGATGTAGAGGAGAGGTAGAGGAGAGGTAGAGAAGATGTAGAGGAGAGGTATAGGGCGGAGGTAGAGATTAGGTAGAGGAGAGGTAGAGGGGAGGTAGAGGGGAGGTAGAGAGGAGGTAGAGGAGAGGTAGAGAAGATGTATAGGAGAGGTCGAGGGGAGGTAGAGAGGAGGTCGAGAAGAGGTAGAGAGGAGGTAGAGGTGAGTTAGAGGAGAGGTAAAGGCGAGGTAGAGGAGAGGTAGAAGGGAGGTAGGGAGGAGGTAGAGGAAAGGTAGAGGAGAGGTAGAAAATAGGTAGAAAAGAGGTATAGGAGAGGTAGAGAATATGTAGAGGTGAGGTATAGGGCGGGGGTAGAGATTAGGTAGAGGAGAGGTAGAGGGGAGGTAGAGGGGAAGTAGAGAGGAGGTAGAGGAGAGGTGGAGAAGAGGTAGAGGAGAGGTTGAGGGGAGGTAGAGAGGAGGTAGAGAAGAGGTAGAGAGGAGGTAGAGGTGAGTTAGAGGTGTGTTAGAGGCGAGGTAGAGGCGAGGTAGAGGAGAGGTAGAGGGGAGGTAGGGAGGAGGTAGAGGAAAGGTAGAGGAGAGGTAGAGGGGAGGTAGAGGAGAGGAGAGGTAGAGAAGAGGGAGAGTAGAGATAGAGGAGAGGTAGAGAGGAGGTAGAGAAGAGTTAGAGAGGAGGTAGAGGAGAGGTAGAGAAGATGTGGAGAAGAGGTAGAGAGGAGGTAGAAGAGAGGTAGAGGAGAGGTAGAGAAGAGGTAGAGGAGAGGTAGAGGGAGGTAGAGGAGAGGTAGAGGAGAGGTAGAGAAGAGGTAGAGGGGAGGTAGAGAGGAGGTAGAGGAGAGGTAGAGGGGAGGTAGGGAGGAGGTAGAGGAAAGGTAGAGGAGAGGTAGAGGGGAGGTAGAGGAGAGGAGAGGTAGAGAGAGAGGTAGCGGAGAGGTCGATGGGAGGTAGAGAGGAGGTAGAGGAGAGGTAGAGGCGAGGTAGAGGAGAGGTAGAGGGGAGGTAGGGAGGAGGTAGAGGCGAGGTAGAGGAGAGGTAGAGGAGAGGTAGAGAGGAGGTAGAGGAGAGGTATAGGAGAGGTAGAGAAGATGTGGAGAAGAGGTAGAGGAGAGGTAGAGAGGAGGGAGAGGAGAGGTATAGGAGGAGGTAGAGGAGAGGTAGAGGGGAGGTAGGGAGGAGGTAGAGGAAAGGTAGAGTAGAGGTAGAGAGGAGAGGTAGGGAGGAGGTATAGGAGAGGTAGAGAAGATGTAGAGGAGAGGTATACGAAAGGTAGAGGGAGGTAGAGAGGGAGGTAGAGAGAAGAGCTAGAGGAGAGGTAGAGGAGAGGTATAGGAGAGGTAGAGAAGAGGTAGAGGAGAGGTAGAGGGGAGGTAGAGAAGAGCTAGAGGAGAGATAGAGGAGAGGTAGAGAGGAGGTAGAGGGGAGGTAGAGGAGAGGTAGAGAAGAGGTAGGGGAGAGGTATCGGGCGGAGGTAGAGATTAGGTAGAGGATAGGTAGAGGGGAGGTAGAGAGGAGGTAGAGGAGAGGTATAGGAGAGGTAGAAAAGAGGTAGAGAAGAGGTAGAGGAGAGATAGAGAGGAGGTAGAGAAGAGGCAGAGAGGAGGTAGAGAAGATGTAGAGGTAGAGGAGAGATAGAGGGGAGGTAGAGGAGAGGTAGAGAAGATGGAGAGGTATAGGAGAGGTAGAGGGGAGGTAGAGAGGAGGTAGAGAAGAGGTAGAGGAGAGATAGAGGAGAGGTAGAGAGGAGGTAGAGAAGAGGTAGAGAGGAGGTAGAGAAGAGGTAGAGGTGAGTTAGAGGGGAGGTAGAGAGGAGGTATAGAAGAGGTAGAGGAGAGGTAGAGAGGAGGTAGAGGAGAGGTAGAGGGGAGGTAGAGGGGAGGTAGAAGAGAGGTAGAGGAGAGGTAGAGAAGAGGTAGAGGAGAGGTGTAGAGGAGAGGTAGAGGAGAGGTAGAGGGGAGGTAGAGGGGAGGTAGAGGAGAGGTATCGGGCGGAGGTAGATATTAGGTAGAGGAGAGGTAGAGGGGAGGTAGAGAGGAGGTAGAGGAGAGTTAGAAAGGCGGTGGAGAAGAGGTAGAGAGGAGGTAGAGGAGAGGTAGAGAGGAGGTGGAGAAGAGATAGAGGGGAGGTAGAGAGGAGGTAGAGGAGAGGTATACGAGAGGTAGAGGGGAGGTAGAGGGGAGGTAGAGAAGAGGTAGAGGAGAAATAGAGGAGCGGTAGAGAGGAGGTAGAGAAGACGTAGAGAGGAGGTAGAGAAGAGGTAGAGAGGAGGTAGAGGAGAGGTAGAGGGGAGGTAGAGGAGAGGTAGAGAAGATGTAGAGGAGAGGTAGATGAGAGGTAGAGGAGAGGTAGAGAAGAGGTAGAGGGGAGGTAGAGAGGAGGTAGAGCAGAGGTAGAGGGGAGGTAGAGGAGAGGTAGAGGGGAGGTAGAGGAGAGGTAGAGAAGATGTAGAGGAGAGGTAGATGAGAGGTAGAGGAGAGGTAGAGAAGAGGTAGAGGGGAGGTAGAGAGGAGGTAGAGCAGAGGTAGAGGTGAGGTAGAGGAGAGGTAGAGGGGAGGTAGGGAGGAGGTAGAGGAAAGGTAGAGTAGAGGTAGAGGAGAGGTAGAGAGGAGGTAGAGGAGAGGTATAGGAGAGGTAGAGAAGATGTAGAGGAGAGGTATACGAGAGGTAGAGGGGAGGTAGAGGGGATGTAGAGAAGAGGTAGAGGAGAGATAGAGGAGCGGTAGAGAGGAGGTAGAGAAGACGTAGAGAGGAGGTAGAGAAGAGGTAGAGGAGAGGTAGAGAGGAGGTAGAGGAGAGGTAGAGGGGAGGTAGAGGAGAGGTAGAGAAGAGTTAGGGGAGAGGTATCGGGCGGAGGTAGAGATTAGGTAGAGGATAGGTAGAGGGGAGGTAGATAGGAGGTAGAGGAGAGGTATAGGAGAGGTAGAAAAGTGGTAGAAAGGAGGTAGAGGAGAGGTAGAGAGGAGGTAGAGGAGAAGTAGAGGGGAGGTAGAGAGGAGGTAGAGAAGAGGTAGAGGAGAGATAGAGGAGAGATAGAGAGGAGGTAGAGAAGAGGCAGAGAGGAGGTAGAGGAGAGGTATCGAGCAGAGGTAGAGATTAGGTAGAGGATAGGTAGAGAGGAGGTAGAGAAGAGGTAGAGGAGAGGTAGAGGAGAGGTAGAGGGGAGGTAGAGGAGAGGTAGAGTAGAGGTAGAGGATAGGTAGAGGGGAGGTAGAGAGGAGGTAGAGGAGAGGTAGAGGAGAGGTAGAGGGGAGGTAGAGAAGAGGTAGAGGGGAGGTAGAGAAGAGTTGGAGAAGAGGTAGAGGAGAGGTAGAGGGGAGGTAGAGAAGAGGTAGAGGAGAGGTAGAGAAGATGTGGAGAAGAGGTAGAGGAGAGGTAGAGGGGAGGTAGAGAGGAGGTAGAGAAGAGGTAGAGGAGAGTTAGAGGGGAGGTAGAGAGGAGGTAGAGAAGAGGTAGAGGAGAGGTAGAGGAGAGGTAGAGGGGAGGTAGAGGAGAGGTAGAGAAGAGGTAGAGAGGAGGTAGAGAAGTGGTAGAGGTGAGTTAGAGGGGAGGTAGAGAGGAGGTAGGGAAGAGGTAGAGGAGAGGTAGAGGAGAGGTAGAGGGGAGGTAGAGAGGAGGTAGAGAAGAGGTAGAGGGGAGGTAGAGAGGAGGTAGAGGAAAGGTAGAGGAAAGGTAGAGAAGAGGTAGAGGAGAGGTAGAGGAGAGGTAGAGGAGAGGTAGAGGAGAGGTAGAGGCCAGGTAGAGGAGAGGTAGAGGGGAGGTAGGGAGGAGGTAGAGGAAAGGTAGAGGGGAGGTAGAGGGGAGGTAGAGGAAAGGTAGAGGAGAGGTAGAGGTGAGGTAGAGAAGAGGTAGAGGAGAGGTAGAGGAGAGGTAGAGGAGAGGTAGAGGCGAGGTAGAGGGAGGTAGAGGGGAGGTAGAGGAAAGGTAGAGGAGAGGTAGAGGGGAGGTAGAGGAGAGGTAGAGGAGAGGTAGAGGAGAGGTAGAGGCCAGGTAGAGGAGAGGTAGAGGGGAGGTAGAGGAGAGGTAGAGGAGAGGTAGAGGAGAGGTAGAGGGGAGGTAGGGAGGAGGTAGAGGAAAGGTAGAGCAGAGGTAGAGAGGAGGTAGAGAGGAGGTAGAGGAGAGGTAGAGAAGAGGTAGAGGAGAGGTATCGGGCGGAGGTAGAGATTAGGTAGAGGATAGGTAGAGAGGAGGTAGAGAAGAGGTAGAGGAGAGGTAGAGGGGAGGTAGAGTATAGGTAGAGGATAGGTAGAGGGGAGGTAGAGGAGAGGTAGAGGGGAGGTAGGGAGGAGGTAGAGGAAAGGTAGAGGAGAGGTAGAGGGGAGGTAGAGAAGAGGTAGAGGAGAGGTAGAGGAGAGGTAGAGAGGAGGTAAAGGAGAGGTAGAGGAGAGGTAGAGGCCAGGTAGAGGAGAGGTAGAGGAGAGGTAGAGGGGAGGTAGAGGAGAGGTAGAGGAGAGGTAGAGGCCAGGTAGAGGAGAGGTAGAGGAGAGGTAGCGAGGAGGTATAGGAGAGGTATAGGAGAGGTAGAGGAGAGGTAGAGGAGAGCTAGAGGAATAAGAGAGGATAGGTAGAGAGGAGGTAGAGAAGAGATAGAGGAGAGGTAGAGAAGCTCATCTGTTCAGTCTTACTGTAATGAAATGTCTTGCGGTTCAAGCCCTTGTTGATTATTGTCACACATGACCCTAACACCTGCTCAACGTGTGTGTGTGTGCGTGCGTGTGTGCGTGCGTGTGTTCAAACAGACAGTTCTTTCATTCATCTTGTGGCCATCCTCCACTGTTACCAATTAACCCTGCCTCCAGCACCCTGTCAGTGACATCATCACAGAGCCCAACCTCCATTAGTATCTCACCGAATATGTTTTACTACAGTTATTCCCAAATGTAATTATTATTATATATATATAATTTTGTGTGTGTGTGTGTGTCGTCAGTGCTGAAGCTACTGAAGATGGCAGTGGGGATGAGAGCGTTGCTGGACACGGTCATGCAGGCCCTGCCTCAGGTAAAGTACAGTAGAAGTACTAGGTAGTAGGTGTACTAGGAAGTAGAAGTACCAGGTAGTGGAATAACTAGGCAGTAGGTAGTAGAAGTACTAGGCAGTAGAAGTACTGGGCAGTAGAAGTACTAGGTAGTAGAAGTACTAGGTAGTAGAAATACTAGGCAGTAGAAGTACTAGGTAGTAGAAGTACTAGGCAGTAGAAATACTAGGCAGTAGAAGTACTAGGTAGTAGAAGTACTAGGTAGTAGAAATACTAGGCAGTAGAAGTACTTGGTAGTAGAAGTACGAGGCAGTAGAAATACTAGGCAGTAGAAGTACTAGGCAGTAGATGTACTAGGTAGTAGAAGTACTAGACAAAAGTACTACAATCAGATGACTATGCATGTTCTTCCTCTCTAAGACAGCCACATTTAGCTTTTCCAATTGGTTTACAGTTGAATCAGCCATTTTAATTACGCCCATCAGATTCAATTACTCATCTTCTTCACCTTCTACTCTAATATTCATCGCTCTCCATGTTTCTTCCACATGGGTAATCCTGGGGTATTTCCTTCAGACAGGAATCTCTTTACCATAGCAACTAATTTATAGGATATTCCAGAATCTTCAACCTGGTCTCAGAGCATTTCATATTATTCTGTATGTAAAGAGACAGATAGAGGGAGAGAGACCGAGAGGGAGAGAGACACAGAGAGGGAGAGAGACACAGAGAGGGAGAGAGACACAGAGAGGAGAGAGACACAGAGAGAGGGAGACACAGAGAGGGAGAGACACAGAGAAGGAGAGAGACAGTGAGGGAGAGACACAGAGAGAGAGACACACGGAGAGGGAGAGAGACAGAGAGGGAGAGACACAGAGAGGGAGAGACACACAGAGAGGGAGAGAGACCGAGAGGGAGAGAGACACAGAGAGGGAGAGAGACCGAGAGGGAGAGACACACAGAGAGGGAGAGAGACCGAGAGGGAGAGAGACACAGAGAGGGAGAGAGACACAGAGAGGGAGAGAGACTGAGAGGGAGAGCGACACAGAGAGGGAGAGAGACACAGAGAGGGAGAGAGACACAGAGAGGGAGAGAGACACAGAGAGGGAGAGACACAGAGAAGGAGAGAGACAGTGAGGGAGAGACACAGAGAGAGAGACACACGGAGAGGGAGAGAGACAGAGAGGGAGAGACACAGAGAGGGAGAGACACACAGAGAGGGAGAGAGACCGAGAGGGAGAGCGACACAGAGAGGGAGAGAGACACAGAGAGGGAGAGAGACACAGAGAGGGAGAGAGACACAGAGAGGGAGAGAGACACAGAG
>NC_068423.1:22673669-22728669 GCF_023373465.1 Oncorhynchus keta
CCTCTCCTCATCCCCCTCTCCTCTCCTCTTATCCATCTCTCCCTATCTCCTCTTCTCTTCTCTCCTCTTCTCATCCATCCCTCCCTCTCCTCTCCTCTCCTCTCCTCTCCTCTCCTCTCCTCTCCTCTCCTCTCATCCCTCTCTCCTTTCCTATTTTCCCATTTCCTCTGTCTCTCTTCCCTCTCCTCCTCTTCTCATCCCTCCTCCTCTCCTATCATCCCTCATCCGCTCTCCTCTCTCCTCTTATCCATCTCTCTTCTCTTCTCTTCTCTTCATCTTCTCTCCTCTTCTCATCCTCTCCTCTCCTCTCCTCTCCTCTCCTCTCCTCTCCTCTCATCCCTCTCTCCTTTGCTATTTTCCCTATCTCCGCTGTCCCTCTTCCCTCTCCTCTTCTCCTACCTCACTCCTCTCCTATCATCCCTCATCCCGCTCTCCTCTCCTCTTATCCATCTCTCTTCTCTTCTCTTCTATTCTCTCCTCTCCTCTCCTCTCCTCTCCTCTCCTCTCCTCTCCTCTCCTCTCCTCTCCTCTCCTCTTATCCATCTCTCTCTATCTTCTCCTATCTTCTCTTCTCTTCTCTTCTCTTCTCATCTCTCCTCTCCTTCTCTTCTCTTCTCTTCTCTTCTCTCCTCTCTACTCTCTCTACAGGTGGGGAATCTGGGTCTTCTCTTCATGCTGCTCTTCTTTATCTTTGCAGCACTGGGAGTTGAATTGTTTGGTGACCTCAGTAAGAACACACACATCTGCTCTGGGTTTAAAATGTTCTCTGCTGGGGCTTAATTCACATGTTTTTTTGCTGTTGTTGATTCCCTTCCTTTTCCTTTATTTAATTAATAGATTTTTACCAATTGTGGATTAGGGTCCAGATAAATATAATTATTTCACTGTGATTACAATTTAATTGGAATGCCCTTTGTTGTTCAGGAACATACACAGCTCTGATTTTCTCTCTCCCCCTCTCCGTCTTTTGGTCTCCCTTCTCTGTCTGTCCCTCTTTGTCTCTTCCTCTCTCTGTCTCTCTCTGTCTTTCTGTCTCTCTCTCCCTCTCTCTCTCTCTCTCTCTCTCTCTCTCTCTCTCTCTCTCTCTCTCTCTCTCTCTCTCTGCCTCTCTCTCTGTCTCTCTCTCTCTCTGTCTCTCTCCTCTCTCTCTCTCTCTCTCTCTCTCTCTCTCTCTCTCTCTCTCTCTCTCTCTCTCTCTCTCTCTCTCTCTCTCTCTCTCTCTCTCTCTCTCTCTCTCTCTCTCTCTCTCTCTCCCTCTCTCAGTTTGTGATGAGCTGCACCCGTGTGAGGGTTTGGGGCGCTATGCTACGTTCAAGAACTTTGGCATGGCCTTCCTACTGCTGTTCAGAGTTTCCACAGGAGACAACTGGAACGGCATTATGAAGGTGAGACTGGTCCACCATTTTGGATCAACTGCTGTTTGTCATCATTCTGGATTGACAGTATACAGTGTCTGTATATGTTATGTGTCTCTTTCATGTGTTTCATGTGTTCATCCGTATATGTTTGTCCCCTCCAGGACACCCTGAGAGACTGTCAACAGGAGAATGCAGGCACCTGTTACAACACGGTGGTCTCCCCCATCTACTTCGTCTCCTTTGTGTTGACAGCCCAGTTTGTCCTGGTCAACGTGGTCATAGCCGTTCTCATGAAGCACCTGGAGGAGAGCAACAAAGAGGCCAAGGAGGAGGCAGAGCTGGAGGCTGAACTACAGCTGGAGCTCCAGCATGGAGGAGGGGGAGGCAGCGGGAGATCACCCCAGCTAAGCCCTCTGGACCTGGGCATGGAGGTGGGCGGACCTGGTGTCCCCCCCTGGAGGTCTCCAGAGAGGATCCAGAGGAGGGCCAGCGTGATGGTGGATTCTCCCCAAGCAGATATCACCTCAAGAGACATCAGCTCTGATCCCCTGCTAGTCCTGGAGCCACCACTAGAGGTGTGTGGGATTTACACCTGTGTTTGTGTGTGTGTGTGTGTGTGTGTGTGTGTGTGTGTGTGTGTGTGTGTGTGTGTGTGTGTGTGTGTGTGTGTGTGTGTGTGTGTGTGTGTGTGTGTGTGTGTGTGTGTGTGTGTGTGTTAGTTGGGTTGGAGTTCATCCCATTGTTCAGGGACAAAAAGGATTCACCAATGAGGAGCTGCAGGAACATCTGCATTCAGATTTTTTTGTCCATATCTGTCGAGCTTCTGAAGGAGTTTTCTTGACTTCTCTGTCCACCTATCTGTGTGTCTGTGTGTCTGTGTCTCTGTGTCTCTGTGGTCATCTGCTCGTAGTGTGTTTGTGTTCAACTGGTTTTGTGTCTGTGTGTCTGTGTCTCTGTGGTCTGCTCATATTGTGTTTGTGTTCAACAGGTTTTGTGTCTGTGTCTCTGTGGTCGTCTGCTCGTAGTGTGTCTGTGTGTCTGTGTGTCTGTGTGTGCCTCACTAGAGTAGTGCCAGGCATAGATAGGTCACTGTAGTACCATGGGAAAGACACAACGTCCTGCCGTTGACTTGACTACTCTTCTCAGCCAACAGATCTTTTTATAGTGACTAGAGGTTGCGTTGTATCTCTCTTTCCCCTCTCTCCTTTCTGTCATCCCTCTTTCCTCTCTCTTCTTTCTGTCATCCCTATTTCCTCTCTCTCCTTTCTGTCATCCCTCTTTCCTCTCTCTCCTTTCTGTCATCCCTCTTTCCTCTCTCTCCTTTCTGTCATCCTCTTTCCTCTCTCTCCTTTCTGTCATCCCTCTTTTTCTCTCCTTTCTGTCATCCCTTCCTATCATCCCTCTCTGTCATCCCTCTTTCCTCTCTTCTCCTTTCTGTCATCCCTCTTTTCCTCTCTCCTTTCTGTCATCCCTCTTTCCTCTCTCTCCTTCCTGTCATCCCTCTTTTCTCTCTCTCCTTTCTGTCATCCCTCTTCCCTCTCTTCCTTTCTGTCATCCCTCTTTCCTCTCTCTCCTTTCTGTCATCCCTCTTTCCTCTCTCCTTTCTGTCATCCCTCTCATCTCCCCTCTTTCTGTCATCCCTCTTTCCTCTCTCTCCTTTCTGTCATCCCTCTTTCCTCTCTCTCCTTTCTGTCATCCCTCTTTCCTCTCTCTCCTTTCTGTCATACCTCTTTCCTCTCTTTCCTTTCTGTCATCCCTCTTTCCTCTCTCTCCTTTCTGTCATCCCTCTTTCTTCTCTCTCCTTTCTGTCATCCCTCTTTCCTCTCTCTCCTTTCTGTCATCCCTCTTTCCTCTCTTTCCTTTCTGTCATCCCTCTTTCCTCTCTCTCCTTTCTGTCATCCCTCTTTCCTCTCTCTCCTTTCTGTCATCCCTCTTTCCTCTCTCTCCTTTCTGTCATCCCTCTTTCCTCTCTCTCCTTTCTGTCATCCCTCTTTCCTCTCTCTCCTTTCTGTCATCCCTCTTTCCTCTCTCTCCTTTCTGTCATCCCTCTTTCCTCTCTCCTTTCTGTCATCCCTCTTTCCTCTCTCTCCTTTCTGTCATCCCTCTTTCGTCTCTCTCCTTTCTGTCATCCCTCTTTCCTCTCTCTCCTTTCTGTCATGCCCCCTCTTCTCCTCTCTTTCCTTTCAGTATTTGTCATCCCTCTTTCCTCTCTCTCCTTTCTGTCATCCCTCTTTCTTCTCTCTCCTTTCTGTCATCCCTCTTCCTCTCTCTCCTTTCTGTCATACCTGTTTGAAGTCCTCTCTTTCCTTTCTGTCATCCCTCTTTCCTCTCTCTCCTTTCTGTCATCCCTCTTTCCTCTCCCTCTCCTTTCTGTCATCCCTCTTTCCTCTCTCTCCTTTCTGTCATCCCTCTCAGAGGCACTCTCTCCTTTCTGTCATCCCTCTTTCCTCTCTCTCCTTTCTGTCATCCCTCTTTCCTCTCTCTCCTTTCTGTCATCCCTCTTTCCTCTCTGCTCCTTTCTGTCATCCCTCTTTCCTCTCTCTCCTTTCTGTCATCCCTCTTTCCTCTCTCTCTCCTTTCTGTCATCCCATCTTTCTCTCTCTCATTTCTATCATCCCTCTTTCCTCTCTCTCCTTTCTCTCATCCCTCTTTCCTCTCTCTCTCTCTCTCTCTGTCATCCCTCTTTCCTCTCTCTCATTTCTTTCTGTCATCCCTCTTTCCTCTCTCTCCTTTCTGTCATCCCTCTTTCTCTGCCCCTCATTCTGTCATCCCTCTTTCCCTCTCTCTCCTTTCTGTCATCCCTCTTTCTCTCTCTCCTTTCTGCTCATCCCTCTTTCCTCTCTCTACTTTCTGTCATCACTCTTTTCGTCTCTCTCCTTTCTGTCATCCCTGAAGTTCCTCTCTCTCTCTTTCTGTCATCCCTCTTTCCTCTCTCTCCTTTCTGTCATCCCTCTTTCCTCTCTCTCCTTTTTGTCATCCCTCTTTCCCCTCTCTCCTTTCTGTCATCCCTCTTTCTCTCTCTCCTTTCTGTCATCCCTCTTTCCTCTCTCTCCTTTCTGTCATCCCTCTTTCCTCTCTCTCCTTTCTGTCATCCCTCTTTCCTCTCTCTCACTTTCTGTCATCCCTCTTTCCTTTCTCTCTCCTTTCTGGCATCCTCTTTCCTCTCTCCTTTCTGTCATCCCTCTTTCCTCTCTCTCCTTTCTGTCATCCCTCTTTCATCTCCCCTCTTTCTGTCATCCCTCTTTCCTCTCTCTCCTTTCTGTCATCCCTCTTTCCTCTCTCTCCTTTCTGTCATACCTCTTTCCTCTCTTTCCTTTCTGTCATCCCTCTTTCCTCTCTCAAAATCCTTTCTGTCATCCCTCTTGCCAAACAGCTCTGCTCTCCTTTCTGTCATCCCTCTTTCCTGTCTCTCCTTTCTGTCATCCCTCTTTCCCCTCTCTCCTTTCTGTCATCCCTCTTTCCTCTCTCTCCTTTCTGTCATCCCTCTTTCCTCTCTCTCCTTTCTGTCATCCCTCTTTCCTCTAAACTCCTTTCTGTCATCCCTCTTTCCTCTCTCTCCTTTCTGTCATCCCTCTTTCCTGTTCTCTCCTTTCTGTCATCCCTCTTTCCTCTCTCTCCTTTCTATCATCCCTCTTTCCACTCTCTCCTTTCATTATCATCCCTCTTTCCTCTCTCTCCTCTCTGTCATCCCTCTTTCCTCTCTCTCCTTTCTGTCATCCTCTGTACTCCTCTTCCTCTCTCTCCTTTCTGTCATCCCTCTTTCATCTCCCCTTATTCTGTCATCCTCATCCCTCTTTCCTCTCTCCTTTCTGTCATCCCTCTTTCCTCTCTCTCCTTTCTGTCATCCCTCTTTCTGTCTCTCTGTTCCTTTCTGTCATCCCTCTTTCGTCTCTCTCCTTTCTGTCATCCCTCTTTCGTGGTCTCTCTCCTTTCTGTCATCCCTCTTTCTGTTGGTCTCTCTCCTTTCTGTCATCACTCTTGAGGATCATATATCTCCTTTCTGTCATCCCTCTTTCCTCTCTCTCCTTTCTGTCATCCCTCTTTCCTCTCTTTCCTTTCTGTCATCCCTCTTTCCTCTCTCTCCTTTCTGTCATCCCTCTTTCCCTTCTCTCCTTTCTGTCATCCCTACTTCCCACAGCTGTGGCTCTGCTCCAATCCTATGGGGGAGAGGGGAGTTTTGGAAGTGTTTAACTGCCCCCTTCTGGTCTGGAGAAGGAACCTTCAGTATTTAGGCAGGAGTATAGACGACCTATAGACCAGACCTGATACCTGTCCTGAAGCATGTTCACACACCATGCCTTCTGTCTGCCTGTGTTTTAACCTCCTCGTCATCAAGCACTCCCCTCCTCCGTCTGCTTCCTTTTTCACTGTCTGCGTTCCTCGTTTTCTGTCTGTATTTCCTTCTCCTTTACCTCTTACTCCCTTACTCTCTCTCTCTTTCTCTCTGCCCCTCTTTCTGTTGGTCTGTCTCTCTCTATATCTGTTGGTCTCTAAGGAGGATCATATATCTGTTGGTCTGTCTCTCATATATCTGTCTCTCTCTCTCTGAGGTTCTATATCTGTTGGTCTGTAAGGAGGTCTCATATATCTGTTGGTCTGTCTCTCACTATCTGTTGGTCTGTCACAGGTTCATATATCTGTTGGTCTGTAGGTCTCATATATCTGTTGGTCTGTAATGACTCTCATCTGTTGGTCTGTCTCATATATCTGTTGGTCTGTCTCTCTCTCTATCTGTTGGTCTGTCTCTCATCTATCTGTTGGTCTCTCATTCTCTCTCATTGGTCTGTCTCTCATATCTCTCTCTGTAAGGAGGTTCATATATCTGTTGGTCTCTCTATATCTGTTGGTCTGTAAGGAGGTTCATATATCTGTTGGTCTGTAAGGACTTCATATCTCACTGGTCTCTAACTCTCATATATCTGTTGGTCTGTCTCTCTCTTGTCTCTCTGTCTCTCTATATTTCTCTCTGATCATATATCTGTTCTCTCTCCCTCTCTCTCTATATCTGTTCTCTCTCTCTCTCTCTCTGGTCTCTCTCTGCCTCTCTCTCTGTTGGTCACACTCACTAACTCACTCACCCACCCACCTGGTCTCACACAATCATATATCTGTTGGTCTGTAAGGAGCCTCATATATCTGTTCTCACAATCACCCACTGTTGGTCCTCAACCACACACCAATGCTGAAGTTTTCTCTAGGCCTCAATCTCTGGTACACACCCTCCCCTCAACTCGAACTCAACCCCTCCCTCCAGCTCTCTCCAATCCCTGTGGGTTCCTTGGCCCATAATATTATTAGAAAGTGTTCACCCTCCAATATCCCTCTCTCAGCTTGGCTGTACTGGGTAATGATATGGTAGTCTACCTACCTACCGCACACACACACACACACACACACACACACACACACACACACACACACACACACACACACACACACACACACTGTTGGTCACACACACACACACTGTTGGTCACACACACACTGTTGGTCACACACACGCACACATACACACACAATGTTGGCTTCGAGCTTTGAAAACGAACCACCCAGGGATTTAGCACAAACTAATGATAATAATTTGATTCTGCTGCCAAGCTGGCTAGGCACACACACACACACACACACACACACACACACACACACACACACACACACACACACACACACACACACACACACACACACACACACACACACACACACACACACACACACACACACACACACACACACACACACACACACACACACACATTCACACCATCAATGAGCGATGTATCCCTGTTGAATTATGCATCCAATGGCCTCTTTTTTTGTCATTCAGGACAAAATGCTACAGCCAATCACATTAGCGTTGCCAAACAGCGTTTGCTAAAAGCTTTTAAACGTAATGCTGCAGCATTAATAGCCTCCCTGCTTCTAACTTGGTGTGTGATTCTGAAAAGTTGGCAGGCGCACACTCAGCCTCTACCAGTTAGGACCTCTGCCCCGTCTGCAAGGCCCATTCGTGGGTCTGTCAGAAAGCATTTTCTCAATTCATTATCTCGGTTAAGGGTGAGTCTGTAAGGAGGGGATCTGTTGGGGGAGGGATCTGGGGAGGGAGGGAGGGAGGGAGGGCAGAAACAGTAAGACTTTAGCAGAGAACCCGCTGAGAGTTTGAACGCCCAATATGGCGCTCAGTGTTCGAGACACAACCGAGCTAAACAAGCGTAGTATTACATCCAGTCTGTACAGGTTCCTGTTCTCATCCTGTGTCCATTATTACATCCAGTCTGTACAGGTTCCTGTTCTCATCCTGTGTCCATTATTACATCCAGTCTGTACAGGTTCCTGTTCTCATCCTGTGTCCATTATTACATCCAGTCTGTATAGGTTCCTGTTCTCATCCTGTGTCCATTATTACATCAAGTCTGTACAGGTTCCTGTTCTCATCCTGTGTCCATTATTACATCAAGTCTGTACAGGTTCCTGTTCTCATCCTGTAATCCATTATTACACCCAGTCTGTACAGGTTCCTGTTCTCTGTAATTATTACACCCAGTCTGTACATGAGGTTCCTGTTCTCATCCTGTCCATTATATCTGTTGGTCTGTAATGAGGATCATATATCCAGTCTGTACAGGTTCCTGTTCTCATCCTGTGTCCATTATATCTCCAGTCTGTACAGGTTCTGTTCTCTGTTGGTCTGTGTCCATTATTACACCCAGTCTGTACAGGTTCCTGTTCTCATCCTGAGGTCATATATACACCCAGTCTGTACAGGTTCCTGTTCTCATCCTGTGTCCATATATCTGTTGGTCTGTACAGGTTCCTGTTCTCATCCTGTTGGTCATTATTACACCCAGTCTGTACAGGTTCCTGTTCTCATCCTGTGTCCTTATTACATCCAGTCTGTACAGGTTCCTGTTCTCATCCTGTGTCCATTATTACATCCAGTCTGTATAGGTTCCTGTTCTCATCCTGTGTCCATTATTACATCAAGTCTGTACAGGTTCCTGTTCTCATCCTGTGTCCATTATTACATCAAGTCTGTACAGGTTCCTGTCTGATTTTGTACGTTTTCCCACTGACAAAGAAATGATCAGACTATAATTGTAATGGTAGGTTTATTTGAACAGTGAGAGACAGAATAACAACAACAAAAAATGCAGAATAACGCAAGTCAAAAATGTTATATTTTGATTTGATCATTTCTTTGTCACTGTATATCTGGTTGTACTGTTATATCTGTTGGTCTGTAATGAGGATCATATATCTGTTGGTCTGTAAGGAGGATCATATATCTGTTGGTCTGTAATGAGGTTCATATATCTGTTGGTCTGTAAGGAGGATCATATATCTGTTGGTCTGTAAGGAGGTTCATATATCTGTTGGTCTGTAAGGAGGTTCATATATCTGTTGGTCTGTAAGGAGGTTCATATATCTGTTGGTCTGTAATGAGGATCATATATCTGTTGGTCTGTAAGGAGGTTCATATATCTGTTGGTCTGTAAGGAGGTTCATATATCTGTTGGTCTGTAAGGAGGTTCATATATCTGTTGGTCTGTAATGAGGATCATATATCTGTTGGTCTGTAATGAGGATCATATATCTGTTGGTCTGTAATGAGGTTCATATATCTGTTGGTCTGTAAGGAGGTTCATATATCTGTTGGTCTGTAATGAGGATCATATATCTGTTGGTCTGTAATGAGGATCATATATCTGTTGGTCTGTAATGAGGATCATATATCTGTTGGTCTGTAAGGAGGTTCATATATCTGTTGGTCTGTAAGGAGGATCATATATCTGTTGGTCTGTAATGAGGTTCATATATCTGTTGGTCTGTAAGGAGGTTCATATATCTGTTGGTCTGTAATGAGGATCATATATCTGTTGGTCTGTAATGAGGTTCATATATCTGTTGGTCTGTAATGAGGTTCATATATCTGTTGGTCTGTAATGAGGATCATATATCTGTTGGTCTGTAATGAGGTTCATATATCTGTTGGTCTGTAATGAGGTTCATATATCTGTTGGTCTGTAAGGAGGTTCATATATCTGTTGGTCTGTAAGGAGGTTCATATATCTGTTGGTCTGTAATGAGGTTCATATATCTGTTGGTCTGTAATTAGGTTCATATATCTGTTGGTCTGTAATGAGGTTCATATATATGTTGGTCTGTAATGAGGTTCATACATCTTCTTCCTGTGTGTTTGTCCATGTTTCTGTTAATTTTTCTGTTGTTGAGTTTGTTTTCATTCTTACGTATTTGGAGGGTTTTTGTTCCATACCTACACTTATGTGACTAAGTGTTGTTACAGCACATTGTGTCTGATGTTCTGATATGCGAGTCATTTCACTGTCTGTGTGATTTGTCAGAGTGAGTGAGTGAGTGAGTGAGTGAGTGAGTGAGTGAGTGAGTGAGTGAGTGAGTGACTGACTGACTGAGTGACTGAGTGACTGACTGACTGAGTGACTGAGTGACTGAGTGGGGGGTGTGTGTGCGGGGGTGTGCGGGTGTGTGTGAGAGTGGGGGTGTATAGAAGTGGAAGTGCTCCCTGTTCACAAGTCTGTTCTCTATCTAGATCCCTCTTGCGGAGATGGAAGTGCTCTCACTGGCTCTGCCTCCCTCTCTCTCTCTCTCTCTCTCTCTCTCTCTCTCTCTCTCTCTCTCTCTCTCTCTCTCTCTCTCTCTCTCTGTCTCTCTCTCTCTCTCTCTCTCTCTCTCTCTCTCTCTCTCTCTCTCTCTCTTGTGGATCTCTCTCTCTCTCTCTCTCTCTCTCTCTCTCTCTCTCTCTCTCTCTCTCTCTCTTATGGATCTCTCCTTTTGAGCTGTGGGTAGCTCTGTTGTCTAAACCTGTGGCATGAATGATAAACGATCTCAGCAAGAAAAGCATACCAATTCTTTATTCATTTGTTTGACCACAATAAAGACATAAACAATATGGTTTCAGTGAGTTTCAGTAACTCTGAGTCCAGTGGCAGTTCTGTGCCAGTCTCCCCTCTGCCACTAGTGTAATGACGTTGTCTGTCATTCTGTGTGTCAACAATTACTTATTTTATATGTGTTGCTGTGAGTGAGGGCAGAGAGTGTGTGAGGTCTCTGTATAAAAGCAGTGGTCAGACCTCCAGGAGACTCCAGAAAGAGGCTGAATCTCTCTCTGTCCCCCAGATGGAGTTACTCGATCCTGGGGAATCGTTGGAAGACAACCTGCTAAGAGTACGGAAGTCAACAGTGGGGCGCACCCACTCCCTACCCAATGACAGCTATATGTTGCTGTCTCAGGAGCCCTTTGGGTCCCCAGGAGCCAGCCTGGCCCCTGGTTTAGCCTCACAGACACAGACTACAGGACCACAGCACATGCAGACCATCAACAAGGCCCTGTCAGGTACAGTACAGACAGTCCCTCTACACACTGACACAGGATGAGAACAGGAACCTGAACCCCCCTCCACACACAGACAAATATTGCCCCCTCCCACACAGACAAATAAGTTGACCAGGTCCCAGGACTTTGAAGTCAGACCGTGAGACCTTTTTGCATGCACACATGTACACTCACTCACACCCTCACTCTACTCAGAATGCTTTCCCCTCAATAAAAGTGTTTGGGAAAACCAAAAGTAATTTCCCGAACAGTAGGACCCGTAGCCAACTTTACCCACACATACTGTTTTGAAAATGACTTTTTATTTTTGTGTGTAAAGAACTATCTGTGTTGTTTGTGTTTCCTCAGGCTCATGTACCTCGCTACGGACCCAACCAGACGACAGACCCAGCAGTCCTCACAGCCTTTCACACTCCCAGAGTATACACACACTCCCAGAGTATACACACACTCCCAGAGTATATACAAACTCCCAGAGTATACACACACTCCCAGAGTATACACACACTCCCAGAGTATTCACACACTCCCAGAGTATACACACACTCCCAGAGTATACACACACTCCCAGAGTATACACACACTCCCAGAGTATACACACACTTCCAGAGTATACACACACTCCCAGAGTATTCACACACTCCCAGAGTATACACACACTCCCAGAGTATACACACACTCGGCCTTTCACACTCCCAGAGTATACACACACTCCCAGAGTATACACACACTCCCAGATTATACACACACTCAGCCTTTCACACTCCCAGAGTATACACACACTCCCAGACTATACACACCCTCAGCCGCACGCTCCGCAGACAGGTGAGCCACACACACACACACACACACACACACACACACACACACACACACACACACACACACACACACACACACACACACACACACACACACACACACACACACACACACACACACAAACACACAAACACACAAACACACACAGCCGCACAAACACACAAACACACACACACAGCCACACAGCCACACACAGCCACACAAACACACAAACACACACACACACAGCCACACAAACACACAAACACACACACACAGCCACACACCAGAGGTATCAAATGTGTTCTTCCAGAAATTACTTCATTGTCTTGTTCTTCTTATTTTTCTACTATGATGTTACGCTCATCCTAAACTGTCCTGTCCATCCTCTCTTCTTCCTGTCCTTCCTCTGTGTGATTCCTGTCCTTCCTGTTGTTCTTGTCCTTCCAGTCCTTCCTCTCTGTCCTTCCTGTCCTTCCTCTCTGTTTTTCCTGTCCTTCCTCTCTGTTCTTCCTGTCCTTCCTCTCTGTTCTTCCTGTCCTTCCTCTCTCTTCTTCCTGTCCTTCCTCTCTGTCCTTCCTGTCCTTCCTCTCTCTTCTACCTGTCTTTCCTCTCTGTTCTTCATGTCCTTGCTCTCTGTTCTTCCTGTCCTTCCTCTCTGTTCTTCCTGTCCTTCCTATGTGTGATTCCTGTCCTTCCTGTTGTTCTTGTCCTTCCTGTCCTTACTCTCTGTCCTTCCTGTTCTTCCTCTCTGTCCTTCCTGTCCTTCCTCTCTGTTCTTCCTGTCCTTCCTCTCTGTTCTTCATGTCCTTCCTCTCTGTTCGTCCTGTCCTTCCACTCTGTCCTTCCTGTCCTTCCTCTCTCTTCTTCCTGTCCTTCCTCTCTGTTCTTCCTGTCCTTCCTCTCTTTCCTTCCTCTCTGTACTTCCTCTCTGTTCTTCATATCCTTCCTGTCTGTTCTTCCCGTCCTTCCTCTCTGTTCTTCCTGTCCTTCCTCTCTGTCCTTCCTCTCTGTTCTTCCTGTCCTTCATCTCTGTTCTTCCTGTCCTTCCTCTCTGTTCTTCCTGTCCTTCCTCTCTGTCCTTCCTGTCCTTCCTGTCTGTTATTCCTGTCCTTCCTCTCTGTTTTTCCTGTTCTTCCTCTTTGTTCTTCCTATCCTTCCTCTCTGTTCTTCCTGTCCTTCCTGTCCTTCCTGTTCTTCCTCTCTGTTCTTCCTGTCCTTCCTCTCTGTTCTTCCTCTCTGTTCTTCCTGTCCTTCCAGTCCTTCCTGTTCTTCCTCTCTGTTCTTCCTGTCCTTCTTCTCTGTTCTTCCTGTTCTTCCTGTCTTTCCTGTCCTTCCTCTCTGTTTTTCCTGTTCTTCCTCTTTGTTCTTCCTGTCCTTCCTCTCTGTTCTTCTTCCTGTTCTTCCTTCCTTCTCTGTTCTTCCCGTCCTTCGTCTCTGTTCTTCCTGTCCTTGCTCTCTGGTCTTCCTGTCCTTCCTCTCTGTTCTTCCTGTCTCTTCCTTCCTCTCTGTTCTTCCTGTCCTTCCTCTCTGTTCTTCCTCTCTGTTCTTCCTGTCCTTCTTCTCTGTTCTTCCTGTTCTTCCTGTCTTTCCTGTCCTTCCTCTCTGTTTTTCCTGTTCTTCCTCTTTGTTCTTCCTGTCCTTCCTCTCTGTTCTTCCTGTCCTTCCTGTCCTTCCTGTTCTTCCTCTCTGTTCCTCCTGTCCTTCCTCTCTGTTCTTCCTGTCCTTCCTGTTCTTCCTCTCTGTTCTTCCTGGTTTCCTCTCTGTTCTTCCTGTCCTTCCTGTCCTTCCTCTCTGTTCTTCTTGTTTCCTCTCTGTTCTTCCTGTCCTTCCTCTATGTTCTTCCTGGTTTCCTCTCTGTTCTTCCTGTCCCTCTCCTGTTCTTCCTTCCTCTCTGTTCTTCCTTGTTTCCTCTCTGTTCTTCCTGTCCTTCCTCTCTGTTCTTTCTCTGGTCCTTCCTGTTCTTCTGTTCTTCTCTGTCCTTCCTCTCTGTTCTTCCTGTCCTTCCTCTCTGTTCTTCCTGTTCTTCCTGTCCTTCCTCTCTGTTCTTTCTGTCCTTCCTCTCTGTTCTTCCTGTTATTCCTCTCTGTTCTTCCTGTTCTTCCTGTCCTTCCTCTCTGTTCTTCCTGTCCTTCCTCTCTGTTCTTCCTGTCCTTCCTCTCTGTTCTTCCTGTCCTTCCTCTCTGTTCTTCCTGTCCTTCCTCTCTGTTCTTCCTGTTCTTCCTGTCCTTCCTCTCTGTTCTTCCTGTCCTTCCTCTCTGTTCTTTCTGTCCTTCCTCTCTGTTCTTCCTGTCCTTCCTCTCTGTTCTTCCTGTCCTTCCTCTCTGTTCTTCCTGTTCTTCCTGTCCTTCCTCTCTGTTCTTCCTGTCCTTCCTCTCTGTTCTTCCTGTCCTTCCTCTCTGTTCTTCCTGTCCTTCCTCTCTGTTCTTCCTGTCCTTCCTCTCTGTTCTTCCTGTCCTTCCTCTCTGTTCTTCCTGTCCTACCTCTCTGTACTTCCTGTCCTTCCTCTCTGTTCTTCCTGTCCTTCCTCTCTGTTCTTCCTGTCCTACCTCTCTGTACTTCCTGTCCTTCCTCTCTGTTCTTCCTGTCTGTTCTTCCTGTTCTTCCTGTCTTTCCTCTCTTTTCTTCCTGTCCTTCCTCTCTGTTCTGCTAGCTCTCTTTGTGCTCTTAATGCTGTCCATCTTCTCTCCTCCCTCTGACTCCCTTCTTCCTCTATGTTCTCTGTGTAACTATGGTCTCCAACCCTCCTCCCTCACAATGCTCCTGATCTTCTGTCCATCTCTCTGTCCGTCCTGTCCTGCATCTGTTCTGTATCTGTTACTAACAGAGTGTAGTTTAGTAACCGTCAGAAGCAGAACTACTGCTGAAAAACATGCACACTTCACTAACTCCTGACCTGCTATCACTGATATAGTGAGCATCCCTATTCCCTACACAACCCCCAACACAAACACACACCCCTTTCCTCTGACCTCTCCTCCTCCCCTGCTTCCTCCCACCATTCATTGTCTGTCTGTCTGCCTGCCTGACTGCCTGTCTTTTAACCATCTGCCTCACACAATGAATCTCACCGGTGGCAGGTAGTGTTGAACATAGTTTTGGAATGGCTAGACTATGTTAATTCTCATGGAAATAGGGGGCTATGTTATTTATGAACCCCTCTAAGGTCATATGATCTACCTACTGATATCTTTATCACGCAGTTGTTGATTGATGGAATGTACTGTATTTTTGTTTGAAATGCAGACGTTGGCCTACATATCACAATGTTGTAACTATTACACTGTTATGACTCAGGGTTTAAATCAGGACTGTCAGTTCTGTCAAGAACAATATTTGGCCGCATATTTTATATTACTGTGTTGGAGCACTTGTTGGCCTTTTGTGCAAGGTTGTGATTGTATGAAGATGATTATGCTTATGAAATATTTACTTTTCAGAAAAAGTTGTAATATCAAAGTTTTTTTTGTGTTACCCAGTGTGACAGGAAATGTTCCACAATCACAAATAGGTATTAATTCTAAATGTAGGTGGAGTGGCGATATTGTGGCTGTGGCTTGGCAATAATATATTAGTCCACTAGATGTCACTGTTGTCACAGCTATGCTTTCTGTCAAGACTCACAAATAACAGTCGCGAAACAGTCATGTCCCGTTTGTCCCAAAACTCTCAGATAGTTTCCTTTTTATTTTCTCCGTGCATATTTTGTCACAAAGCAACAAAGATACTGCAGAAGATAAAGAAAGAGAGCTATATGAGACTTGTGTAGTGTGTCATCGTGTTCTACTAAACTTTCCTCTCCTGTAGTACCCTCTGACCTCTGACCTCTCTGAGGAGACAAAGCTGAAGGGCTGCCCGATAGTACCACCCTCTAAAGGTTCAATAGATTTTAGGCGTTGGGTGTTCGCTGACTGGGTTAACAGAGGGGTATTGTCGGTATGGAACACGATACCCTACATCCTTAGAGCAGGGTTCCCCAACTGGCCCCCTTTGGGGCGAATTTGGCCCTTGGGTGGTTTTATTGTTCCACCCATATTTTCTAAGAAAAAAATGATATTTATAATCATGTTTTTTTTATTTTTTATATTTGTTTATTGTTGGATATATATTTTATTTTTAAACAGCAGGAAATCAGCTCCAAGTGATTTGAATTTCAGAAATCTGTTCCCAAGTTCTTCCACGCATAATAGAGATATGTAGAAATGTAAGCAAGTTTTGAAATTATTATGTTTTAGTCAAACATTGTATCTGTTTGGGCTTCTTGTGGTCAATTTTCAGTCTACAAATGTATTTGTAATTATGTTCCGACCCCGTGAACATCCACTGAAGACAAAATTAGCTAGTGTAAGGTCTAGGGGTCGATTTGGGATTGGGCCTACGACATTGGGCAACCATGCTTTTACCCAGTGCCCTAGCTGAGACAAACTGTACCCTACAACTGCTGCTACTGTAAAACATGTGCTGTCACTCAATCTCTTTATGATACAGATACTACTGACACATATCTGAATCTGAAATAGTTTTCTTGTGCAATAAACATACAGCAATACACTTAATAGTTGACCTATACGTTCAATGTATTGTAGTTGCAACATTGCCTCTGTATCACAATGAGGCATTGTTGGTATTGGGACCATGCTGGTCTAATAGTAAACTTTGACCTTCACGGCTATTGGCCATCCTCACTCAGTCACCCCACACTAACCTGTCTCCCCCCTCTCACCCCCTTATGTCCCCCTAAACCCTCACCCCTCTCCCTGTCCATCTTTCCCTCTCATCTTCCACCTTTCTCCCCTTCTATCAAACTCTCACTTACTTCCTGCCTCCCTTTCCCCCTCCCTCTCCCCCTTCCTCTGCCAGGTATCTAATGACTCCCAGGAGGTCCTGTGTTCTGATGGAGGTGAGGAGGTAGTCCTCCATGTTGCTTCCCTCTCCTCCTCCTCTTCCTTGCCCTCCCATCTTCATCAGCAGCCTGCTCTCCAGTTGGTCCCTGCCACCCCAGGGGCATCCCCTCAACCGTCGCGCCCCAGGAGTGACCACACCCAGCACCGCTCTTCCCACTCCTTACCCCCTCCTCCCCTTCCTCCCACTCGCCCCTGGAGACAGGAAGAGGCTTCGGTTGATCAGGAAGTGTCGCTCATCACCAGGGCGGGGCAAGCGGGGTTTGACGATGTCATCTGGGTTGGACTGGGGTCAGAGGACGGAGGTCTCGAGGGCAGTTACAAAGGATACTGGGTTGGTCGTGGTGGGGGGCAGTTGAAGAGGTTCCACAGTGCTGACACCCAGGGGCGGAGCGTCCTTGCGCCCCGGTCACGCCCCCTGTCCTGGTTGGACGATTCTCGTCGTCACTCAGTGGAGGTGTGTTCGTCTGTAGAGTCCAGCCCCCAGCGCAGCACCACATCCTCGGGGTTCGTCTCCCGAGCAGACACCCTCCAGATGCATTCCCAGACCACCACCCTGCCCTCTCCCC
This sequence comes from Oncorhynchus keta, assembly GCF_023373465.1. Taxonomy (NCBI): domain Eukaryota; kingdom Metazoa; phylum Chordata; class Actinopteri; order Salmoniformes; family Salmonidae; genus Oncorhynchus; species Oncorhynchus keta. The sequence goes on from NC_068423.1 coordinate 22,690,672, forward strand.
GACGCAAGAAAAAAATGAGCCCCCTGTGTATCTCCGTAGACCCCCCGATGGACTGGAGCCCCAGTCCGGCCTCCACCCTGCCCCGGGGGGGAGGGGCCTGGGGATGCCACCTCCCTTACATGGCCGGGATACCTCCTGTCTAAGGAGACGGGCACCCTCCAGTGACTCCAAGGACTCCTTTGACCTGGGGGTAGGGGAGGGCCTGGGGCTTGGGCTGTGCCAGGAGGGAGGTGGGTCCAACCCCAATCCCAAGCTGTTGACTCTGCTGAGCTTCTCCTTCGAGAAAACAAGCTCTGAGCACCGAACACTGACAAAAACACTGATGTAAACACAAACACTTATGTACACACACACAGAAAGGAACAATACACACATGCACATAGGCAAACAGCCACACATCCAAACACACGATGCACTTGGTATCCGTGATGATGGTAGTCCTAGTAATAATGCCGTACAGAGTAAATATGGTAAAACTACAACAAAGCGGTCAAATCAACCTTGTTTTATTTTTTAAGATCAGTGCGGTACAGTCATAGTTTGACCATTCCTTGTCTTTCCAAAACAACAAGAACGCAACAATAACACAGCATAAACAGAGAAACAAGATGACTGATTCCCTTCCACCATGCCTGCAAGCCATTGGCTGCCGGTTGACCCCACGACCTCTGGAGTGAAGTCAGCACCAAGGACTTTGGATTGCAACCCCTGTGTCCGCTATAGGTACTGCTCGGTGTTAGTGGGACTTCGCCCTCACACGGGCAACAGTGGAGGTACAAAGCAATATGAACGTTTTTGAGACTATTTTTCTTAAATTATTGGGCCATAGTGTTTGTACAGATGTATAATTGTTTTATTTCATTATATTTTGACTTTTTGTGATGGATTAACTTTATCCTCCCTGTTTGTTTCAATGTTGAAAATAATTGTTGGTTTGGTCCGTTTTGTTCTATTTTTTCACCATAGAGATATTTTGTAGCTTTCTTAATTTGCTGAAAGAAAGTGAATTATGTGCTGAGAATCATGTATTTGAAGGAATATATATATATATATATATATACATGTACAGTGCCTTCGGAGAGTATTCAGACCCCTTTACTTTTTTACCACATTTTGTTACTTTACAATCTTATTCTAAAATGTATTACATCGTTTTTTCCCTCCTCATCAATCTACACAGCAAAAACAGGTTTCCAGATAATATATATATATATTTTCAAATATAAAAGTGAAATATTACATTCACATAAGTATTCAAACCCTTTACTCAGTACTTAGGGCTGCAAGCCATTAACGGGATGATACGACAACAGCCAGTGAAAGTGCAGGGCGCCATATTCAAAATAACAGAATCTCATCATTAAAATTCCTCAAACATATGTGTCTTATACCATTTTCAAATTCCTCAAGCAGATGTATCTTATACTGTTTTCAAATAGGCTTTACAGCGAAAGCACCACAAATGATTATGTAAGGTCACCACCAACTCACAGAAAAACCCAGCCATTTTTCGAGCCAAAGAGAGGAGTCACAAAAAGCACAAATAGAGATCAAATTAAATCACTAACCTTTGATGATCTTCATCAGATGACACTCAAAGGACTTCATGTTACACAATACATGTGTCTTTTGTTTGATGAAGTTCATATTTATATAAAAACATCTACATACCAATCTACATACATTGGCACATTATGTTCACTAGTTCACCAAAAACATCCGGTGCATCCGGTGATATTGCAGAGAGCCACATCATTTTGCAGAAGTACTCATTATAAATGTCGATAAATACAATTGTTAGATATGGAAATATAGATATACCTCTCCTTAATGCAACCGCTGTGTCAGATTTCAAAAACACTTTCCCGAAAAAGCATACCATGAAATAATCTGAGACGGCGCTCAGAAAATAAATACAATTATCCACCATGTTGCAGTCAACAGGAATTGGAAATCACTTTATAAATATTCCCTTACCTTTGATTATCTTCATCAGAATGCACTCCCAGGAATACTAGTTCCACAATAAATGCTTGATTTGTTCGATAATGTCCATTATTTATGTCCAAGTAGCTACTTTTGTTAGCGCGTTTAGTACACAAATCCAAACGCTTGTGCAGGTCCATCCGAACGGCTGACGAAAACTTCAAAAGGTTCAAAAAGCACCTTTCATCCAAGCTACTCAATACTGCCCCTGCAGCCACAAGAAGTTAAATAACCTTTTGACAGTGATTACAGCCTCAAGTCTTGGGTATGACGCTACAAGCTTGGCACACCTTTAATGGGGGAGTTTCTCCCATTCTTCTCTGCAGATCCTCTCAAGCTCTGTCAGGTTGGATGGGGAGCGTTGCTACACAGCTATTTTCAGGACTCTCCAGAGATGTTCAATGGGGCTCTGGCTGGGCCAGTGAAGGACATTCAGACACTTGTCCCGAAGCCAATCTGCGTTGCTTTGGCTGTGTGCTTAGGGATGTTGTCCTGTTGGAAGGTTAACCTTACTCCCCAGTCTGAGGTTGTGAGTGCTCTGGAGCAGATTTGTTCACCTTTGCATCGATCCTGACTAGTCTCCCAGTCCCTGCCACTGAAAAACATCCCCACAGCATGATGCTGCTTCACCATAGGAATGAGTTTCCTCCAGATGTAACACTTGGCAATCAGGCCAAATAGTTCATCTTGGTTTCATCAGACCAGAGAAACTTGTTTCTGGTGGTCTGAGAGACTTTAGGTGCCTTTTGGTAAACTCCAGGCAGGCTGTCATGTGCCTTTTACTGAGGAGTGGCATACGTCTGCCCACTCTAACATAACAGCTGATTGGTGGAGTGCTGCAGAGATGGTTGTCCTTCTAGAAGGTTCTCGCCTCTCTACAGAGGAACTCTAGAGCTCTGTCAGAGTGACCATCGGGTTCTTGGTCACCTCCCTGACCAAGGCCCTTCTCCCCCTATTGCTCAGTTTGGCCGGGCGGCCAGCTCTTGGAAGAGTCTTGGTGGTTCCAAACTTCTTCAATTTAAGAATGATGGAAGTCACTGTGTTCTTGGGGACCTTCAATGGTGCAGAAATGTTTTGGTAACCTTCCCCAGATCTGTGCCCTGACACAGTCCTGTCTCGAAGCTCTACGGACAATTCCTTCAACCTCATGGCTTGGTTTTTGCTCTGACATGCACTGTCAACTGTGGGATCTAATATAGACAGGTATGTGCCTTTCCAAATCATGTCCAATCAATTGAAAATACCACAGGTGGACTCTAATCAACTTGTAGAAACATCTCAAGGATGATCAATGGAAACAGGAGGCACCTGAGCTCAATTTCGAATCTCATAGCAAAGGGTCTGAATATATTTCCGTTTTTTATATTTAATACAGTTGAAAAAAATGGCTCTAAAAACCTGTTCTCTCTTTGTCATTTTGGGGTATTTTGTGTAGATTGCTGAGGATTTATATTTAGTTTGTCCATTTTAGAATAAGTCTGTAACGCAACAAAATGTGAAGGGTCTGAATACTTCCCGAAGACACTGTATACACAGTACTAGTCAAAAGTTACTACTCATTCAGGGGTTTTTATTTTTTACTATTTTCTGCATTTTAGAATAACAAGTGAAGACATCAAAACTATGAAATAACACATATGGAATAATGTCGTAACCAAAAAGTGTTAAACAAATCTTCTATGTAGCCACCCTTTGCCTTAATGACAGCCTTGCACACTCTTAGCATTCTCTCAACCAGCTTCATGAAGAATGCTATTCCAACAGTCTTGAAGGAGTTCCCACATATGCTGAGCACCTGTTAGCTGCTTTTCCTTCACTCTGCCGTCCAACTCATCCCAAGCCACCTCAAATTAGTTTGAGGTCAAATAGCCGTTACACAGCCTGGAGGTGTGTTGGGTTATTGTCCTGTTGAAAAACAAATGATGATAGTCCCACTAAGCGCAAACCAGATGCGTATCGCTGCAGAATGCTGTGGTAGCCATGCTGCTTAAGTGTCCTTGAATTCTAAATAAATCACAGACAGTGTCACCAGCAAAACACCCCACACCATCACACCTCCTCTTCCATGCTTCACGTTGGGAACCACACATGCAGCGATCATCTGTTCACGTACTCTGCATCTCACAAAGACACTGCGGTTGGAAACAAAAATCTCAATATTGGTCTCATCAGACCAAATGACAGATTTCCACCGGTTTAATGTCCATTACTCATGTTTCCTGGCCCAAGCAAGTCTCTTCTTATAATTTGTGTCCTTTAGTAGTGGTTTCTTTGCAGCAATTCGACCATGAAGTCCTGATTCACGCAGTCTCCTCTGAACAGTTGATGTTGAGTTGTGTCTGTTACTTGAAGTCTGTGAAGCATTTTTTGGGATGCTTATTCTGAGGCTGATAACTCGAATGATCTTCTCCTCTTCAGCAGAGGTAATTATAGGTCTTCATTTCCTGTGGTAGTTCTCATGAGAGCCAGTTCTATCATAGCGCTTGACGGTTTTTGCAACTGCACTTGAAGAAACTTTCAAAGTACTTGAAATCTTCTGCATTGACTGACCTTCTTGTCTTAAAGTAATATTTGACTGTCATTTCTGTTTGCTCAATTGAGCTGTTCTCGCCATAATATGGACGTGTTCTTTTACCAAATAGGGATATCTTCTGTATACCACCCCACCCCTAACTTGTCACAACACAATTGATTCAGAAGGAAAGAAATTTCACAAATTAACTTTTAACACTTTTAACACCTCATGAAGCTGGTTGAGAGAATTCCAAGAGTGTGCGAAGCTGTCATCAAGTCAACGGGTGGCTACTTTGAAAAATCTCAAATATAACATAGATTTTGAAATTTGATTAACACTCGTTTGGTTACTACATTCCAAATGTGTTATTTCATAGTTTTAATGTCTTGACCCTTGTTCTACAATGTATAAAATAGTACAAATAAAGAAAACCCCTGGAATGAGAAGGTGTGTCCACATTTTCGACACTGGTACTGTGTACTAACAAATCATTCAACTGAGCTTGGATTTTTAGCACACGATGGGTACTTTGAATGTAAGCAACATAATGGGAAAAGTCAACGTGATGGTATTTACCCGATAACTTAACAAAAATTTACAAAAGTGTTTAAAGTTTTTTACTGACAAACTCCCATGAGATGCATCATCTTATTTTCAAGGCTGTCACAAAAACACTTACAGTAATACTCAATCCAACAAAGATGTATTCAACACCACCCTGGGAATCCGTTATTTCATCTTGAAGAATCTTGATATAGTCTGTGTGACACACCTCATTTCTACGCCAGTGAAACCAGTCCATAGTCAAGTGTCAACCTCTGAGGTGAGTATTTTGCAGCCGCACGCTCTAAGTGTTTCCCCTAGACAGCAGAGATGAGCTCAAGTCTCACATCTGTAGTCTCCCCGAAAGAAAGAAACACTTTCCAGCTCTGTGTCACTGTACATGTGTAGTCATGTGGTAACCCTGGCATTGTGTGATCCAACCAGGCAGGCCCATCTCTGAGTCATCCAGCCCCAGGCCCGTGGTGTCTGTCTCCAGACCTGCTGCTGTATCAAAGTCCTGGGAGACAACTCATATCTGATAACCCCTTCTGGCTAAGCATTTTACTTTCTTCTCCTAAATCACTGGAATTCACATGGAGAGATGCAAAGGTTATTGTGTTTGATTGAATGGTGGAGGGAAGTGTCCCAGTTAGTGATCACATTCTCTCTCCCTCAATCTCTCTGTCTTCCTCGGTCTCTCTCTGTCTTCCCAGTCTCTCTCTGTCTTCCTCAGTCTCTCTCTGTCTTCCCAGTCTCTCTGTCTTCCCAGTCTCTCTCTGTCTTCCTCGGTCTCTCACTGTCGTCCTCAGTCTCTCTGTCGTCCTCAGTCTCTCTCTGTCTTCCTCAGTCTCTCTCTGTCTTCCTCAGTCTCCCTCTCTCCCTCAATCTCTCTGTCTTCCTCAGTCTCTCTAGGTCTTCCTCAGTCTCTCTCTGTCTCCCTCAGTCTATCTCAGTCTTTCTCCCTCAATGTCTCTGTCTTTCTCAGTCTCGCTCTGTCTTCCTCGGTCTCTCTCTGTCTTCCCCGGTCTCTGTCTTCCTCGGTCTCTCTCTCCCTCAATCTCTCTGTCTTCCTCGGTCTCTCTCTGTCTTCCTTGTTCTCTCTCTCTCTTCCTCGGTCTCTCTCTGTCTTCCTCGGTCTCTCTGTCTTCCTCGGTCTCTCTCTGTCTTCCTTGTTCTCTCTCTGTCTTCCTCTGTCTCTCTCTGTCTTCCTCTGTCTCTCTCTGTCTTCCTCGGTCTCTCTCTGTTTGCCTCGGTCTCTCTCTCTGTCTTCCTCGGTCTCTCTCTGTCTTCCTCGGTCTCTCTCTGTCTTCCTCGGTCCCTCTGTGTCTTCCTTGTTCTCTCTCTGTCTTCCTTGTTCTCTCTCTGTTTTCCTCGGTCTCTCTCTCTGTTTTCCTCGGTCTCTCTCTGTCTTCCTCGGTCTCTCTCTCTCTCTCCCTCAATCTCTCTCTGTCTTCCTCGGTCTCTCTCTCTCTCTCTCCCTCAATCTCCCTCTCTCTCCCTCGGTCTCTGTCTGTCTCCCTCGGTTTCTCCTTCGGTCTCTCTGTCTCCCTCGGTTTCTCCCTCGGTCTCTCTGTCTCCCTCGGTTTCTCCCTCGGTCTCTCTGTCTCCCTCGGTTTCTCCCTCGGTCTCTCAATTTCATTTCAAGGGGATTTATTAGCATGAGTAACATGTTTACATTGCCAAAGCAAGTAGAATAGACAATAAACAAAAAGAGAAGTGAACAAGGGAAATAAACAATTATAAATGAACAGTAAACATTACACTCAGAAAAGTTTTTAAATAATATCAATATTTTAAATGTTATATTATTGGCTATGTACACTGTTGTAACATTTTGCCAAAGTTATGAAAGGGACAATAAATAAACAGATAAATATAGGTTGTATTTACAATTATGTTTGTGCTCCACCAGTTGCTCTTTTCTTGTGACAACATGTCTCAAATCTTGCTGCTGTGACGGCACACTGTGGTATTTCATCCAATAGATATGGGAGTTTATCAAGATTGGATTTGTTTACAAGTTCTTTGTGGGTCTATGTAATCTGAGGGAAATATATGTCTCTAATATGGTTATACATTAGACAGGAAGTTAGAAAGTGCATCTTGGTTTCCACCTCATTTTGCGTCTTCCCTTGAAGACAGGCTATGCTGATGGTGATCTCACTCAATAGCAAGGCTATGCTCACTGAGTCTGTACATAGTCAATGCTTTCCTTCATTTTTGGTAAGTCACAGTGGTCAGGTATTCTGCCACCGTGTACTCTCTGTTTAGGGCCAAATAACACACCTGTTTGCTTCGTTTTTTTGGTTGATTCTTTCCTATGTTTTTTTTGTTTTCTCATTATTTGGTTGGGTCTAATTGTGTTGCTATCCAGGGGCTCTGTGGTGTCTGGCTCTGTGGGGTCAGTCCCTGTACCAGCTGGCTGAGGGGACTTTTCTCCAGGTTCACCTCTCTTTAGGTGAGGGTTTTGTTATGGAAGGTTTGGGCTTTGCTTTCCTTCAGGTGGTCATGGAAAGTAATGGCTCCTTTCTGGATTTTGATAATTAGCGAGAATGATCCTATTTCTGCTCCGAATGCATTATTTGGTGGTTTACGTTGTACACAGAGGATGCTTTTGCATAATTCTGCATGCAGTCTCAAATTGATGTTTGTCTCATGTAGTGAATTCTTGGTTGGTGAGCGGACCCCAGACCTCATAACCATGAAGGGCAATGTGTTCCAAAATTGATTCAAGTATTGTTAGCCAGATCCCAATTGTGATCTCAAATTTGAAGCTCCTTTTGATGCTATAGCAGGTTCTTCTTACCTTGTTTCTCAGATCATTCACAGCTTTGTGGAAGTTACCTGCGGCGCTGATGTTTTGGCCTAGGTAGGTATTGTTTTTTGTGTGCTCTACGGCAACAGTGTCTAGTTGTAATTTGTATTTATTGTCCTGGAAACTTGACCTTATTTGTAATGCCATGATATGCCAAGTCTGACAGAATCTGTGCCGGAGATCTAGGTGCTGCTGTAGGCCCTCCTTGGTTGGGGACAGAAGCACCAGATCATCTGCAAACCGTACACATTTGACCTAAGATTCTAGTAGAGTGAGGCTGGGTGCTGTAGACTGTTCTAGTGCCCTCGCCAATTAATTGATATACACGTTGGAGGTCAAGCTGCATCCCTGTCTCTAACCACACACTTGTTGTGTGTGTACATTCATTTTATAATGTTGTATGTTTTCCTCCCAACACCAGCCTCCTTCAATTTAAATAGGAGACCCTCATGCCAAATTGAGTCAAAAGCTTTTTTTTTATCAACAAAGCATGAGAAGACTTTGCTTTTGTTTGTTTGTGCAGGGTGAATACGTGGTCTGTCGTATGGTAATTTGGTTAAAAGCCAATTTGACGTTTGCTCAGTATATTGTTTTCACAGAGGAAATGTACAATTCTGCTGTTAATAATAATGCAGAGGATTGTCCAAAGGTTGCTGTTGATGCATGTCCCACTGTAGTTATTGGAGTCAAATTTGTCTCTCCGCTTTTGTGGATTGGAGTGATCAGTCATTGGTTCCAAGTATTGGGGAAGATGCCAGAGCTGAGGATGATGTTAAAGTATAGCCAATTGTACTTTGTGGTCTGTATATTTTATCATTTAATTTAGGACACCATCAACACCGCAGACCTTTTTTGTTGAAGGGTTTGTATTTTGTCCTCTTCTTCTTTCAATGTAATTTGTGAATCCAGTGGGTTCAGGTAGTCTTTAATAGCTGACTCTAAGATGTTTTTATTGACCATAAATATATTTTTGCTGTTTTTTGTTATAGGGCCAAAAATATTGGAGATGTGCTTTATCCTTCTTCTTCTTGCATCTAAATGTTGGATAGACAGTGTAGCTCATAATTGTTGTTGTTTGCTTAGTGTGTAATGGTTTTCATATGGTGAAGGAGAGTCGGACCAAACTGCAGCGTGTATATTGCGATCCATGTTTAATCAAAATAAACGTAACACGAATCAATACAAAAAAACACTTCAAAACAATAAACGAAACGAAAACAGCCTATACTTGTGTCAACTAACACAGACCAAGGACATCAGGACACTAAGGACAATCACCCACAATACAACCAAAGAATATGGCTGCCTAAATATGGTTCCCAATCAGAGACAACGATAAACACCTGCCTCTGATTGAGAACCACTTCAGACAGCCATAGACTTACCTAGAACACTCCACTAAGCTACAATCCCACTACATACACACCACATACAAAAACCCATGTCACACCCTGGCCTGACCAAATAAATGAAGATACACAGAAAATACTTCGACCAGGGCGTGACATACTGTTTTCCAATATTCCCAGAAGTGGTTAGATTCTATGGATTCTTCAATTACATTCAGCTGATTTCTGACGTGCTGTTCTTCATTTTTTCTGTATTACTGTTTTAGTGATTGTTGTTACGTTTGTTAGGTTATCCACTTTACACTTTTTGATTTGATAGGGAAGCTGAGAGGTCAAATACACTACTTAGGCTTTCTACTGCCAAGTTTACACCTTCGCTATTGTAGTGAAATGTTTTGTCCAGGAAGTTGTCTAAAAGGGATGGAATTTGATGTTGGGTAATTGTTTTTTTTGTTTGTTTCCGTCAATCTATAGTATTTCTTAATTTTATTCAGTTAATTTGGCCTCAGGATTGAGAATTGCTCTGTTCAAGTAGAGTGGGATTTTGCTGTGATCCGATAGGGGTGTCAGTGGGTTGACTGTGAACGCTTTGAGAGATTCTAGGTTGAGCTCGGTTATAAAGTAGTCTACAGTAGTGTTGTCAAGGGATGGGCTGTAGGTGTACCTACCGTAGGAGTATCCTCAAAGCCTACCATTGACTATGTACAGACCCAGCGACAGAGCTGCAGGAGTTGTGACCCGTTTCAGTTGGTTATGCTGACGTAGTAGTTTCTAGCAGGGTACTGTGGGGAATGCTGTCACCTCCAGGTAGGTGTTTGTCCCTCTATGTGCTTAAATCAAATCAAAATCAAATCAAATGTATTTGTATAGCCCTTTGTACATCAGATGATATCGCTGTATAATATATGAGCTATGTATATGAATGTTTACATATATATATATATATATATATATATATATATATATATATATATATATATATATATATATATGACAACTGGAGACAGCAAGGAGTCATCATGCCAGGTAGTCCTGAGGCATGGTCCTAGGGCTCAGGTCCTCCGAGAGAGAGAGAGAGAAAGAAAGAGTGAAAGAGAGAATTAGAGAGAGCATACTTAAATTCACACAGGACACCGGATAGGACAGGAGAAGTACTCCAGATATAACAAACTGACCCTAGCCCCCCGACACATAAACTACTGCAGCATAAATACTGGAGGCTGAGACAGGAGGGGTCAGGAGACACTGTGGCCCCATCCGACGATACCCCCGGACAGGGCCAAACAGGAAGGATATAACCCTACCCACTTTGCCAGAGCACAGCCCCCACACCACTAGAGGGATATCTTCAACCACCAACTTACCATCCTGAGACAAGGCCGACTATAGCCCACAAAGATCTCCGCCACGGCACAACCCAAGGGGGGCACCAACCCAGACAGGAAGATCACATCAGTGACTCAACCCACTCAAGTGACGCACCCCTCCTAGGGACGGCATGAAAGAGCACCAGTAAGCCAGTGACTCAGCCCCTGTAATGGGGTTAGAGGCAGAGAATCCCAGTGGAAATAGGGAACCGGCCAGGCAGAGACAGCAAGAGTGGTTCGTTGCTCCAGAGCCTTTCCGTTCACCTTCACACTCCTGGGCCAGACTACACTCAATCATATGACCCACTGAAGAGATGAGTCTTCAGTAAAGACTTAAAGGTTGAGACCGGGTTTGCGTCTCTCACATGGGTAGGCAGACCGTTCCATAAAAATTGAGCTCTATAGGAGAAAGTCTGCCTCCAGCTGTTTGCTTAGAAATTCTAGGGACAATTGGGAGGCCTGCGTCTTGTGACCGTAATGTATGTGTAGGTATGTACGGCAGGACCAAATCAGAGAGATAGATAGGAGCAAGCCCATGAAATGCTTTGGAGGTTAGCAGTGGAACCTTGAAATCAGCCCTTGCCTTGACAGGGAGCCAGTGTAGGGAAGCTAGCACTAGAGTAATATGATCACATTTTTGGGGTTCTAGTCAGGATTATAGCAGCCGTATTTAGCACTAACTAAAGTTTATTTAGTGCTTTATCCAGGTAGCCGGAAAGTAGAGCATTGCAGTAGTTTAAGGTGTCAGGTTCTGGTCCAGTTCTGGTGTTTAGGTCACCACAGACTAGTACATGTCCCTGGGCCTGGAAATCGATGATCTCCCCCTGTATGATGGAGAAGCTGTCATCGTTAGAGTATGGGAATTCTATTGGGGGGATATAGGTAGCTCACATCAGGATATTTTTCTCTGCTGAGATAATTTCCATATTAATTTCTAGCCAGATGTAAAATGTTCCTGTTTTGACTAATTTAAGAGTATGTTAAGTCTGCTCTAACCAAAATTAGCATACCCCCTGAATGCCTTCCCTGTTTCCCACATAGTAGTTTGGTGGATGGGACTACCAGTGCTCTGTAACATATAGGGGAACCAGTGGGTCTATCTCCTCTATACCAGGTTTCTTGTAGGATTACCATGCCTGAACTTCCGATTTATTTGGTGAAATCTGGGTTACTGCCCTTTATTCCAAAGGCAGATGACCTCAGACCTTGTATATCCCAGGATGAGATAGTAGTAGCTTTGTGTTCCATAGTGACCAGTGTTATTATTCATGTGGTTTAGGCACAGACCATTAGGTGTGAGAAGAGCATAACTGAGTATCTGATGTCTTTTAGGTCGCAGGATGGGGCTTGGGTGGGTGTAATAGTGTTGGGTTGGGCCTGTTGCTCTGCTCACAGCCTTGGCATATGTGTAATGTAAACTCACTCACTTTTTTACATCACCTTGGTCCGTACAATTGACCTTATTTTAGAGCCCAAAAAACGTTATCCTTCCAGATTAACTGTAATGTCAATACCATTTGTAAAGCACAATTTCTCCCCTTTCCAACAAAATCCATGACGAGACAATGAGCCCCGTCGGGTCTTTTTAAAAATGGCGGGTGGGGAAGTGAAACTGATTCGTGATAGTGAGAAGGAGAGATGTTGTGTGTGAAAATGGCTTTTTTCCCCCTCGATCTGTCCACCTTATCGCCTCTAAAATGTAAATAAAACACTATAAAGAGTTTATATAATGTGTCATTACATACCTATTTTAAGGTTTGTGTCGAATTTCAATCGGGTTTTTAGGGAGGTGCTAAAGTGATCTTCAGAAGTAAACAGCAGGTTTTTAGGGAGGTGCTAAAGTGATCTTCAGAAGTAAACAGCAGGTTTTTAGGGAGGTGCTGAAGTGATCTTCAGAAGTAAACAGCAGGTTTTTAGGAGGTGCTAAAGTGATCTTCAGAAGTAAACAGCAGGTTTTTAGGGAGGTGCTAAAGTGATCTTCAGAAGTAAACAGCAGGTTTTTAGGGAGGTGCTAAAGTGATCTTCAGAAGTGAACAGCAGGTTTTTAGGGAGGTGCTAAAGTGATCTTCAGAAGTAAACAGCAGGTTTTTAGGGAGGTGCTAAAGTGATCTTCAGAAGTAAACAGCAGGTTTTTAGGGAGGTGCTAAAGTGATCTTCAGAAGTAAACAGCAGGTTTTTAGGGAGGTGCTAAAGTGATCTTCAGAAGTAAACAGCAGGTTTTAGGGAGGTGCTAAAGTGATCTTCAGAAGTAAACAGCAGGTTTTTAGGGAGGTGCTAAAGTGATCTTCAGAAGTAAACAGCAGGTTTTTAGGGAGGTGCTAAAGTGATCTTCAGAAGTAAACAGCAGGTTTTTAGGGAGGTGCTAAAGTGATCTTCAGAAGTAAACAGCAGGTTTTTAGGGAGGTGCTAAAGTGATCTTCAGAAGTAAACAGCAGGTTTTTAGGGAGGTGCTAAAGTGATCTTCAGAAGTAAACAGCAGGTTTTTAGGGAGGTGCTAAAGTGATCTTCAGAAGTAAACAGCAGGTTTTTAGGGAGGTGCTAAAGTGATCTTCAGAAGTAAACAGCAGGTTTTTAGGGATGTGCTAAAGTGATCTTCAGAAGTAAACAGCAGGTTTTTAGGGAGGTGCTAAAGTGATCTTCAGAAGTAAACAGCAGGTTTTTAGGGAGGTGCTAAAGTGATCTTCAGAAGTAAACAGCAGGTTTTTAGGGAGGTGCTAAAGTGAGCTTCAGAAGTAAACAGCAGGTTTTTAGGGAGGTGCTAAAGTGATCTTCAGAAGTAAACAGCAGGTTTTTAGGGAGGTGCTAAAGTGATCTTCAGAAGTAAACAGCAGGTTTTTAGGAGGTGCTAAAGTGATCTTCAGAAGTAAACAGCAGGTTTTTAGGGATGTGCTAAAGTGATCTTCAGAAGTAAACAGCAGGTTTTTAGGAGGTGCTAAAGTGATCTTCAGAAGTAAACAGCAGGTTTTTAGGGAGGTGCTAAAGTGATCTTCAGAAGTAAACAGCAGGTTTTTAGGGAGGTGCTAAAGTGATCTTCAGAAGTAAACAGCAGGTTTTTAGGATGGTGCTAAAGTGATCAGCAGAAGTAAACAGCAGGTTTTTAGGGAGGTGCTAAAGTGATCAGCAGAAGTAAACAGCAGGTTTTTAGGATGGTGCTAAAGTGATCAGCAGAAGTAAACAGCAGGTTTTAGGATGGTGCTAAAGTGATCAGCAGAAGTAAACAGCAGGTTTTAGGATGGTGCTAAAGTGATCAGCAGAAGTAAACAGCAGGTTTTTAGGGAGGTGCTAAAGTGATCAGCAGAAGTAAACAGCAGGTTTTTAGGGAGGTGCTAAAGTGATCTTAGAAGTAAACAGCAGGTTTTTAGGAGGTGCTAAAGTAATCTTAGAAGTAAACAGCAGGTTTTTAGGAGGTGCTAAAGTGATCTTAGAAGTAAACAGCAGGTTTTTAGGGAGGTGCTAAAGTAATCTTAGAAGTAAACAGCAGGTTTTTAGGAGGTGCTAAAGTGATCTTAGAAGTAAACAGCAGGTTTTTAGGGAGGTGCTAAAGTGATCTTCAGAAGTAAACAGCAGGTTTTTAGGGAGGTGCTAAAGTTGATCTTCAGAAGTAAACAGCAGGTTTTTAGGGAGGTGCTAAAGTAATCTTAGAAGTAAACAGCAGGTTTTTAGGGAGGTGCTAAAGTGATCTTCAGAAGTAAACAGTAGGTTTTTAGGGATGTGCTAAAGTGATCTTCAGAAGTAAACAGCAGGTTTTTAGGGAGGTGCTAAAGTGATCTTCAGAAGTAAACAGCAGGTTTTTAGGGAGGTGCTAAAGTGATCTTCAGAAGTAAACAGCAGGTTTTTAGGAGGTGCTAAAGTGAGCTTCAGAAGTAAACAGCAGGTTTTTAGGGATGTGCTAAAGTGATCTTCAGAAGTAAACAGCAGGTTTTTAGGATGGTGCTAAAGTGATTTTAGAAGTAAACAGCAGGTTATTAGGGAGGTGCTAAAGTGATCTTCAGAAGTAAACAGCAGGTTTTTAGGGAGGTGCTAAAGTGATCTTCAGAAGTAAACAGCAGGTTTTTAGGGAGGTGCTAAAGTGATCTTCAGAAGTAAACAGCAGGTTTTTAGGGAGGTGCTAAAGTGATCTTCAGAAGTAAACAGCAGGTTTTTAGGAGGAGCTAAAGTGATTTTCAGAAGTTAACAGCAGGTTTTTGAGAGTCATGATCGCTTGCAGTGACGACTCAACAAATGAGTAGGTATCTTAGCTGTCATGTTATGGTGCTTGTTGCAGGGGTGGGGGGTATTGGGGGGGGCAGAAGGAGCATAAGACTGCTCTGGGGGGGTCTATTATACGGTGTGGTTAGGGTTTGTTTGGGGTTGACTGGTTGAGGTGGGGGTGGGGATATGGCTTGTGTTGTTGTTGTCTGGGTGTAGGTCCTCTTGGTGTGGATCCTGTTTGTGCAGATCTTCCAGGTGGGGGACAGTTCTGGGAGAGTGTCTCTCTGGTCCATTGATCTGTTGCTCCTGTTTGATGTGCCAAGGGTGATTGTGTGAGCTGCTGGGACGGCGGTTGAGGGTGATATCCTTCAATGTCCTAACAAAGGTGGGGACTGCTGCGGTGAGGTGGACCTGTTCATAAAGGTTGATCAAGTTCAGAGTGGTGGAACAGAAAAACATTTGGTTTTGAGGCACAGTCATGGGAAATACTTGCATTTAGCCGCTGTATGGTAGCAGGGTGGAGATAATCACTTGTGTGTTGGGGAATGTGGAAAGCTGCCGGGCCCTCATATATTTTGTTCCTGTGTGTATTCTGATGTGACTGGGTTGTGCCAAGGCGTGCCGGTGTTTGGACAACACATTTTTGGCACTTTGTGTTTTGGAAAAAGTCCTCTCTTCAATGTATTTCTCATTTGAGTCAATGAGGAGCACGATCTCTGGCTTTTGTGTGTCCTCAGTGAGTGTGGGGGTGTTGTCAGGAGAGCTATCCGGGGGGCTGACAGGGGGGGTGCCAGGAGGGGGAGCCTGCTGGGTTGGTGGATCCTGTCACTTCTGTTCTGCTGTGGTGTTAAGGCTGTGGTCGGGATGTGAAGTTGGCTGTTCAGGTGGCTTCTCTGGGGAGATGGGCAGCTCTCTCATGAGTTATTAAATGTCACACCTCAGCTCTCTCACCTCCTGGGCTGTGTTCCTCTCTCTCCTCCTTAACCTCTTGCTCCTACCTGACATGCAGGCGTCCCATCTAGACATCTGGAAATGCAAATGCGCTACGCTAAATGCTAATAGTACTAGTTAAAACTCAAACGTTCATTAAAATACACATGCAGGGTATTGAATTAAAGCTACACTTGTTGTGAATCCAGGCAACAAGTCAGATTTTTAAAATGCTTTTCGGCGAAAGCATGAGAAGCTATTATCTGATAGCATGTAACATCCCAAAAGACCCGCAGGGGACGTAAACAAAATAATTAGCATAGTCGTCGCTACACAAACCGCACAAATCAAATATAAAACATTCATTACCTTTGACCATCTTCTTTGTTGGCACTCCTAGATGTCCCATAATCACTATTGGGTCTTTTTTTCGATTAAATCGGTCCATTTATAGCCTAGATATCGATCTATGAAGACTGTGTGATAAACAAAAAAAATTGCGTCTTATAACGTAACGTCATTTTTTTTAATTAAAAAAGTTGACGATAAACTTTCACAAAACACTTCGAAATACTTTTGTAATGCAACTTTAGGTATTAGTACACGTTAATAAGCAATCAAATTGATCACGAGGCGATGTATATTCTTTAGCTGTCCGTCTGGAAATAATGTCCGGGGTAAATCTCAACCAAAATATCCGGTCGGAGACCTGAACAAATGGCTTGTCTCTTCTTCGTTTGACCAAGAAACAAAGCCTAGGCAAATGACAAGACTCTTGACATCGTGTGGAAGCTGTAGGTATTGCAACCTCAGCTCCATTTATTGTGGTTCGCCTTTATCAATGGGTTGAAGTGGCGGATGGATATATATTTCCATTTTCAGTGATCAGATTTTCCTGCGCTTTTCGATGAAACGCACGTTCTGTTATAGTCACAGCCGTGATTTAACCAGTTTTATAAATGTCTGAGTGTTTTCTATCCACACATACTAATCATATGCATATACTATATTCCTGGCATGAGCAGCAGGGCGCTGAAATGTTGCGTGATTTTTAACAGAATGTTCGAAAAGGTAGGGGGTAGGAGTAACAGGTTAACCTCTCGGGGCATGGAACCCGCTAGTTCCACAATTCCACAACATACGGTGATCGCTACATAAATAGTCATATAGAACATTCATGAAAATACAAGTGTCTCACATGTATCGAAAGCCTAGAATGTTGCTAATCCAACTACATTGTCAGATTTATAAAAGGATTTACTGCGAAAGAATACGATGCAATTATCTGAGCATAGAGCCCCATAAAAACATATTTTTTAACCAGCACAGGCGTAAAATAAATTGTTTACCTTTGACGATCTTCGTCTGTTTGCAATTCCAATGCTCATTGTTACACAATGAATGATCTTTTGTTTGATAAAATCTGTTTTTATAGCCTAACATAAAACATTTTGTGAACTGCTTGTGTCGTGAATTCCGTCTCATTCCATTTCAATCAACTGGTTTGTTTGTAACACAATCAAACCTGATGGGCCATTTCGCAGGACTATTGACTGACTGAAAGATTTGAAGACAACAAGTAATGACATCATTGTGCACCAATGATTTGCCCGCTGTTTCGTTGATTGACTGTCTTTTAACCCAATCACCACTGATCATCTTGAAATCTAGCTGGGTAGATAGCCAATGAGCTGAGCTAAACGGCAATACGCCATGTTTATGTGTTGCAAGACCAACCCATGTAGTAAGCTCCAGTGTAAAGTGAGTCATTCGCTATTGAAGTTTCATACCGGAAGGAGCTACGCATATTACGCACTGCATTGTTTGGTAAACGCGCAGATTCAGCTGTTTATATATCAATCATTATGGCGACTAAGTCAGGGAAAGCTAAATCTAAGTCTAGATATACAGATGTACACACAATTTTAGAATAAATTGATTGGGAAGGTGAGAGAGATTGTTGTAGGACGCTTCATTTAGCGATTGTGGAGGAATATTTTTTGAATGGGAGAGAACATCGTTTTGGACTGGTAAGTTCTTATCATGCTAATGCCCTTGTTTGAAATTAATAATATAAAATATTATTTGTGATTTTTTTTTAAATTGAGAAGCAATATATAAACATGTAATGTCATGAAATGTGAGATGCGTGTGTCTGCCGCCCCACCCCAACCCACATGAAATAGCCTATTTGAGGCTGTTGAGGAGAGGGCAGGACCACATCAATGGCCAAAGTGAATTGGAGACAGTAGATACAGCTGGTCTGTTGTAAGATAATACAGACAGTAGATCTAGCTGGTCTGTCATAATATAATAGAGACAGTAGATCTAGCTGGTCTGTCATAATATAATAGAGACAGTAGATCTAGCTGGTCTGTCATAACATAATAGAGACAGTAGATCTAGCTGGTCTGTCATAATATAATAGAGACAGTATATCTAGCTGGTCTGTCATAATATAATAGAGACAGTAGATCTAGCTGAAATGTCACAATATAAAAGAGACAGTAGATCTAGCAGGTAATAATAATATAATAATATATTCAACCTAATATATTCAACCTTCAACCTTCAACTCTCTCTATATATGTATATATATATATATCTGTTTATTAAACCTGTACAGGGCTCATATGTGAAACTATTCTAACTGAACATTTTCTTTCACAGTGACACTGACTCCGAATGGGAGTCTTATCCGGTGTCCTGTGTGAATTTAAGTATGCTCTCTCTAATTCTCTCTTCTCTCGGAGGACCTGAGCCCTAGGACCATACGTCAGGAATACCTGGCATGATGACTGACTCCTTGCTGTCCTCAGTCCACCTGGCCTTGCCGCTGTTCCAGTTTCAACTGTTCTGCCTGCAGCTATGGAACCCTAAACTGTTCATTTTTACTCTTGAGGTGCTGTCCTGTTGCACCCTCTACAACCACTGTGATCTCCACCCGGCACAGCCAGAAGAGGTCTGGCCACCACTCATAGCCTGGTTCCTCTCTAGGTTTCTTCCTAGATTTTGGCCTTTCTAGGGAGTTTTTCCTAGCCACTGTGCTTCTACACCTGCATTGCTTGCTGTTTGGGGTTTTAGGCTGGGGCTATATAAATAGATTTGATTTGATAGAGGACTGAGGGTCTTCCAAATATTGAAAGTGTGTAAATAGTTACCCATGTTATTATGAAAATGTATATATATATTTTTTTAAATATATTTTTTTATCAATAATGATTTTTTTTCCATTTTTTTTTCTTTTTTTTCTCAATGTTTTGGGGGGGGGTGTGTGTTAGAATAGCATTTTGGTATTTTGTATATAGTTATTTGTTTCAAAATGTATACCTTCACCAATTTGGCCACTTGGGTACATTTGGGCTACTTGTGTGGGACACCTGGGTGACTTCATGATAGATGTCATGTAGCCCACTCATTTTGGAAGTTATCATTCTGAAACTTTGCACAAGTACTGTTGCCCTCTTATATTTTTCACTGAAATTATCCCCATCATCCTATCTGAATGTTTGTTTTATCTTGTTCATTTTAAAGATGATGGTACAAAAATAAAAAACGTATGTTTTTTTTCATTGTTTTATCTAAACCAGATCTATTGTGTGTTATTCTCCTACATTCAATCACAATTACACAAACTTCAGAGTGTTTTCTTTCAAATGGTACCAAATGGTATATGCATATCCTTGGTTCTGTGCCTGAGCTTCAGGCTGTTAGATTTGGGTATGTCTTCAGGCGGAAATTGCACAAAGTAGGGGGGGAGCTGCAAGATATCTAAAGATTATTGCAATGTTATTTCAAACTAGGCTTTTGAAATAGCTTCAGACTGAACATTACCCAGTTCCAGGTTGGATGGTATTTGTGGGTTTCTGTTGCACTTCTTTTGCTGGTTGTTGGTTTGTCAGAAAGTTTGCTGGATAGTCAACCCTTGGTAGTAAGAATCCTCCAGAATCCTCCAGATAATTTTGTCCAAAATCAGTTTGATTTGGAGGGAAGGTTATGTTGTGGAGGGTAGTATCCTCTATATGTCCTTGTAAAAAATCTATGTTTAACCAACCCTAAATCTATATTTTTGTAAAAAATAAAATAAATGCTGAAAGATTCAGGAGCTCATCTGCTCATGACCTCTCTCTCTCTCTCTCTTTCCACGGCTCAGAGCAGAACCTGGAAAACTACAGGAGGACCCAGATGGAACCATTTATTCATGACATTGGTCTGCGTGTCTGCTTGCTTCTAACTTTAAGACTGTAATATCCCCTTCCAGGGGCCTATTACACTATCAAATCAATCACACTTTCCATCCGCACCTCTATTACGTGACCTGCACTTCATGAGGAAACCAAAACACCGAAAACCTCTCTGTCCCCACATCCTGTCCCAGAACCTCAATATCTGGATTAAGATGGCTTCCAAAAAACATACAACCTGCCCATGTTGGGACGTTGGAGAAGATTAGGTGATCTAAAGTAACATAAGAAAGCAATGTGTTAAATAACAAAATGAGGGTTGAGATGTGTCCTGGCAGGGTGATCGTCTTGTTTGGGTCTATATCTGAGAAGCACAGTAGCCTTCTGGGAGGTTAGCTCTGATTGGCCAGCTGGCCACAGAGAGTATGTGTGACCGGGGTTAACGTAGCTCTCTGCTGGGCCAAGATTGACTCAGCGTTGGGAAGAGGGAAATATCCATCACTGACTATGATAGGGATCGATGGCATTTTTTTTATTTCACCTTTATTTCACCAGGTAGGCTAGTTGAGAACAAGTTCTCATTTACAACTGCGACCTGGCCAAGGTAAAGCATAGCAGTGTGAACAGACAACAACACAGAGATACACATGGAGTAAACAATAAACAAGTCAATAACACAGTAGAAAAAAAAGAAAAAAAGAGTCTATATACATTGTGTGCAAAAGGCATGAGGAGGTAGGCGAATAATTCCAATTTAGCAGATTAACACTGGAGTGATAAATGATCAGATGGTCATGTGCAGGTAGAGATACTGGTGTGCAAAAGAGCAGAAAAGTAAATAAATAAAAACAGTATGGGGATGAGGTAGGTAAATTGTGTGTGCTATTTACCGATGGACTATGTACAGCTGCAGCGATCGTTTAGCTGCTCAGATAGCAGATGTTTAAAGTTGGTGAGGGAGATAAAAGTCTCCAACTCCAGCGATTTTTGCAATTCGTTCCAGTCACAGGCAGCAGAGAACTGGAAGGAAAGGTGACCAAATGAGGTGTTGGCTTTAGGGATGATCAGTGAGATACACCTGCTGGAGCGCGTGCTACGGGTGGGTGTTGCCATCGTGACCAGTGAACTGAGATAAGGTGGAGCTTTACCTAGCAAGGACTTGTAGATGACCTGAAGCCAGTGGGTCTGGAGACGAATATGTAGCGAGGACCAGCCGACTAGAGCATACAGGTCGCAGTGGTGGGTGGTATAAGGTGCTTTAGTAACAAAACGGATGGCACAGTGATAAACTATATCCAGTTTGCTGAGTAGAGAATTGGAAGCAATTTTGTCGATGACATCGTCAAAGTCGAGGATCGGTCAGGATAGTCAGTTTTACTAGGGTAAGTTTGGTGGCGTGAGTGAAGGAGGCTTTGTTGCAGAATAGAAAGCCGACTCTTGATTTGATTTTAGATTGGAGATGTTTGATATGAGTCTGGAAGGAGAGTTTACAGTCTAGCCAGACACCTAGGTACTTATAGATGTCCACATATTCTAGGTCTGAACCATCCAGGGTGGTGATGCTAGTCGGGCGAGGCTACTGAGTCTGCCGATAAGAATAT
Organism: Oncorhynchus keta; assembly: GCF_023373465.1. Lineage (NCBI taxonomy): Eukaryota > Metazoa > Chordata > Actinopteri > Salmoniformes > Salmonidae > Oncorhynchus > Oncorhynchus keta. Next base: position 22,712,153 of record NC_068423.1, read on the forward strand.
GGTGATTGACAGAGTCGAAAGCCTTGGCCAGGTCGATGAAGACGGCTGCACAGTACTGTCTTTTATCGATGGCGGTTATGATATCGTTTAGTACCTTGAGCGTGGCTGAGGTGCACCCGTGACCGGCTCGGAAACCAGATTGCACAGCGGAGAAGGTACGGTGGGATTCGAGATGGTCAGTGATCGAAGACCTTAGATAGGCAGGGCAGGATGGATATAGGTCTGTAACAGTTTGGGTCCAGGGTGTCTCCCCCTGTGAAGAGGTAGCTTTCCAATTCTTGGGGATCTCAGACGATATGAAACAGAGGTTGAAAAGGCTGGTAATAGGGGTTGCGACAATGGCGGCAGATCATTTAAGAAATAGAGGGTCCAGATTGTCAAGACCAGCTGATTTGTGCGGGTCCAGGTTTTGCAGCTCTTTCAGAACATTTGCTATCTGGATTTTGGTAAAGGAGAAGCTGGGGAGGCTTGGGCGAGTAGCTGCGGGGGGGCTGTTGGCCGAGGTTGGAGTAGCCAGGAGGAAGGCATGGCCAGCCGTTGAGAAATGCTTGTTGAAGTTTTCGGGAGAGCTCGCCTAACACCAGACGACCAGAAAAACAACAACACGCCAAATGGGAAAGGTATGTCAAACCCTCACCTGCTAGATGCAGAGGATATTTTCTTAATACCTTGATTGATTGGGTTTTATAACCTTTTCACAAACCATTTTAGAATCAACTGTGATAAAATGTTTTCTACGTCTGTCCCTTAACCTTTACTGAATAGTTTGTTCATCTGTTTATGATGTTCACTATAAACTGGAGGATGGTGTGGGAGTAGACGCTGGGCACATTTTCCTACGAGCATCTTCACTGATGTCATTAGTCACTTATTTCATCTTTTCATCATCACAGGGGGTTAGCAAGGTAACCTCAAGGGTTTATTCATTCATTCAGATTAGAAGCAAAAAGATGCCTGAGATAATTGACGTAGGATCTGCAGAGGTTTGCAAGTTTAATCACAATCACCCAGGTTATTAGATATCCAATCTAACTGAGTGCAAAATAACTTTATTTACAGTGATTTGATCGTCTAACTGAACAATCACTATAAGCGGACTGAAAATGACTTTTATTAAGAGAGTGCTCAAAGGATTAGGTTCCATGCCGGGACAAAATAAAATTAGAGAACAATTTTCCCACTATCTAAAACTGATGATGGGAACAAAAGTTCATGCATGATCCTAAACGCTTGGGCAAGTTCCAGGATGATGATCTAAAAATGGTACGATACGAGGTTTGATGTTGACAGCTAGAAGCCAGCGTGAGGAGCGTGAGGTTAGCTAAGTGCACACAGGCTTCCCCAGTGAAGTTCCTAAAAAAAAGAGACGTTGCCTGAGACAAAACAATCCAGACCACAGCATCCCCACGGCAACTCTGAGAAAAGCGATCGTCAGGGAAAGAACATCCCAGTATCGAAAATAATTTTTCAATTGATAATATGTTATTTATCAGGGATTTTGACAAATATGTGTAATTAAACAACAATCACACCCGGGTATTATGTTTTGCCAGATGTGAAGGAAATTACGGAATAGTCCCAAAAATACAAACCCCTCCTACACAGCGCACTGCTTAGCGAAATGAAGCACAAACAGATTTGACGCAGGTCTGATCAATCTGCAACAACTATAGACCATATAGCTAGTGTGAGGTCAGCTTCCCCAGGCCTAAGTAGACTCCAACACAGAGGTAAAGCCAAAGATGGAACTTTATAGATCCTTCCAGGCCACAGGAGCAGGCAGATATGTGCCAGCAAACACTCCTCACTCCCACATACCAAATGAAACTGGCTGGAGAGTTTTAGTAAAAGTACTGTAATTCCATTAAAGAGACATTATCTGAATCGCAAAGCTTTTTTCAAGACGAAGACGACACACCAGAGCAAGACTATTCTGGACCTGACTTAAAATAAGTGATTACAGGCAATGAAGTGAATCGCTCCCAAACACAGGTTAAAACACCTCTGGGTGGATTATGTGAGACCGTTACTACTGTGGTCTTCAAAAGCCATTCTCACCCTGTGAGGAGGATGGTTGGTGTCCTGATGAGAGAACCAGCGAGAACCTACCTGTCCTGACAGTACCTGTTCTTATTATCCTAAACTAGAAGTAGAACTAGACAGTCAATTAACTGAATAAACTATTAAATATTAACAGCTAGATTTGATAGGGAACCAAAACAAACAGCCTGTCTGGGCCAATCAGAAATCATTTCCAAAGTTAAATATCTAATCTTGATTTAACATGAGCATATGCTCCTGAATACACACAGCACAATTAAGTCACTGGGAGTTTTTTCTTCAGGATTATTCAAGTTTCAATGAATAGACTGATGAGTCATGGATTAATTAAAGACAGGATAATGGGGCAAATCTGGATTTAACAACTTTATCAAGTCTGAGTAGTCACTTTCTGTTTGTCGGTCTGGGTAGAAATCTCTTTCAGATATTGAGAAACAAAGTGCAAACTTATTTTACAAGCTGTCACTCATTGCTTAACTTGGACTGAATTAGGTGTCCCAGTACTAATTGTGGGTGCTGGTACTGTTATAATTTAGGTGCAGGAGATCAAGCAGTAGAAAGTCTGAGGTGTCGTTACTTAGCTCCGGTGAGCTCCTGCCCAAGTCAAGCACTGCTGTCACCAAAATAAATACTAAAAATCTTGGATTTTTTTTCTCCAATATTTATCAGAGTTTCAGTGTTGACATTGTGTAGGACTGCTATGTACAGTTCATTGGGAAAGTGTTCAGATCCCTTGAATTTATCTACATTTTGTTACTTTACAGCCTTTTTCTAAAATTGATTAAATTGTTTTTTCCTCATGAATATACAACACAATACTCCATAATGACGAATCAAAATCAGGTTTTTAGAAACTTTAAATAAAAAAAATAAAAAAAACATAAATGCCACATTTACATAAGTAAATTTTATTTACTCCATTTATATAATGAGGCTGTAACATAACGACATGGAAGACGCCTGAATACTTTCCCCTGTGTGTACCACAGTCACCTGAGAGAGTGAAACACTCCCTTGTTCTCCTTCTCCGTCTGTATTCTGCCAGCCAGCCAAATGGATGACAGTGCATTCCTGTTCACCACAGTCTATACTGCACATTAAACATGACAAGTACAACCTCTCATCCTCAAAGACATGTCCTCTTAAATGATAACAATCTATGCAAAAGTTCCATATAATTTTCAATATAATTCAATCTAATCAAATAGACGAGTCAGGACACAGACTTGTCCTTGGGGAAGAAACAGAGATGCAGGGACTTTTTGAAGTTTATTCAAAGTATAAAAAGAAGAAGAAAACAACAGACGTACGGACGTTCGCATTAGGGGTCAGAGGTCGGGACAATAACAGACTAACAGGCACCAGCAGGAGCACTCTTCAAGTTGGACACTCTTCTGGAGACCGACTGTCTGACGAGGCCACACACACCTCTCTAATGTTGACTCTCTTTTTGGAGCTGTCGATCTCTCTCTTTCACTGTCTTTTTTTCCCCATCGTTCTTTGTCACTCTCTTGAGTTGTTTAAAGTGAATTTATTCCAGCCGGTGTCTATTCCACAAGTTACCACTGGCTAAATCTATGACGTTAAACTGCCTATTCGTTCTTTGTCACTCTCTTGAGTTGTTAAAGTGAATTTATTTAAGTGATAATGTCAGAGAAGCTGATGTTTGGAGGATATATTGGCACAGTTTGCCGGCCCTCGACTTCGTCTCAGACCTAACAACCTTCATGCCAATATATCCTTCAGCTTCTCTGGCATTATCACTTAAATAAATTCACTTTAACAACTCAAGAGAGTGACAAAGAACGACTAGGCATTTTAACATCATAGATTTAGCCAGTGGTAACTTGTGGAATAGACACCGGCTGGAATGCACTTTTAACCAATCGACATTCAAGATTTGACCGACTTGTTGTATAAATTCAAATTCAACACACGTCTGTAATACTGAGTGTCATCCAAAGACATCTAAATGATTCATTTAGCAGTATGTGGAAAAATAATGATGTTGTGCAATCTGTCTCCTCTTACTAACCCAAGATACGTGAAGGATTTAATCAGAAACTGTGAAATGCAGACCTCGCATCACAAAGCTTCCAATCAGGTTATCTGAATCCACATGGGCTTAGCAACTTAGGTGACAATTTCAGCTGATACTTTTCTTCAAATATCGTTTGTTTTATTTATGCAGTGTTGCTACTCTTGGCTCCCATTTTGACATATTTAATATCTATATGGGTTAACCAGAGCTTGAGTGATGTGTGTGTTTTGTGTGTAGTGAATTCATGTGTTTGCACATAACTGAGTGTGTGTATGTGTGCACATGCACGTGTTTGTGTAAACCTCTGGATCCTACTGGTTACCTCCCTACACGTACTCTACATCACCTTTACACCCAAGTCACCATGACAACCCCACAGGAAGTGACGCGTACGTACTGTGACTAATAGGCTGTATCTCCTGTCGAAGTGGGAAACACGGCCCACGCTGTGGTAATTACATTCTAATGACATTCTACATGCCAATTACGTTCCACAATTATTTCATTAAATATCTACACAGTGAACCTTTAAAATGGGATTTAGAGTCAGATAAAGTAAGGAGGGACTACTACTACAAACACAAAAAAATTAGGGATCCTCAAGTCAATCAATGTGAACCCACATTTGATATAGTTTGTACAGCTGATGTAGGTTTATGTACTTCATTGAGTTGTGTTTACTGTTTTTCAACGAGAGAGAGAGAGAGAGAGAGAGAGAGAGTAATGAAGCACTGCTCAGATATAAGATGAAACAGAAGCAGCAACTCCAACCTTTATCTGGACATTTAACGTCAGACTATGGAAGCCAGAGACTATGGAAGCCAGAGACTATGGAAGCCAGAGACTATGGAAGTCAGAGACTATGGAAGCCAGAGACTATGGAAGCCAGAGACTATGGAAGCCAGGTAACACATTTAAATGTTCTTCTAGTGCTAGTGCAGCATTTCTTATTTTAGATCAGAATGAACCTGGTCATTGGACAATGTGACACTAGTGCACACAAACACACACACATCCACTATCCCTATCGGTCCTAAGCCAAATCAGCAGCGTATCAATCCAGTTTTGTCCATGTTGAACCTGACAGGTGAACATCTCTCTCTCTCGCTCTCTTTCCCTCTCGCTCTCTTTCCCTCTCGCTCTCTTTCCCTCTCGCTCTCTTTCCCTCTCGCTCTCTTTCCCTCTCGCTCTCTTTCCCTCTCTCTCTCTTTCCCTCTCGCTCTCTTTCCCTCTCGCTCTCTTTCCCTCTCGCTCTCTTTCCCTCTCTCTCTCTTTCCCTCTCGCTCTCTTTCCCTCTCGCTCTCTTTCCCTCTCGCTCTCTTTCCCTCTCGCTCTCTTTCCCTCTCGCTCTCTTTCCCTCTCTCTCTCTTTCCCTCTCGCTCTCTTTCCCTCTCGCTCTCTTTCCCTCTCGCTCTCTTTCCCTCTCGCTCTCTTTCCCTCTCGCTTTCTCTTTCCCTCTCTCTTTCTCTTTCCCTCTCGCTTTCTCTTTCCCTCTCGCTTTCTCTTTCCCTCTCGCTTTCTCTTTCCCTCTCGCTTTCTCTTTCCCTCTCGCTTTCTCTTTCCCTCTCGCTTTCTCTTTCCCTCTCGCTTTCTCTTTCCCTCTCGCTTTCTCTTTCCCTCTCGCTTTCTCTTTCCCTCTCGCTTTCTCTTTCCCTCTCTCTCTTTCCTTCGCCTCTCGCTCTCTTTCTTCTCGCTCTCTCCCTCTCGCTTTCTCTTTCCCTCTCGCTTTCTCTCGCTTCTCCTCCTCTCTCTCTCTTTCCCTCTCCCTCTCTCTTTCCCTCTCCCTCCCTTTCCCTCTCTCTCTCTTTCCCTCTCGCTCTCTCGCTCTCTTTCCCTCCCTCCCTTTCCTCTCTCTCTCTCTTTCCCTCTCCCTCTCTCTCCCTCTCCCTCTCTCTCTCTTTCCTCTCCCCTCTCTCTCTTTCCCTCTCGCTCTCTCGCTCTTTCCCCTCCCTCTCCCTTTCCCTCTCCCTCTCTTTCCCTCTCGCTCTCTTTCCCTCTCCCTCTCCCTTTCCCTCTCTCTCTCTTTCCCTCTCCCTCTCTCTCTTTCCCTCTCCCTCTCCCTCTCTCTCACTTTCCCTCTCCCTTTCCCTCTCTCTCTCTTTCCCTCTCCCTCTCCCTCTCTCTCTCTGTCCCTCTCCCTTTCCCTCTCTCCATCTTTCCCTCTACCTCTCCCTCTCAAAAGCTCTTTATTATCAGGCACAGTGGGTTATAATTTCTACCAGGCTCTGCGTGTGGGTACGTGTGTGTGTGTGTGAGGGTGTGTGTGTGTGTGTGTGTGCAGGATGTCACTGTTCCTAGTATTGAGATGACTAAGCTGTGTCAGCACCACCTGCCAGGAGAGATGTGCACACACACACACACACACATTGGCACAGATATTGGCAGCGAGGACACCTCTTATTCAAGGTTGACACCACCCAGATTATTACATTGAGTTGCTCTACGTGAAAAACTGCTGACTGTCAGAGAACAGCTGAGAGATACAAGGGTGTCAAATTAATATGACAGAGATGGAAGCTGGGGGTTCATGATATAAAGTGCAGGAAGGTGACAGCACTCAGTTACAGCAGGGAATGTGTTTAAACTCCTTCCACTGAGGAGGACATGTCAGTCAGATGAGCAATACAGGAGACATGAAGATGATTATAGCTTTTAGAGTGAGAGAGGTACTGAAAGAAAGACAGAGGAGAGGAGAGGAGAGGAGAGGAGAGGAGAGGAGAGGAGAGGAGAGGAGAGGAGAGGAGAGGAGAGGAGAAGGAGAAGAGAAGAGAAGAGAAGAGAAGAGAAGAGAAGAGAAGAGAAGAGAAGAGAAGAGAAGAGAAGAGAAGAGAAGAGAAGAGAAGAGAAGAGAGGAGAGGAGAGGAGAGGAGAGGAGAGGAGAGGAGAGGAGAGGAGAGGAGAGAAGAGAAGGGGTGAGAGGCCAGAAAGAAAGGGGTGAGAGGCCAGAGAAAAAGGGGTGAGAGGCCAGAGCGAAAGGGGCGTGAGGCCAGAGCGAAAGGGGCGTGAGGCCAGAGAGAAAAGAAATAGAGAGTGGCTAGAGAAGTGGGAGAAATGAAAGAGAGGGAGAGACAGTGAGAAACAGTGGGGCGAGAGAAGAGAGAGAGATAAGAGAGCGAGACAGAGGGGCGAGAGGGGAGAGAAAAGAAAGAGAGCCATAGAGAGAGAGGGGGAGAGAGAGAGAGAGAGAGAGTGAGAGAGAGAGAAGCGAGAGAGAGAAGAGAGAGTGAAGAGAGAGATATTATTTCTAAATGCCACAGAAGCCACTCAGCTGTACCAGATCAGATAGACTGCTACGTCTGAGGTTAGTTCACGAGTAAAGGATAGCCTCTGGGCATGCCTCAGTTAGTCCATAGCAATGATATCATTTACCACACACATACGAGAAAGAGAGAGAGAGAGAGAGAGAGAGAGAGAGAGAGAGAGAGAGAGAGAGAGAGAGAGAGAGAGAGAGAGAGAGAGAGAGAGAGAGAGAGAGAGAGAGAGAGAGAGAGAGAGAGAGAGAGAGAGAGAGAGAGAGAGAGAGAGAGAGAGAGAGAGAGAGAGAGAGAGAGAGAGAGAGAGAGAGAGAGATATTGAATGAGAGAGGGAAAGAGAGAAGAGGGAAAGAGAGAAGGAAAGAGAGCGAGAGCGAGAGGAGAAAGAGAGACAGAGAGAGACAGAGAGAGAAGAAGTGAGAGAGAGAGAGAGAGAGAGAGAGGATAGAGAGAGGGAGAGAGAGAGAGAGAGAGAGAGAGAGAGAGAGAGAGAGAGAGACAGAGAGAGGGGAGAGAAAAGAAAGAGAGCCATAGAGAGAGAGGGAGAGAGAGAGAGAGAGAGAGTGAGAGAGAGAGAAGCGAGAGAGAGAAGAGAGAGTGAAGAGAGAGATATTATTTATAAATGCCACAGAAGCCACTCAGCTGTACCAGATCAGATAGACTGCTACGTCTGAGGTTAGTTCACAAGTAAAGGATAGCCTCTGGGCATGCCTCAGTTAGTCCATAGCAATGATATCATTTACCACACACATACGAGAAAGAGAGAGAGAGAGAGAGAGAGAGAGAGAGAGAGAGAGAGAGAGAGAGAGAGAGAGAGAGAGATTGAGAGAGAGAGAGAGAGAGAGAGAGAGAGAGAGAGAGAGAGAGAGAGAGAGAGAGAGAGAGAGAGAGAGAGAGAAAGAGAGAGATATTGAATGAGAGAGGGAAAGAGAGAAGAGGGAAAGAGAGAAGGAAAGAGAGCGAGAGCGAGAGGAGAAAGAGAGACAGAGAGAGACAGAGAGAGAGAAGTGAGAGAGAGAGAGAGAGAGAGAGAGAGAGAGAGAGAGAGAGAGAGAGAGAGAGAGAGAGAGAGAGAGAGAGAGAGAGAGAGAGAGAGAGAGAGAGAGAGAGAGAGAGAGAGAGAGAGAGAGAGAGAGAGAGAGAGAGAGAGAGAGAGAGAGAGAGAGAGAGAGAGAGAGAGCGAGACAGAGGGGCGAGAGGGGAGAGAAAAGAAAGAGAGCCATAGAGAGAGAGGGGGAGAGAGAGAGAGAGAGAGAGAGTGAGAGAGAGAGAAGCGAGAGAGAGAAGAGAGAGTGAAGAGAGAGATATTATTTCTAAATGCCACAGAAGCCACTCAGCTGTACCAGATCAGATAGACTGCTACGTCTGAGGTTAGTTCACAAGTAAAGGATAGCCTCTGGGCATGCCTCAGTTAGTCCATAGCAATGATATCATTTACCACACACATACGAGAGAAGAGAGAGAGAGAGAGAGAGAGAGAGAGAGAGAGAGAGAGAGAGAGAGAGAGAGAGAGAGATTGAGAGAGATTGAGAGAGAGAGAGAGAGAGAGAGAGAGAGAGAGAGAGAGAGAGAGAGAGATATATTGAATGAGAGAGGGAAAGAGAGAAGAGGGAAAGAGAGAAGAGGGAAAGAGAGAAGGAAAGAGAGCGAGAGCGAGAGGAGAAAGAGAGACAGAGAGAGACAGAGAGAGAGAAAGAGAGAGAGAGAGAGAGAGAGAGAGAGAGAGAGAGAGAGAGGGAGAGAGAGAGAGAGAGAGAGAGAGAGAGAGAGAGAGAGAGGGGGAAACAGATATTGAATGAGAGAGGGAAAGAGATATTGAATGAGAGAAGGAAAGATATATTGAATGAGAGAGGGAAAGAGAGGGAAAGAGAGAGAAGGAAAGAGAGAGAAAAAGAGGGCGGTAAAGAGAGAGAGGGAAATAGAGAGAGAAAGAGAGAGAGGGAAAGAGAGATGGAAAGAGAGAGAGGGAAAGAGAAAGGGAAAGAGAGAGAGAGTGAGAGAGAGAGAGAGAGAAAGATATTGAATGAGAGAGCTATATTGAATGAGAGAGGGAAAGAGAGAGAGGGAAAGCGAGAGGGAAAGAGAGAGAGATATTGAATGAGAGAGGGAAAGAGAGAGAGATATTGAATGAGAGAGGGAAAGAGAGAGAGGGAAAGAGAGAGAGGGAGTTCAAAACACATAATTGGGCCAACATAGCATCAACACATTAGCACACCACAAGAACACATATTGCCTCACTTCCCAGGCTGGGAGGGATGGAGACATGGATTAGGGTTGACTCATAATGGTATAATTGGAATGTTGCAGGGGGAGCAAATATATGGTTTGAGTTTTTGTGGATATGTTTTTGACTGGGGAATCGCAGAGGCCAACCAAACACTTAGTGGGGATCATGCTTCCAGATATCTATTTTGCTATATATTTATTTGGTTGTTTCCAAGTGGTCAGTTATTTATGCTGTGATATATTTATGCTATTAGCGTACCATGTTCAGTGCAATTCAGGTCAGTCTCTTCCCACACAGTGGTGAAATTAAACTGGTTTGTTGTCTAGCAACTTGGTGTCCCACAAGACCAGATCACAAACCATATCTTCATTCTTCCATGCAGTCTTCTGGGGACAGTGCATGACACATCGCTACAGTTTATGTGTACATTAATGTCTAGAGACCAATAGACTTCCTCATGTCAACAACCAGGGTCATACAGGTGTAGGATTTTAATTTGATCACCTGTTGCAAGAGAACCGTCATGAGGTTTAAAAAGGCTTTGGAAAGTTTGTAATTTCCACTTTCAAAGACCTTATGAAAAATAGAGTAAGCTCCAAAGGTTTGTTGGTTTAGCTGTATACTCAAGCACTTTGGACTTGAAATGTTTTTAGAGTCACAAGCGAGATGTAATCGTAGCGTTCTAGTAATATGGGACCAAATACTAAATGTTTAACCACTGTAAGTGAATCTCTTCCAATACTTTAATTCACTAAAATAAGGGGACTGTGTACAAAAAGTGCTGTAATTTCTAAACAGTTCACTCGACATGGATGAAGATACGCTCAAATGAAAGCTGACAGTCTACACTTTAACCTCATAGTCCTTGTATCATTTCAATTTCAAAGTGCTGGAGTACAGAGCCAAAACAACAGAAAATGTGTCACTGTCCCATTACTTTTTCGAGCTGACTGTATGTGAACCCCTAAATACAATTTATATTTATTATAACCCACGTAATAAATCACATGTCCTGTTCCTGCAGGATTATTTTCCCGCTGTAGCAAACTGGCTCAAATCAAGATCCTACATCTGTACCCGGTCTTCAACCTCTTCAACTGTAGCTTCTCTACTCCTCAAGGGAATATTCTGGGGACTTCTACATTATTTACACCCTCCTTCCTACCCCATGCTGTTGATATCAACATTCCAGGCATTATACATCTCTGTTGTCTGTTGCTTCCAACATCCTGTCTATATGCATCCTCTTGGTGTACTCAGCGGTTCACCAGGCAGGCATGCGACTTCTCATGCATTTCTGTATTTCTCCTTCCTGTTTACGCCTTTAAATAATCAGCCAGCGGAATTGGGATACAGGGCACACAACAGGGAATCTGTGTGTGTGTGTGTGTGTGTTTCTCCTAGGAGAAACATTCTTAGCGTTCCCGGCCGGTCGGTCGCTCGGTCGGAAGTGTTCCTCATTATCAGTAAGGTCTCTGTCTACTACAGCTCATTAATACCTCTACACATGAGGCCACGCACACATTTAGTTCAAACTTGTTTTAATTATGTAGCAAATCCATATGGACACTTCAACAGGCCAAAACCACACAGACTATTGGCAAAGACCATCTTCAAGAGTTCAGACCCAATCCGTCCCTAGGCTTAGATGAGTGAACACAGCCTTTCAGAGGGATTCATTAGACGAGAAGGGAAGATGAAAGACCGGTTGAAGTCATGACATGGCCAAAGGTGAGACAAATCAACCCAGATCCACTTTAAGTCAATGCTTTGTGTGTTAATACGGCCTAAACCGTTCTACATCCTCTAAAGATCAAAGAGATGGAGAAAGGATCTCTTAATCGTAGCTGAAGTGCTCTGAAGTAGACATTATTGCAACAATCGCAGCCACCCAGGTGTTTTGGGATGGCTGGTAGAATGAACTGAGAGACACCTCACTGGAGAATCTCAAGCATTTCAGGGGTGACAGAACTCTGGGGATATGAGCGACGCTAAGCTAGCTATGAGTATCTGCCACCTGCTACATACATATCACTGAAATTCATTAGGCATATATTACAATTACGATATTACAATTACTATATATTACTATATTACAATTACTATATATTACTGTATAACAATTACAATATATTACTATTTTACAATTACTTTATATTACTATATTACAATTACTATATATTACTATATTACAATTACTATATATTACTCTATTACAATTACTATATATTACTCTATTACAATTACTATATATTACTGTATAACAATTACAATATATTACTATATTACAATTACTATATACTACTATATTACAATCACTATATTACAATTACTATATATTACTATATTACAATCACTATATTACAATTACTATATATTACTCTATTACAATTACTATATATTACTGTATAACAATTACAATATATTACTATTTTACAATTACTTTATATTACTATATTACAATTACTATATCACAATTACTATATATTACTCTATTACAATTACTATATATTACTGCATAACAATTACAATATATTACTATTTTACAATTACTTTATATTACTATATTTCAATTACTATATATTACAATGCTACAATTACTTTCATGTACTTTGAAAAGTGAGCCGGTGATTTGAATACAAAGACATGCAAAGATGTCACAGAATGCTGACGAAAAGTAGCCGAATGACAGTACAGTACAACATTGGTTTCTGTTTATTGAAATGCTACATGAACAGACGAGGCGTGATTTCTGGAAACTCAGACACACGTCTACAGTCTCCTTGGAGACTGAATCAAAGCGTTGTTGTTGTTTTTTTGTTATTTCACAGCTGCTGTCCATATCCAAGAACAATCTCTCTCCCCCGCTGACATTTCATGTGAACAAGTAATTAACAAAGTGAGACGCTGTAGGCTGGATAGGCGACTCAGAAGTTCGACACAGAGACACAGCTGAATATAGACAACTCCTGCAACTACCTTGGAATACCAAACGACCTGGCTCAAGAATACATAGAATACATTCATCTTCCTTACAGGCGTTAATGGCTCAGGCCAGAGTTTCCCCCAAGCGAAGTGAGAACCACTGTTGAGACGTGCGTGATTCTCTGGGGACTATGGCAGGAGGCTCCCACGTCAACAATACCTTTTGGTTTAAGTCTGTACATGGACCACAAGACTATTGCAAAGCTTACAATAGAGCATAAGGATATCTTTACTGTCTTTAAATTCAACTTACATGGAAATGAATCATGTTCACAGAACAAAAGTGGTGTCTTTTTGGTGGAGCACGGTATAATAAAGTTTGGGAGCCATGGCTCAGAGGTTACACATTAATGACTTCCCCGTGGGGGAGCCATGGCTCAGAGGTTACACATATGACTTTACTATGGCTTTACACATTAATGACTTTTGGGGAGCCATATTACTATGATTGGCTCAGAGGTTACACATTAATGACTTTACAATGGCTCACAGGTTACATTAATGACTTCCCCGTGGGGAGCCATGGCTCAGAGGTTACACATTAATGAATGGGGAGCCATGGCTCAGAGGTTACACATTAATGACTTCCCGTGGGAGCCATGGCTCAGAGGTTACACATTAATGACTTCCCGTGGGGGAGCCATGGCTCAGAGGTTACACATTAATGACTTCCCGTGGAGCCATGGCTCAGAGGTTACACATTAATGACTTCCCCGTGGAAGCCATGGCTCAGAGGTTTTAATGACTTTTGAAATGCATTAATGAAGCCAGCTCAGAGGTTACACATTAATGACTTCCCCTGGAAACTCAGAGGTTACACATTAATGACTTCCCCGTGGGGAGATGGCTCAGAGGTTACATTAATGACTTCCCCGTGGCTCAGAGGTTGTTGGGAGCCATGGCTCAGAGGTTTTTCCCGTGGGGAGCCATGGCTCAGAGGTTACACATTAATGACTTCCCCGTGGGGAGCCATGGCTCAGAGGTTACACATTAATGACTTCCCCGTGGGAGCCATGGCTCAGAGGTTACACATTAATGACTTCCCGTGGGGAGCCTGGCTCAGAGGTTACACATTAATGACTTTGGGGAGCCATGGCTCAGAGGTTACACATTAATGACTTCCCTGAATGGCTCAGAGGTTACACATTAATGACTTCCCCTGGGGAGCCATGCTCAAGGTTACACATTAATGACTTCCCCAGAGCCATGGCTCAGAGGCATTAATGACTTCCCCGTGGGGGAGCCATGGCTAGAGGTTACACATTAATGACTTCCCTGGGGGAGCCATGGCTCAGAGGTTACACATTAATGGCTGGGGGAGCCATGGCTCAGAGGTTACACATTAATGACTTCCCCGTGGGGAGCCATGGCTCAGAGGTTAACATTAATGACTTGTGGGAGAGCCATGGCTCAGAGGTTACACATTAATGACTTCCCTGTGGGGGAGCCTGGGGAGGTTACACATTAATGATGGCCATGGCTCAGAGGTTACACATTAATGACTTCCCGTGGGGAGCCATGGCTCAGAGGTTACACATTAATGACTTCCCGTGGGGAGCCATGGCTCAGAGGTTACACATTAATGACTTCCCGTGGGGAGCCATGGCTCAGAGGTTACACATTAATGACCTGGGGGACCATGGCTCAGAGGTTACACATTAATGACTTCCCCAATGGCTCAGAGGTTACACATAAATACTTCTTTGGCTCAGAGGTTACACATTAATGACTTCCCTGGGGAGCCATGGCTCAGAGGTTACACATTAATGACTCATGTTCACAGAACAAGAGGTTACACATTAATGACTTCCCGTGGGGGAGCCATGGCTCAGAGGTTACACATTAATGACTTTGGGGAGCCATGGCTCAGAGGTTACACATTAATGACTTCCCGTGGGGGGAGCCATGGCTCAGAGGTTACACATTAATGACTTCCCGTGGGGAGCCATGGCTCAGAGGTTACACATTAATGACTTCCCGTGGGGAGCCATGGCTGTTACACATTAATGCTCAGCTCAGAGGTTACACATTAATGACTTCCCGTGGGGGAGCCATGGCTCAGAGGTTACACATTAATGACTTCCCGTGGGGAGCCATGGCTCAGAGGTTACACATTAATGACTTCCCCGTGGGGAGCCATGGCTCAGAGGTTACACATTAATGCCATGGCTCAGAGGTTACACATTAATGACTTCCCCGTGGGGGAGCCATGGCTCAGAGGTTACACATTAATGACTTCCCCGTGGGGGAGCCATGGCTCAGAGGTTACACATTAATGACTTCCCCGTGGGGGAGCCATGGCTCAGAGGTTACACATTAATGACTTCCCCGTGGGGGAGCCATGGCTCAGAGGTTACACATTAATGACTTCCCCGTGGGGGAGCCATGGCTCAGAGGTTACACATTAATGACTTCCCCGTGGGGGAGCCATGGCTCAGAGGTTACACATTAATGACTTCCCCGTGGGGGAGCCATGGCTCAGAGGTTACACATTAATGACTTCCCCGTGGGGGAGCCATGGCTCAGAGGTTACACATTAATGACTTCCCCGTGGGGGAGCCATGGCTCAGAGGTTACACATTAATGACTTCCCCGTGGGGGAGCCATGGCTCAGAGGTTACACATTAATGACTTCCCCGTGGGGGAGCCATGGCTCAGAGGTTACACATTAATGACTTCCCGTGGGGGAGCCATGGCTCAGAGGTTACACATTAATGACTTCCCCGTGGGGGAGCCATGGCTCAGAGGTTACACATTAATGACTTCCCCGTGGGGGAGCCATGGCTCAGGATTAATGTTACACATTAATGACTTCCCCGTGGGGAGCCATGGCTCAGAGGTTACACATTAATGACTTCCCGTGGGGAGCCATGGCTCAGAGGTTACACATTAATGACTTCCCGTGGGGGAGCCATGGCTCAGAGGTTACACATTAATGACTTCCCGTGGGGGAGCCATGGCTCAGAGGTTACACATTAATGACTTCCCGTGGGGAGCCATGGCTCAGAGGTTACACATTAATGACTTCCCGTGGAGCCATGGCTCAGAGGTTACACATTAATGACTTCCCCGTGGGAGCCATGGCTCAGAGGTTACACATTAATGACTTCCCGTGGGGGAGCCATGGCTCAGAGGTTACACATTAATGACTTCCCCGTGGGGCCATGGCTCAGCCATTAATGCTCAGCTCAGAGGTTACACATTAATGACTTCCCCGTGGGGGAGCCATGGCTCAGAGGTTACACATTAATGACTTCCCGTGGGAGAGCCATGGCTCAGCCATGGCTCAGAGGTTACACATTAATGACTTCCCCGTGGGGGAGCCATGGCTCAGAGGTTACACGTTAATGACTTCCCCGTGGGGGAGCCATGGCTCAGAGGTTACACGTTAATAAATATGACTTCACTGTGGGGGAGCCATGGCTCAGAGGTTACACGTTAATAAATATGACTTCACTGTGGGAGAGCCATGGCTCAGAGGTTACACGTTAATAAATATGACTTCACTGTGGGGGAGCCATGGCTCAGAGGATACACGTTAATAAATATGACTTCACTGTGGGAGAGCCATGGCTCAGAGGTTACACGTTAATAAATATGACTTCACTGTGGGGGAGCCATGGCTCAGAGGTTACACGTTAATAAATATGACTTCACTGTGGGAGAGCCATGGCTTAGAGGTTACACGTTAATAAATATGACTTCACTGTGGGGAGCCATGGCTCAGAGGTTACACGTTAATAAATATGACTTCACTGTGGGAGAGCCATGGCTCAGAGGTTACACATTAATGGTGGGGAGCCATGGCTCAGAGGTTACACATTAATGAAGCCATGGCTCAGAGGTTCACATTAATGACTTCCCCGTGGGGAGCCATGGCTCAGAGGTTACACATTAATGACTTCCCCGTGGGAGCCATGGCTCAAGGTTAACATTAATGACTTTGGGA
>NC_068423.1:22733669-22901169 GCF_023373465.1 Oncorhynchus keta
TGTCTCCCCCCTTTCCCTTGATCTGCCTCAATCTCTTTCTCTCGCTCTCCCTCTCTCTCTCTCTAACTCTCTCTCTCTCGCTCTCTCTCTCTCTCTCTCTCAAGTTCTCTGTCTCTCTCTCTCTCTCTCTCTCTCTCTCTCTCTCTCAAGTTCTTCTCTGTCTCTTTCTCTTCTCTCTCTCTCTCTCTCTCTCTCTCTCTCTCTCTCTCTCTAAATCTCTCTCTCTCTCTCTCTCTCACAAGTTCTCTGTCTCTTTCTCTCTGTCGCTCTCTCTCTCAAATTCTCTCTCTCTCTCTCTCTTGCTTTCTCTCTCTCTCTCTCTCTCTCACAAGTTCTCTCTCTCTCTCTCTCTCTCTCTCTCTCTCTCTCTCTCACAAGTTCTCTGTCTCTTTCTCTCGCTCTCTCTCTCTAACTCTCTCTCTCTCACAAGTTCTCTGTCTCTTTCTCTCTCTCTCTCTCTCTCTCTCTCTCACACACAAGTTCTCAGTCTCTTTCTTTCTCTCTCTCTCTCTCTAACTCTCTCTCTCTCACAAGTTCTCTGTCACTTTCTCTCTCTCTCTCTCTCTCTAACTCTCTCTCTCACAAGTTCTCTGTCTCTTTCTCTCGCTCTCTCTCTCTCTCTAACTCTCTCTCTCACAACTTCTCTGTCTCTTTCTCGCTGTCGCCCTCTCTCACGTTCTCTCTCTCTTTCTCTCTGTCTTTCTCACCTTCTCTCTCTCGCGTTCTCTCTCTCTCTCTTTCTCTCTTACGTCACCTTAGCGCTGGATTCAATCCGTATCACAGAAGATCTGCATTAAAATATAAAGGTAGTTCTAGATTGGGTGTAACAGGAAGCTCAGGCTGCTGAGAACCACGAGGTTGTGAGTTCAAATCAAACATGTTGAATAATAATCCCTGTTTAAATTCACATACAGTGTAATCAGTTAAATCAAAGGGTGTTGTGACATTCCACAGACACCCTAACGACTTGTTTGCAGGGCATCGTGGACATCTTTATCCACATGTGAAAGGTTACGTGAAATATCATCACATGCGAAGTGTTCCAAAACCACATGTGAAATAACATTTTCATGTGATTTTTCCACATGTGAAATCATGTGTTTTATTCCCCGTAAGGGCAGTGTTGACCGTGTCTTTATATTATCTTTATATGTATACATTATCTTTTACATTTCAATCCAGTGATAACATGGCTCTTACGTTATACTTCAGCGATACGGATTGAATCCAGCCCTTAGTTCCAGGCAGAGGTAAGGAGTAGCAGTCTGATGGGGTCCAGATGTGCCTCTCAAAACCACAGGAGAACAAAACTCTGCTTTGATACTCGTAAGCACACAGACACAGACACAGACAAACACACAGTCACAGACACAGACACAGACACAGACACAGACACAGACAAACACACAGTCACACACAGACAAACACACAGACACACACAGACACAGACACAGACACAGACAAACACACAGTCACACACAGACACAGACACACACACAGTCACACACAGACACAGACACACACACAGTCACACACAGACACAGACACAGACAAACACACAGTCACACACAGTCACAGACACAGACACAGACAAACACACAGTCACACACAGACACAGTGGTGGGGCACAGTCACAACAGACACAGATTACACACAGTCACACACAGACACAGACACAGACAGCAAAATAAAATGGACAGCCAGACACACACACAGTCACACACAGACACAGACACAGACAAACACACAGTCACAGTCACACACAGACACAGACACAGACAAACACACAGAACACACAGATTCAGACGCAGACACAGATACAGATATAACACACAGACACAGTCACACACAGACACAGACACAGACAAACACACATTCATAACAGACACAGAGTGAAATATAAACACAGACCAGACAAACACACAGTCCACACAGACACAGACACAGACACAGACACAGACACATCCAGACTCCCACTGATGCAGTCCTTCAGACACAGACACAGACAAACACACAGTCACACACAGTCACACACAGTCACACACAGACACAGACACAGACACACACAGACACACACAGGTGGTGGTGGTGGTGGGGGCTCTTTCACAAAGCCTACTGATTAAATAGCGTAAGAGGACGGCTGATAGTATGACAGCAAAATAAAATGGACAGCCGGGTTACTCTCGCAAGTAATCACAGACCCACACACGCACATACTCTGGTCATTTTCATGTGAATAGCAATATTTATTTGGATCCAAAAAATAAGAACCCACATATTCTAGAGGTTGTGACATATATATAAATATATATAAATATGACACACTGTACATAGAGTGATACAGTACATCAAAAATAAACCCACATTCATAAATAATGAGTGAAATATAAAACAGACCTTGCCTGTCACTCATCCCACAGAACTATCCTCCAGACCCGTCTCATCCCTCCCTCTGATTCTGTCCTTCATAGCACGCCTTCATCTGAGTTTTTTACCCAGCCCGTTCTGCATTCATGTACTGTATATCATTTGGTAAAATGTATGACTGTACTTTAACTTTTGTGTGGTTTTCGGGTCTGTGGGACCCATTTTCTATGTTTAGAAAAATAAAAATTATACAATGAATATTTTTTTCAACATGAGACTCATTGGCTCATTTTCTGTGAAGACCATGTAAGATAAAACATTTTCATTGAGTGCCCACTGTGTACCCCCCTACACACTGTGCACCCCCTACACACTGTGTACCCCCTACACACTGTGTACTCCCCTACACACTGTGCACCCCCTACACACTGTGTACCCCCTACACACTGTGTACCCCCCCCTACACACTGTGTACCCCTACACACTATGTACCCCCTACACACTGTGCACCCCCTACACACTGTGTACCCCCTACACACTGTGTACCCCTACACACTGTGCACCCCCTACACACTGTGTACCCCCCTACACACTGTGCACCCCCTACACACTGTGCACCCCCTACACACTGTGCACCTCCTACACACTGTGTACCCTCCTACACACTGTGCACCCCCTACACACTGTGCACCCCCTACACACTGTGTACCCCCTACACACTGTGTACCCCCTACACACTGTGTACCCCCTACCCACTGTGTACCCCCTACACACTGTGCACCCCCTACACACTGTGTACCCCTACCCACTGTACCCCCTACACACTGTGTACTGTGCCCCCTACACACTGTGCACCCCCTACACACTGTGTACCCCCTACACACTGTGTACCCCCTACACACTGTGTACCCCCTACACACTGTGTACCCTCCTACACACTGTGTACCCTCCTACACACTGTGTACCCCCTGCCCACTGTGTACCCCCCCTACCCCTACACACTGTGCACCCCCTACACACTGTGTACCCTCCTACACACTGTGCACCCCTACACACTGTGTACCCCCTGCCCACTGTGTACCCTCCTACACACTGTGCACCCCTACACACTGTGTACCCTCCTACACACTGTGCACCCCCTACACACTGTGTACACCCCTACACACTGTGGACCCCCTACACACTGTGTACCCCCTACACACTGTGTACCCCCCTACACACACTGTGCACCCCCTACACACTGTGTACCCCCCCTGCCCACTGTGTACCCCCCTACACACTGTGCACCCCTACACACTGTGTACCCCACTACACACTGTGCAACCCCTACACACTGTGTACCCCTACACACTCTGTACCCCCTACACACTGTGCACCCCCTACACACTGTGCAACCCCTACACACTGTGCACCCCCTACACACTGTGCACCCCCTACACACTGTGCACCCCTACACACTGTGCACCCCCTACACATATGTATTGCATATGTGGTGTTCGGGGCTAATAAATGTTCGGAAAAGTGTGTGTGTGTAGGTGAAAACAAGTAAAAATGAAATTAAATGGTTTCCATGTGAGCCTTCACTCTGCCTTCCTCCTCCTTGGGTCTGTTGTTTCAACATATCATTCAGAACCTGTCTGTCTCTCTGCCTGTCTGTCTGTCTCTCTGCCTGTCTGTCTGTCTCCCTGCCTGTCTGTCTGTCTCTCTGCCTGTCTGTCTGTCTCCCTGCCTGTCTGTCTGTCTCCCTGCCTGTCTGTCTGTCTCCTGCCTGTCTGTCTGTCTCTCTGCCTGTCTGTCTGTCTCCCTGCCTGTCTGTCTGTCTCCCTGCCTGTCTGTCTGTCTCCCTGCCTGTCTGTCTGTCTCCCTGCCTGTCTGTCTGTATCCCTGCCTGTCTGTCTGTCTGTCTCCCTGCCTGTCTCCCGCTTTTCTCGCAATCTTCACCGTGTGTAGTGAGTGAAACTACACAATGTCTTGCTGGAACCTGCACAATGTTTTTAAAATACATTATTTTGATACATTGTAAAGAAATGCAATATTTCCCCACACTCAACCCCAGCCAGGTACAAATTAGGGGAAGGACACAACAATTAAATAGCTTTGCATGTGTGGCTCCTTACCCCAATCAGTATGGCAATATTAATCTCTGGCCTTACAAATCGTTTTTGCAGAGAGAGAAGCGAGTGTGGAAGGAGAGTTTTCCTCTTTGGAAGACAAAGATTTTCCAGAATATGAGGATAATGTCTCTGTCAATTCGGAGTCTGACAGTGAGTTGGAAGAAAGCCTGTCAGCAACCAGCCTGTCAGCAACCAGCCCCAGTACCAGCCTGTCAGCAGCCAGCCCCAGTACCAGCCTGTCAGCAACCAGCCCCAGTACCAGCCTGTCAGCAGCCAGCCCCAGTACCAGCCCTTCAGCGGCCAGCCCCAGTACCAGCCTGTCAGCAACCAGCCTGTCAGCAACCAGCCCCAGTACCAGCCCTTCAGCGGCCAGCCCCAGTACCAGCCTGTCAGCAACCAGCCCCAGGACCAGCCCTTCAGCAGCCAGCCCCAGTACCAGCCCTTCAGCAGCCAGCCCCAGTACCAGCCCTTCAGCAGCCAGCCCCAGGACCAGCCCTTCAGCAGCCAGCCCCAGTACCAGCCCTTCAGCAGCCAGCCCCAGTACCAGCCCTTCAGCAGCCAGCCCCAGGACCAGCCCTTCAGCAGCCAGCCCCAGTACCAGCCCTTCAGCAGCCAGCCCCAGTACCAGCCTGTCAGCAGCCAGCCCCAGGACCAGCCCTTCAGCAGCCAGCCCCAGTACCAGCCATTCAGCGGCCAGCCCCAGTACCAGCCCTTCAGCGGCCAGCCCCAGTACCAGCCTGTCAGCAACCAGCCCCAGTACCAGCCTGTCAGCAGCCAGCCCCAGGACCAGCCCTTCAGCAGCCAGCCCCAGGACCAGCCCTTCAGCAGCCAGCCCCAGTAACAGCCCTTCAGCAGCCAGCCCCAAGACCAGCCCTTCAGCAGCCAGCCCCAGTACCAGCCCTTCAGCAGCCAGCCCCAGTACCAGCCCCTTCAGCAGCCAGCCCCAGTACCAGTCTGTCAGCAGCCAGCCCCAGGACCAGCCCTTCAGCAGCCAGCCCCAGTACCAGCCATTCAGCGGCCAGCCCCAGTACCAGCCCTTCAGCGGCCAGCCCCAGTACCAGCCTGTCAGCAACCAGCCCCAGTACCAGCCTGTCAGCAGCCAGCCCCAGGACCAGCCCTTCAGCAGCCAGCCCCAGGACCAGCCCTTCAGCAGCCAGCCCCAGTAACAGCCCTTCAGCAGCCAGCCCCAGGACCAGCCCTTCAGCAGCCAGCCCCAGTACCAGCCATTCAGCAGCCAGCCCCAGGACCAGCCCTTCAGCAGCCAGCCCCAGGACCAGCCCTTCAGCAGCCAGCCCCAGTACCAGCCCTTCAGCAGCCAGCCCCAGGACCAGCCCTTCAGCAGCCAGCCCCAGGACCAGCCCTTCAGCAGCCAGCCCCAGTACCAGCCCTTCAGCAGCCAGCCCCAGTACCAGCCTGTCAGCAGCCAGCCCCAGTACCAGCCTGTCAGCAGCCAGCCCCAGGACCAGCCCTTCAGCAGCCAGCCCCAGTACCAGCCTGTCAGCAGCCAGCCCCAGGACCAGCCCTTCAGCAGCCAGCCCCAGGACCAGCCCTTCAGCAGCCAGCCCCAGTAACAGCCCTTCAGCAGCCAGCCCCAGGACCAGCCCTTCAGCAGCCAGCCCCAGTACCAGCCATTCAGCAGCCAGCCCCAGGACCAGCCCTTCAGCAGCCAGCCCCAGGACCAGCCCTTCAGCAGCCAGCCCCAGTACCAGCCCTTCAGCAGCCAGCCCCAGGACCAGCCCTTCAGCAGCCAGCCCCAGGACCAGCCCTTCAGCAGCCAGCCCCAGTACCAGCCCTTCAGCAGCCAGCCCCAGTACCAGCCTGTCAGCAACCAGCCCCAGTACCAGCCTGTCAGCAGCCAGCCCCAGGACCAGCCCTTCAGCAGCCAGCCCCAGGACCAGCCCTTCAGCAGCCAGCCCCAGTAACAGCCCTTCAGCAGCCAGCCCCAGGACCAGCCCCTTCAGCAGCCAGCCCCAGTACCAGCCATTCAGCAGCCAGCCCCAGGACCAGCCCTTCAGCAGCCAGCCCCAGGACCAGCCCTTCAGCAGCCAGCCCCAGTACCAGCCCTTCAGCAGCCAGCCCCAGTACCAGCCTGTCAGCAGCCAGCCCCAGTACCAGCCTGTCAGCAGCCAGCCCCAGGACCAGCCCTTCAGCAGCCAGCCCCAGTACCAGCCTGTCAGCAGCCAGCCCCAGGATCAGCCCTTCAGCAGCCAGCCCCAGGACCAGCCCTTCAGCAGCCAGCCCCAGTAACAGCCCTTCAGCAGCCAGCCCCAGGACCAGCCCTTCAGCAGCCAGCCCCAGGACCAGCCCTTCAGCAGCCAGCCCCAGTACCAGCCCTTCAGCAGCCAGCCCCAGTACCAGCCATTCAGCAGCCAGCCCCAGGACCAGCCCTTCAGCAGCCAGCCCCAGGACCAGCCCTTCAGCAGCCAGCCCCAGTACCAGCCATTCAGCAGCCAGCCCCAGGACCAGCCCTTCAGCAGCCAGCCCCAGTACCAGCCATTCAGCAGCCAGCCCCAGGACCAGCCCTTCAGCAGCCAGCCCCAGGACCAGCCCTTCAGCAGCCAGCCCCAGTACCAGCCCTTCAGCAGCCAGCCCCAGTACCAGCCCTTCAGCAGCCAGCCCCAGTACCAGCCTGTCAGCAGCCAGCCCCAGTACCAGCCTGTCAGCAGCCAGCCCCAGTACCAGCCTGTCAGCAGCCAGCCCCAGTACCAGCCTGTCACCCTAATTCTGGCCATCCTACAAGGGTAAAAACTCAAAAAAGTTTTGGACCATATGAGGAACAGACCACAGGAGGAACAGAGTTTTACTGTGTCTGTTGTAAATTAATTTTTTGCACTTGATGCATGTGTATTGTGTCTTCCTGTCCACACACATCTCAGCGCTTCTTCTTGTTGCTACAGGCTACAATTTAGAATGATGAAAACACTTAGTTCAGGAATTTTACTGACAGCTCAGTCACATACATAGTTACATCAGGCCAAGGTAGGGGAGTCACACACACATACACACACACACACACACGCACGCACGCACGCACGCACGCACGCACACACACACACACACACACACACACACACACACACACACACACGCACATGTAAACCATCTCAGTGTATGGATATCAACAGCTAAAAAGTGTATCAAGTAAGGTTTGACCTCTGGGTTACAAAGAGGTCAGCCAGATTAAGGTCCTGATAATCCGAGGCCTGTATGGAACAACACCTCAGGTACGTGCATTGGCCAGAGAGAGAGGGTAAGATTATGCATTGACAATTTAACCTATTGCTTAATCCATGTTATTCTCTGTGTTGGGTGGACTTCAGAAGGACCAGAAATGGAGCTAAAAAGTGTGTTTACTTAAAAACTCTGTTCGAGGTGGACTGAATTTGAAAAAGCTTGTAGAGTAAAATTACAAATGTTTTTTGAAAGCAGCAATGTATGTTGGTTCAGCTATATGCCCAAATGTTGACCATCCTATTGCAGCTTGTTGCCGTACAATTGTAGATGAATCAACAAACTGCTCGATGTGAGTTTAAGGTCATCCATAAATAAGCTAACACAAAGCGTCCGTCTAAATTAGTCTACAGGGAGGTGAAAGCTTCTGACTTAAAATAGACAGAGAAGAAGAAGAGGACGAGACAGAGAGATGAAGGATAACATCTGCACCGAGGTTTTCACAACTTTTCATACGCTAGACACATATTCACTATTTATCACTGTGCAAGATAAATACAGTATGTAGGAATATTTCTGTAGATGTGTCTTTACTTTGTATTCACCAATGTTAAACATTTTACTGCAACACTAACATTATGGAACACACTAATCTAACATAGAGGATAGTGAACTGGAGAGAGAGACAGGACTGAAAGAAAGCAAACCCTCTATTCCTGCAACACTAACATTATGGAACACACTAATCTAACATAGAGGATAGTGAACTGGAGAGAGAGACAGGACTGAAAGAAAGCAAACCCTCTATTCCTGCAACACTAACGTTATGGAACACACTAATCTAACATAGAGGATAGTGAACTGGAGAGAGAGACAGGACTGAAAGAAAGCAAACCCTCTATTCCTGCAACACTAACGTTATGGAACACACTAATCTAACATAGAGGATAGTGAACTGGAGAGAGAGACAGGACTGAAAGAAAGCAAACCCTCTATTCCTGCAACACTAACGTTATGGAACACACTAATCTAACATAGAGGATAGTGAACTGGAGAGAGAGACAGGACTGAAAGAAAGCAAACCCTCTATTCCTGCAACACTAACATTATGGAACACACTAATCTAACATAGAGGATAGTGAACTGGAGAGAGAGACAGGACTGAAAGAAAGCAAACCCTCTATTCCTGCAACACTAACGTTATGGAACACACTAATCTAACATAGAGGATAGTGAATTGGAGAGAGAGACAGGACTGAAAGAAAGCAAACCCTCTATTCCTGCAACACTAACATTATGGAACACACTAATCTAACATAGAGGATAGTGAACTGGAGAGAGAGACAGGACTGAAAGAAAGCAAACCCTCTATTCCTGCAACACTGACGTTATGGAACACACTAATCTAACATAGAGGATAGTGAACTGGAGAGAGAGACAGGACTGAAAGAAAGCAAACCCTCTATTCCTGCAACACTAACGTTATGGAACACACTAATCTAACATAGAGGATAGTGAACTGGAGAGAGAGACAGGACTGAAAGAAAGCAAACCCTCTATTCCTGCAACACTAACGTTATGGAACACACTAATCTAACATAGAGGATAGTGAATTGGAGAGAGAGACAGGACTGAAAGAAAGCAAACCCTCTATTCCTGCAACACTAACGTTATGGAACACACTAATCTAACATAGAGGATAGTGAACTGGAGAGAGAGACAGGACTGAAAGAAAGCAAACCCTCTATTCCTGCAACACTAACATTATGGAACACACTAATCTAACATAGAGGATAGTGAACTGGAGAGAGAGACAGGACTGAAAGAAAGCAAACCCTCTATTCCTGCAACACTAACATTATGGAACACACTAATCTAACATAGAGGATAGTGAACTGGAGAGAGAGACAGGACTGAAAGAAAGCAAACCCTCTATTCCTGCAACACTAACGTTATGGAACACACTAATCTAACATAGAGGATAGTGAACTGGAGAGAGAGACAGGACTGAAAGAAAGCAAACCCTCTATTCCTGCAACACTAACGTTATGGAACACACTAATCTAACATAGAGGATAGTGAACTGGAGAGAGAGACAGGACTGAAAGAAAGCAAACCCTCTATTCCTGCAACACTAACGTTATGGAACACACTAATCTAACATAGAGGATAGTGAACTGGAGAGAGAGACAGGACTGAAAGAAAGGAAGAGTTCGTTAGAAAAGCCCTCTATTCCTGAATCCAGATGGGTTCATCCTCCGTCCACCTACATCTATCGGTAAATAGTCCACCCAATTTTACCTACCTCAACCCCATACTGTTGATATTTATTTACTTTTCTGCTCTTTTGCACACCAGTATCTCTACCTGCACATGACCATCTGATCATTTATCACTCCAGTGTTAATCTGCTAAATTGTAATTATTCGCCTACCTCCTCATGCCTTTTGCACACAATGTATATAGACTCTCTTTTTTTCTACTGTGTTATTGACTTGTTAATTGTTTACTCCATGTGTAACTCTGTGTTGTCTGTTCACACTGCTATGCTTTATCTTGGCCAGGTCGCAGTTGTAAATGAGAACTTGTTCTCAACTAGCCTACCTGGGTAAATAAAGGAGTTCTCAACTAGCCTACCTGGTTAAATAAAGGTGTTCTCAACTAGCCTACCTGGGTAAATAAAGGAGTTCTCAACTAGCCTACCTGGTTAAATAAAGGTGTTCTCAACTAGCCTACCTGGTTAAATAAAGGTGTTCTCAACTAGCCTACCTGGTTAAATAAAGGTGTTCTCAACTAGCCTACCTGGGTAAATAAAGGTGTTCTCAACTAGCCTACCTGGTTAAATAAAGGTGTTCTCAACTAGCCTACCTGGTTAAATAAAGGTGTTCTCAACTAGCCTACCTGGGTAAATAAAGGTGTTCTCAACTAGCCTACCTGGTTAAATAAAGGTGTTCTCAACTAGCCTACCTGGGTAAATAAAGGTGTTCTCAACTAGCCTACCTGGGTAAATAAAGGTGTTCTCAACTAGCCTACCTGGTTAAATAAAGGTGTTCTCAACTAGCCTACCTGGTTAAATAAAGGTGTTCTCAACTAGCCTACCTGGTTAAATAAAGGTGTTCTCAACTAGCCTACCTGGTTAAATAAAGGTGTTCTCAACTAGCCTACCTGGTTAAATAAAGGTGTTCTCAACTAGCCTACCTGGTTAAATAAAGGAGTTCTCAACTAGCCTACCTGGTTAAATAAAGGAGTTCTCAACTAGCCTACCTGGTTAAATAAAGGTGTTCTCAACTAGCCTACCTGGGTAAATAAAGGTGTTCTCAACTAGCCTACCTGGTTAAATAAAGGTGTTCTCAACTAGCCCACCTGGTTAAATAAAGGAGTTCTCAACTAGCCTACCTGGTTAAATAAAGGAGTTCTCAACTAGCCTACCTGGTTAAATAAAGGAGTTCTCAACTAGCCTACCTGGTTAAATAAAGGTGTTCTCAACTAGCCTACCTGGTTAAATAAAGGTGTTCTCAACTAGCCTACCTGGGTAAATAAAGGTGTTCTCAACTAGCCTACCTGGTTAAATAAAGGTGTTCTCAACTAGCCTACCTGGTTAAATAAAGGTGTTCTCAACTAGCCTACCTGGTTAAATAAAGGTGTTCTCAACTAGCCTACCTGGTTAAATAAAGGTGTTCTCAACTAGCCTACCTGGGTAAATAAAGGTGTTCTCAACTAGCCTACCTGGGTAAATAAAGGTGTTCTCAACTAGCCTACCTGGTTAAATAAAGGTGTTCTCAACTAGCCTACCTGGTTAAATAAAGGTGTTCTCAACTAGCCTACCTGGTTAAATAAAGGTGTTCTCAACTAGCCTACCTGGTTAAATAAAGGTGTTCTCAACTAGCCTACCTGGTTAAATAAAGGTGTTCTCAACTGGCCTACCTGGTTAAATAAAGGTGTTCTCAACTAGCCTACCTGGTTAAATAAAGGTGTTCTCAACTAGCCTACCTGGTTAAATAAAGGTGTTCTCAACTAGCCTACCTGGTTAAATAAAGGAGTTCTCAACTAGCCTACCTGGTTAAATAAAGGTGTTCTCAACTAGCCTACCTGGTTAAATAAAGGTGTTCTCAACTAGCCTACCTGGGTAAATAAAGGTGTTCTCAACTAGCCTACCTGGGTAAATAAAGGTGTTCTCAACTAGCCTACCTGGTTAAATAAAGGTGTTCTCAACTAGCCTACCTGGTTAAATAAAGGTGTTCTCAACTAGCCTACCTGGTTAAATAAAGGTGTTCTCAACTAGCCTACCTGGTTAAATAAAGGTGTTCTCAACTAGCCTACCTGGGTAAATAAAGGTGTTCTCAACTAGCCTACCTGGGTAAATAAAGGTGTTCTCAACTAGCCTACCTGGTTAAATAAATGTGTTCTCAACTAGCCTACCTGGTTAAATAAAGGTGTTCTCAACTAGCCTACCTGGTTAAATAAAGGTGTTCTCAACTAGCCTACCTGGTTAAATAAAGGTGTTCTCAACTGGCCTACCTGGTTAAATAAAGGTGTTCTCAACTAGCCTACCTGGTTAAATAAAGGTGTTCTCAACTAGCCTACCTGGTTAAATAAAGGTGTTCTCAACTAGCCTACCTGGTTAAATAAAGGTGTTCTCAACTAGCCTACCTGGTTAAATAAAGGTGTTCTCAACTAGCCTACCTGGTTAAATAAAGGTGTTCTCAACTAGCCTACCTGGTTAAATAAAGGTGTTCTCAACTAGCCTACCTGGTTAAATAAAGGTGTTCTCAACTAGCCTACCTGGTTAAATAAAGGTGTTCTCAACTAGCCTACCTGGTTAAATAAAGGTGTTCTCATCTAGCCTACCTGGTTAAATAAAGGTGTTCTCAACTAGCCTACCTGGGTAAATAAAGGTGTTCTCAACTAGCCTACCTGGTTAAATAAAGGTGTTCTCAACTAGCCTACCTGGTTAAATAAAGGTGTTCTCAACTAGCCTACCTGGTTAAATAAAGGTGTTCTCAACTAGCCTACCTGGTTAAATAAAGGTGTTCTCAACTAGCCTACCTGGTTAAATAAAGGTGTTCTCAACTAGCCTACCTGGTTAAATAAAGGTGTTCTCAACTAGCCTACCTGGGTAAATAAAGGTGTTCTCAACTAGCCTACCTGGGTAAATAAAGGTGTTCTCAACTAGCCTACCTGGTTAAATAAAGGTGTTCTCAACTGGCCTACCTGGTTAAATAAAGGTGTTCTCAACTGGCCTACCTGGTTAAATAAAGGTGTTCTCAACTAGCCTACCTGGTTAAATAAAGGTGTTCTCAACTAGCCTACCAGGGTAAATAAAGGTGTTCTCAACTAGCCTACCTGGGTAAATAAAGGTGTTCTCAACTAGCCTACCTGGTTAAATAAAGGTGTTCTCAACTAGCCTACCTGGTTAAATAAAGGTGTTCTCAACTAGCCTACCTGGTTAAATAAAGGTGTTCTCAACTAGCCTACCTGGTTAAATAAAGGTGTTCTCAACTAGCCTACCTGGTTAAATAAAGGTGTTCTCAACTAGCCTACCTGGTTAAATAAAGGATTTCTCAACTAGCCTACCTGGTTAAATAAAGGAGTTCTCAACTAGCCTACCTGGTTAAATAAAGGTGTTCTCAACTAGCCTACCTGGTTAAATAAAGGTGTTCTCAACTAGCCTACCTGGTTAAATAAAGGAGTTCTCAACTAGCCTACCTGGTTAAATAAAGGTGTTCTCAACTAGCCTACCTGGTTAAATAAAGGTGTTCTCAACTAGCCTACCTGGGTAAATAAAGGTGTTCTCAACTAGCCTACCTGGGTAAATAAAGGTGTTCTCAACTAGCCTACCTGGTTAAATAAAGGTGTTCTCAACTAGCCTACCTGGTTAAATAAAGGTGTTCTCAACTAGCCTACCTGGTTAAATAAAGGTGTTCTCAACTAGCCTACCTGGTTAAATAAAGGTGTTCTCAACTAGCCTACCTGGGTAAATAAAGGTGTTCTCAACTAGCCTACCTGGGTAAATAAAGGTGTTCTCAACTAGCCTACCTGGGTAAATAAAGGTGTTCTCAACTAGCCTACCTGGTTAAATAAAGGTGTTCTCAACTAGCCTACCTGGTTAAATAAAGGTGTTCTCAACTAGCCTACCTGGTTAAATAAAGGTGTTCTCAACTAGCCTACCTGGTTAAATAAAGGAGTTCTCAACTAGCCTACCTGGTTAAATAAAGGTGTTCTCAACTAGCCTACCTGGTTAAATAAAGGTGTTCTCAACTAGCCTACCTGGTTAAATAAAGGTGTTCTCAACTAGCCTACCTGGTTAAATAAAGGTGTTCTCAACTAGCCTACCTGGTTAAATAAAGGTGAAATAAAAAATAAATAAAAAATACCAGCCCCATCAGTGTCAATGACATCTTTCAGAGCTGTCCTTTTCAAACCGTCACCAGCGGGACTCCACCCTGTCAGTAAACTTTAATACAGCTGTGAAGTTTTGATATCCTCAGGAGAGAACGTGTCTACAGCTTCGGCAAACGCATTACGCAAATTATTTATTTCTCTATTACTTCAGTTCATTTTATATTTGCTCTAAAACCACATCATTTGTAACAGTAGGTTCATGTGAAAAGACAAGGTCACCGGTTGCACTGAGCACAGTTGAGTTTGTCGGGCTCTGAAGACTAGAGGCTTCAATCCGTATTCCAGTTTATCTAATGTATACGACTATGCCCAGTGTCTCGTGAAAGACTCACGTATGGCCTTGTGTTGACGAAGTCAGTAGTTCTCAATTCTCTCCTCAGTGACCCCCAGCTCTTCCAGTACCTTGCACACCTGATTTAACTTGTTCATAAACACAATAATAAATCCTATGGAATTTTCACAATGTAATATGACTGTTAATTCACATTTGTCTACAAATTAATAATTGATACTTGTCTCCATCCCAACCAAAAATATATGTTAAATAATTGGGCTAAATCATATCAAACTTTAAATGTACTTAAATTACATTAATCCAACAATACAATTATTAATTTGTAAACAAACTGGAATCAAAGTCAGACTACGTCGGTGGCACAGATGGAACTGTCCAAGCAGTAGATAAATCTCCTTTAAATGTTGATATTTGGTTGCTTTGACAACCAAACACAATTCAATATCACTGAATATCACAACATTTAACCCTCCTGTTGTGTTCGTTTAATTTGAATTTATTCTGTGTTCCCGGTCCAAAATGACCGCCCCCTTATTGCTGATTATAAATCCATAATAATACATATATTATCACCTAATGTTGTGTTAAATATTTGTATCAACTTCAATTCTGGTGAACATTACAGGTTTTGAACTTCTATTTGCTATTTATGGCCTGTAGGCCTCATTGACCTGAGCTCATACAACTAGTTTTTGAGTAAAATAAAATAATGCATGGATTAGTTTGACTAAAACAAATACTCAGATGAAACAGAGGAAACAACAGATTACTTTGTGGCAACATTTAACAAGGATATTTGTTTTGAAACCATTTCACATTTTTAAATAGGTGCACAAAATAACATCTGTTGTGTTCCCGGTCAAAAACTGACCAGTATGATTGTATTAGTAAAGAAAGGACAGGCCCAAACTACACATGACAACTAACAAAATATTACAAAATGAATGTCTGAACACATTAAAGAACAACAGTAACAATAACCGTACTACTAACAATAACAAAAACATTCAAATGTTCACAATCTGTCAATCAGTGGTGGTTCCATTTTGTGTTGTTCTCATACACATGTTGGACAACACGTGGCGTTGCTGCCTGTGCCT
Source organism: Oncorhynchus keta (assembly GCF_023373465.1). NCBI lineage: Eukaryota > Metazoa > Chordata > Actinopteri > Salmoniformes > Salmonidae > Oncorhynchus > Oncorhynchus keta. The sequence goes on from NC_068423.1 coordinate 22,749,119, forward strand.
TGCAAATATATGCACTGTATTTATGGAGCATAATGCTCGTTTTGACATCTCTTGGTGCACACAGATTGCACGGCTTCCTTTTGTCTCTTCCGTCTCTGTCGGCCGTAGATCTTGCTTCTGGCCCTTGTATATCTCTCACCAATCCAGCAGAGGATGGTGTTGGAGGAAGGTGTTGGCGCCTTTAAATGAGGGGTGCCACCATGGCTTTCCCCCAACTCTTCTAGGAATACTTTCCTCTTGAAGAATTTCCCCTACTTTCCAGCCTGGATTCAACCACACCACAAACACGTTGTTGGCCCGACACATCTAGGGTGTTGAAGATCACCACCATGTGCCGACGTCATCCACTTACAAGATTATGTGCCAAAAAGTGCAACAATCAGTAAATAAAATAATGAGTAAATACAAGTGATCGTTCATATCTTGCATAGTAATGTGAAAAATTGCATCAAAGCGTTGTTTTAATTTACTACATCTTAAACATATTTACATATTCAAATTGATAGAATTGACTCCATATTGTTCACAAATTCAATGAGCATTTCACCAAGCAACAACATGTCCTATTTTTACAGTGAAGATAAAACAATCTGGTAATAGAAAAAATACGAGACTTGAAAGATAAAAAGTAACATACCTTATCAAGGTTGTCAACTCCTCTTCGTTCCTGTTGTAATCCAGGACAGCGCTAGGCTTCGTGTACTCCTTGGTACTCACAGCGGCATTACTGTGCAGAGTTGTCAACAGGAGCACATTCTTATTTTTCTTCTGGCAGTAGAACACAAAAGTGTTAATTATCCCTGTCCTTGGTAGTGAGTAAGGCAGGAGGCAACTCAGGGTTGCCAACTCACCGTCAGCAGGTTCACCCTGGTTCCTCTCGGGAACACCATCAGCAGGTTCACCCTGGTTCCTCTCGGGAACACCATCAGCAGGTTCACCCTGGTTCCTCTCGGGAACACCATCAGCAGGTTCACCCTGGTTCCTCTCGGGAACACCATCAGCAGGTTCACCCTGGTTCCTCTCGGGAACACCATCAGCAGGTTCACCCTGGTTCCTCTCGGGAACACCATCAGCAGGTTCACCCTGGTTCCTCTCGGGAACACCATCAGCGGGTTTCCCTGGTTCCTCTCGGGAACACCATCAGCAGGTTCACCCTGGTTCCTCTCGGGAACACCATCAGCAGGTTTCCCTGGTTCCTCTCGGGAACACCATCAGCAGGTTCACCCTGGTTCCTCTCGGGAACACCATCAGCAGGTTTCCTGGTTTTCGGAACACCTGGTTCCTCTCGGGAACACATCAGTCAGTTTCCCTGGTTTGAACACCTGGTTTCCCTGGTTCTCGGGAACACCATCAGCGGGTTTCCCTGGTTCCTCTCGGGAACACCATCAGCAGGTTCACCCTGGTTCCTCTCGGGAACACCATCAGCAGGTTCACCCTGGTTCCTCTCGGGAACACCATCAGCAGGTTTCCCTGGTTCCTCTCGGGAACACCATCAGCAGGTTTCCCTGGTTCCTCTCGGGAACACCATCAGCAGGTTCACCCTGGTTCCTCTCGGGAACACCATCAGCAGGTTCACCCTGGTTCCTCTCGGGAACACCATCAGCAGGTTCACCCTGGTTCCTCTCGGGAACACCATCAGCAGGTTCACCCTGGTTCCTCTCGGGAACACCATCAGCGGGTTTCCCTGGTTCCTCTCGGGAACACCATCAGCGGGTTTCCCTGGTTCCTCTCGGGAACACCATCAGCGGGTTTCCCTGGTTCCTCTCGGGAACACCATCAGCGGGTTTCCCTGGTTCCTCTCGGGAACACCGTCAGCGGGTTTCCCTGGTTCCTCTCGGGAACACCATCAGCGGGTTTCCCTGGTTCCTCTCGGGAACACCATCAGCAGGTTTCCCTGGTTCCTCTCGGGAACACCATCAGCAGGTTTCCCTGGTTCCTCTCGGGAACACCATCAGCGGGTTTCCCTGGTTCCTCTCGGGAACACCATCAGCAGGTTCCAGGCATAACTTGTCCTGGCATCACATTATGCCCATATCTTTATTCCATATTTAGACAGTCTGCTTGGCATGTACTGTACATGTACTGAATGTGCAGCGACCAGAAGCTCATCCACTGTGATTATAGATGGGTTGGGTTATATATGAGTGGCAGGCGCCCCACCCACTTGTGCCAAACCTCTCTGATCGCTGCCAGCTTGTCTTGTTGACAGCGGCCTGGTCTTGTATCACGGTTGTTGAAGCGAATCACCCGCGACAACACGTGAAATGTCTGGAGTGACACAGTGGCACGAAAAAGTTCCCGACCAGACTCTGTATGCCATAAACTGGTGGTAGATTTGTTTCTGGATCAGTACACAACAGCCAAAATCAAGAGAGCCATGTGTGCTTGGACGTGTGTCTGTTCTACTGCCTTTCAGTTGTCTTTGTAAATGTCTCCCCTCCAAGTGGGTCATGTTTATCACTAATGTTTCAATTGACTTTATGATTTTATACCATCAACCCTGGATATGGTGTATCTCGTAGCCCTGGGGTCATCCTGATAACATTTTCAGCCGACAGCCGACCTCTCCTCTCAGGTGGGGATGAAGACCAGGAAATATTCCCATTATTTGAACGGAGCGTACCAACAACCTCCGCAGGGCCCTCTTCCTCATCACTGGAATGTTCCACATCGGTTGTCTCTTGGTCTGGATCATATTCTGTGTTTGCTTCAACTTCTGACACTTCCTCCTCTAGTGCATCTTCACTGTCAGTTTCCTGGTCTCTCTCCTCCTCACCAGTCTCATGATCAAAGATATGACCAAGAGCCTCACATACAGTATATCGTTTGGTTATTGTACTGCCACAGAATGAATTGTGAGCAAGGCCTCAAAAAAGCTTTATATACCAGAGCTGCTAGAAAAGTTCTGTATATTATTGAAACAATGTTGCAATTGTTTGTGAGTGTCACGTTCTGACCTTTATTTCCTGTGTTTTGTATTTAGTTAGTATGGTCAGGGCGTGAGTTGGGTGGGCAGTCTATGTTTGTTTTTCTAGGTTTTGGGAATTTCTATGTTTCGGCCTAGTATGGTTCTCAATCAGAGGCAGGTGTCATTAGTTGTCTCTGATTGAGAATCATACTTAGGTAGCCTGGGTTTCACTGTGTTTGTGGGTGATTGTTCCTGTCTCTGTCTTTGCACCAGAGAGGACTGTTTTGAGTTTTCACATTTCTTGTTTTTTGTAGTCAGTTGTTCATGTGTACCTTAACGCATTAAAAAGAACCATGGACAATTACCACGCCGCGTATTGGTCCTCTGATCCGTTTCGCCTCTCCTCTTCGGAGGAAGAGGAGGAAATTCATTACAGTGAGAATGCCAGCAGGTGTGGTTCCCGTGTGGGAATGATTCTATTGGAGAAAGGTTCCCCTGGGGGAATGATTCTATTGGAGAAAGGTTCCCGTGGGGGAATGATTCTACTGGAGAAAGGTTCCAGTGGGGGAATGATTCTATTGGAGAAAGGTTCCCCTGGGGGAATGATTCTATTGGAGAAAGGTTGCCGTGGGGGAAAGATTCTATTGGAGAAAGGTTCCCCTGGGGGAATGATTCTATTGGAGAAAGGTTCCCCTGGGGGAATGACTCTATTGGAGAAAGGTTCCTGTGGGGGTTGCCATGGAAGCCAAGAAGGTGTGAGTTTGTGTGTGCTCAAACACACATGCATGTGGGAGTCTGGGAGAGGAAGTGTGTCCATCTGATGAATAGTCATGTGGCTGCATTCAGATTTATACACTAATTCTAGTCTCACCCATTCATTTCTAATGACCGGTCAATTTTGACTGGGAACACCACAGGTGTTCAAAAGTTAAATAAAACGTCCAAAACGTTATGAAAATCATCAACATGTATTTTGTGGGTTGAATTGAAACAATAGCTGTTGATGACTGCAAATGCTATACAGGCCTAAATAGTCTTAGTGATGATCCATGAGTGATAAAGTATGGACACATTTAACTTGCTCTGTTAAACCTATCCTTTGGAATGACTTCCATAGCAACAGTGAATCGATTTAGTTAAGTGGAGATCTCTCAACAATCATTCTCACGATAGCACATTGGTAGTAGTCAAGGACAAATATCATAGCTAAACTGGGCTTGGTTAAACCCCTGTGATGGCATACTGAAAGGGTAGCTGTAGATGGACCAGACCTCCAGCAGGAGCTGCTGCCTAGCCTGTTTATGTGGGGGGTTTTCTCAACAACTCTCAACAATCAATCTCACGATTGCACATTATGACAAAATCCTGTTCTTGAAATTTCACCATCAAAACAATTTCAATGTATTTTCCACGTGGATTACACATCACAATATGTTGACAATTTACGCTATAACAACGTGAATTCAACCAGTTTTTGCCCACTGGAATGTGTGTGTATGTGTGTGTTAAATAACAGTCAGTCCAGCTGCGTTGTATACACACACACACACACTTTTTCACATAAATAGCTGGTGAGCTGGTAGAGGAGAGAGAGCAGAACACATTTCCTGCATACCTCATAATCCATGACCTAGGTCTCTCTATTTCTCTCTGTCTCTCTGTCTCTCTCTCTCTCTCTCTCTCTCTCTCTCTCTCTCTCTCTCTCTCTCTCTCTCTCTGTCTCTCTCTCTCTCTGTCTCTCTCTCTCTGTCTCTCTCTCTCTCTGTCTGTCTCTCTCTCTCTCTCTCTCTCTCTCTCTCTCTCTGTCTCTCTCTCTCTCTCTCTCTCTCTCTCTCTCTCTCTCTCTCTCTCTCTCTCTCTCTCTGTCTCTCTCTCTCTCTCTCTCTCTCTCTCTCTCTCTCTCTCTCTCTCTCTTCTCTCTCTCTCTCTCTCTCTCTCTCTGTCTCTCTCTCTCTCTCTCTCTCTCTCTGTCTCTCTCTCTCTCTCTCTCTCTCTCTCTCTCTCTCTCTCTCTACTCCTTTGTCTCTCTCTCTCTCTCAACCCATTCTCTCTCTCTCAACCCATTCTCTCTCTACCAATTCTCTCTCTCAACTCATTCTCTCTCTCAACCCATTCTCTCTCTACCCGTTCTCTCTCTCAACTTATTCTCTCTCTACCCGTTCTCTCTCTCAGCTCATTCTCTCTCTCTCTCTCTCTCTCTCTCTCTCTACCCGTTCTCTCTCTCTCTACCCGTTCTCTCTCTCAATCCTTTCTCTCTCTCAACTCACTCTCTCTCTACCCGTTCTCTCTCTCTCTCAACCCATTCTCTCTCTCACCTCATTCTCTCTCTCTACCGTTCTCTCTCTCAACCCATTCTCTCTCTCAACTCATTCTCTCTCTCTACCTGTTATCTCTCTCAACCCATTCTCTCTCTCTCTACCCATTCGCTCTCTCTCTACCCGTTCTCTCTCTCAACCCATTCTCTCTCTCAACTCATTCTCTCTCTCAACCTGTTCTCTCTCTCTCAACTCATTCTCTCTCTCTACCCGTTCTCTCTCTCAACCCATTCTCTCTCTCAACTAATTCTCTCTCTCTACCCATTCTCTCTCTCTAAACCCATTCTCTCTCTCTACCAATTCTCTCTCTCAACTCATTCTTTCTCTCAACCCATTCTCTCTCTACCCGTTCTCTCTCTCTCTACCCGTTCTCTCTCTCAACCCTTTCTCTCTCTCAACTCACTCTCTCTCTACCCGTTCTCTCTCTCTCTCAACCCATTCTCTCTCTCACCTCATTCTCTCTCTCTACCGTTCTCTCTCTCAACCCATTCTCTCTCTCAACTCATTCTCTCTCTCTACCTGTTATCTCTCTCAACCCATTCTCTCTCTCTCTACCCATTCTCTCTCTCTCTACCCATTCTCTCTCTCAACCCATTCTCTCTCTCAACTCATTCTCTCTCTCAACCTGTTCTCTCTCTCAACTCATTCTCTCTCTCTACCCGTTCTCTCTCTCAACCCATTCTCTCTCAACTCATTCTCTCTCTCAACCCATTCTCTCTCTCTGTCTCTCTCTCTCGACTTATTCTCTCTCTCTACCCGTTCTCTCTCTCAACTCATTCTCTCTTTCTCTCTACCCGTTCTCTCTCTCAGCTCATTCTCTCATTCTCTCTCTCTCTCTCTCTCTCTCTCTCTACCCGTTCTCTCTCTCAACCCTTTCGCTCTCTCAACTCACTCTCTCTCTACCCGTTCTCTCTCTCTCTCAACCCATTCTCTCTCTCACCTCATTCTCTCTCTCTACCGTTCTCTCTCTCAACCCATTCTCTCTCTCAACTCATTCTCTCTCTCTACCTGTTATCTCTCTCAACCCATTCTCTCTCTCTACCCATTCTCTCTCTCTCTACCCATTCTCTCTCTCTACCCGTTCTCTCTCTCAACCCATTCTCTCTCTCAACTCATTCTCTCTCTCAACTCATTCTCTCTCTCAACTCATTCTCTCTCTCTACCCGTTCTCTCTCTCAACCCATTCTCTCTCTCAACTCATTCTCTCTCTCAACCCATTCTCTCTCTCTGTCTCTCTCTCTCAACTCATTCTCTCTCTCAACCCATTCTCTCTCTCTCTCTCTCTTAGCCCATTCTCTCTCTCAACTCATTCTCTCTCTCTACCTGTTATCTCTCTCAACCCATTCTCTCTCTCTCTACCCATTCTCTCTCTCTCTACCCGTTCTCTCTCTCAACCCATTCTCTCTCTCAACTCATTCTCTCTCTCAACCCATTCTCTCTCTCAACTCATTCTCTCTCTCTACCCGTTCTCTCTCTCAACCCATTCTCTCTCTCACCTCATTCTCTCTCTCTACCCGTTCTCTCTCTCAACCCATTCTCTCTCTCAACTCATTCTCTCTACCCGTTCTCTCTCAACCCATTCTCTCTCTCAACCCATTCTCTCTCTCAACTCATTCTCTCTCTCAATCCATTATCTCTCTCATCCCCCCTCCTACTTCTTGTGTGCGAGTGGCTCTCTATCTGTATCCCTCCCCCTACCTCCTCTCCCTCCGTCCCTCCTCTCTGTTCCTCCCTCCCTCCTCTCCGTCCTCTCTCTCTCTCAGTCTCTCAGACACTGTGTCTCAGTGAAGGGGATTCTCCGTAACCAGCTGTAGCTTAACGTGATTTGTCACCTCAGTCACTCTCTATTCCCCGTGAGGAAACGTTCCTTTTTCTTCTAATCATTACCGCTTCAACGTTTAATTCCTCCGCTGGCATGTTGAAGCTGTCAATCAAACCTGTGGAAGGTACTCTCAAGCTGCATTGAGAGACAGAGAGAGTAGAAGAAGAGTAGAAGAAGTTTTAGTCCAGCTCAAAGGGCACCTTTTTTTCAGTTCTCGGATTCATTCACCTTTTGATTGAGACTATATACTATGGTAAATGAAACTATGAAGACAGTGGTGTTACGGCAGAGGATTTTTCTTAGCCAAACTCAAGATCCAGGATTTTTTATTTATCTCAATTGAAATGCACAGGATCACCAGATTCATTGACGGATCTGTTTGGACTCTTTTGGCTCTAGACATACCTGCAGTATATGTGAAGTTGGGAGACCAGAGTGAGCTAGGTGATGGTTCAACAGGCTAACGAAGCTAGATGCTAATTCTTTCTGTTCCGGCATCCAGTCAGCTGACAATCCAGCAGATAACAATCAAGGTAAGCTTCTACCTCAAACACATTTCAATGGGCACAAACACACACACACACACACACCTGGCACTCCAACAGGCTGCCGGGCTCTGTCAGAGCAGATAAAAGCCTCCTTTATACCTGGTACATGCGTATTTTCTTCTGATTGTGACCACATCCTGATTGTAACCACATCCTGATTGTGACCACATCCTGATTGTGTCCACATTAGTAGACCTTGTGATCTGGTTAAGACAGACCTGGCCAGTCAAACCTTTAATATCCTCATTATCTTGCCTACTAAAATCACTGACAGGTGGCACCATTTACTTATGACATGAACATATGTCTTAAAATAAATAAATACATTGTAAATAATAATAATAATAATTTGCATACAGGTAGGGACCAGGAAATCTAATTCCTAAATGGTATTATACTGATCTTACACTTTTATTTAAAAAAAAGTTATATCTTGAACCTAAAAGGGTTCTTCGGCTGTGCCCATAGGAGAATCGTTTGAAGAACCCTTTTTGGTTCCATATAGAACCCACAGAGGGTTCTATATGGAACCCAAAAGGGTTCTACCTGGAACCAAAAAGGGTTCTCCTATGGGGACAGCCAAAGAACCGTTTTGGAACCCTTTTTTCTAAGAGTGTAGTCAGTGTTAAACCACAGTACAGTTAGCCACTATTGCAGCTAAGGTCACTGACATTTGTATTCCAGTCCGTCAATGCAGTTAAGTGTTGCGTAAAATTGATTATTCTTATAAGAGTTGAACGTTCATCTTGTCATTATTGTACTGCTGTATATTGTGTCTATGGTCTGTTTTTGAGACTATCCCCTATCTTCCAAACTAATCATACTGGAACATGGTTGCAGTGCATATACCTTAAGTATGAATAAATATGTTTTTATGCTCCCTAAGATTAGCTTTGTTAATTTTTCCTGGGGTTAATCCATGTTCTACCATTACAGAAGCGTAATCAGCATTTGATTTCATGTAGATTGTTCACTGAGATTGTTCTAGATTAACGGGCCAGTTTCCCACAACCAGTTAAAGTCTACTCCTGGACTGAGAAGGCAATAGAACATCTCCATTGAAAGTGCTTTTTAGTCCAGGAATTGGCTTAATCTGGGTCTGGGAAACCTGCCAATGATGTTTGGGCTACAGACATTATAGCCTAGAAATATCAAATTATGTTCATTACATCACATTTCCAGATCTTCATCAGTGAGTCCAGAAAGTGTACTGCTAGCTATATCTGATGAAGGTCTGGGAGATTTCACTGTTAATCCTAATTGGTTCAGTCTAGCAACACTTTCACCACTACTACTCTCTCTCTGTTTCTCTCTCTGTTCCACTCCTTTCTCCAGCGATGAATGTGGTATCCATGGAGCCAATGGGGACCTTGGTGGAGCGATCGTTAATGAAAATATAAATGTATTTCTCATTCCTCCCTCTCCTTCGCCCCTAATAAACATGGCATCCATCTGTTGTTGTTGCAGACATGCTAATAAGAATTTCATTTTTATTTATCTCTCCTCTCCTACTCCCCCATTCATCCATTCATACAAAGCAGTATGCTTTGCCCTTAACTGCACACACAGAACTTACATCACGATAGTCTTTCATGGTTGAGGTGTTGAGGAGGAATTGACTACTTCTCTTCTTGTCTTTTTAAGAAACATTTGTGTGAGGAAAATACCTAACCACTTGTATAATCTATTTGCATACATTTCAAACAGAATTATCCACAAGACACGACACTACGGGTTTCATCCCTGCACCCAGCCTAAAAACAGATCTAATGCGTCTCTCAGTTATGTGTAGAACCATGTAATCATGGAATGCTCTGCCATCAGAGGTTACTCAGGCAAAAAAACAAGTCAGCTTTAAAATACTAATAAATCAAAAAAACATCTTGTATCACAGCACTTCTCTTTCTAAAGATCAAATGGAACTGTACTTTATATATGAATATATGAATAGTGTGTAAATAGTATTTTTATTGTCTCTTGGTGTCTTTCCAATATTTGTACATTTTATGTGGACCCCAAGAAGAGTAGCTGCTGCATGATGCTACTAAACTAAACCCCTCCCCCTCTATCTCCGTAGCGATGACCACGGTATCCATAGAGCCCCTGCTGGTCCTGATGGAGCTGATCCCCAACGCCACCGACCCGCCTTTAGACTCCACCCCTTCCTCTCCCGAAGACACCGCCGCCACCTTCACAATAGGCTGTATTCTCTCCCTCATGTGTCTAGTCGGCGTCTCCGGAAACATCTACACCCTCGTGGTCATGTGTCAATCCATGCGTTTCGCGGCGTCCATGTATATTTACATCATCAATTTAGCCCTGGCTGACCTGCTCTATCTGTTGACCATTCCGTTCGTGGTCTGCACGTACTTCCTGAAAGGTTGGTATTTTGGCGATGCTGGGTGCAGGATTCTAATCAGTATGGATTTTCTGACGATGCACGCCAGCATTTTCACGCTGACCATCATGAGCACGGAGAGATACTTTGCCGTGCTGAAACCGCTGGACACAGTCAAGCGGTCAAAGAGCTACCGCAAAGCCATTGCGGTGCTTGTATGGGTGGCTTCCCTGGTCCTGACTTTACCCATGATTCTCAGTATTCAGATGATGAAGGTGGGGAGCAAGGCCATGTGCCAGCCAACTATCTCACCGCTGTCCTATAAGGTGTACATCACCTTCCTGTTCTGTACCAGCATTGTGGCTCCGGGGATGATCATTGGCTTTCTCTACATCGGACTGGCTCGTACCTACTGGATCTCACAGACAGAAACCTTCAAACAGACCAAGAAACTACCCAACCAAAAGGTCAGTCAATTAAACTAAGTCTCTTTATGTCAATCAAACTAAATATCTGTCTTACCATTATTTAGATATGCCAAAGGAATATCCTTTGGTTAAACAAATTAATGTGATTGATTGCTGTAATCATGTAAATCCCTGTCCTGTAGGTCTTCTAGCTGATCTATATCTAACTCCATCTTGTTCTTCTCTATCCTCTAGGTCCTCTATCTGATCTTCACCATTGTACTGCTGTTCTGGGCCTGTTTCCTGCCCTTCTGGATCTGGCAGCTCCTGGGTCAGTTCCAGCCCTCCATCCATCTCTCCACCAAGTCCAAGCGCAACATCAACTACTTGACCACCTGTCTCACCTACTCCAACAGCTGCATCAACCCTTTCCTCTACACGCTGCTCACCAAGAACTATAAGGAGTACCTGCGGAAGCGCCAGCGTACCTGGACTGCGGGCAGCTACTTCAACCGATGGAACCGGTTCCAGCGATCACCAAGGAGGTCGCTGTCCTCCAGCAGCCAGCAGTGCACGGAGAGCTTCGTGCTCACGCACACACCGTCTCTGCGCACCACGCACAACAGCAGCCTGTGAGGTATAGGAGAAGAGGTTTCTGGTCTTGGTCTTATCGTGACATTATCTCCACGTCTGCTACCCATTTACGGCGACGTACAGATGTCGGATCTTAACTTAATCACTATTTTGTCGCAGAGAATTTTCCTGTTGCATCAGGAAATTCAAATTAGCCTCGTGATTGGCTGAAAATGAGCAGTTGTCTTTCTCTCCACTCGGGGGCAGTTGAGGCATTGGGATCGGGTCTTGCTATCAAAATTATGTTATCTCTCACTCGCTCAAAATCTAGGCCTAGGTCTCATTGCTGCAACATTTAAATGTAAAAAAGGTATCTGAAATGCAGCCATACACATCAACAACTGTTGTTTTATACAGCTTTATAACACAAGATAGATATTGGTCTCCGTTAGGCTACGACATACAAGTGTCTAGTGTATCCAAAAGTTACAAATAAACTCAGCCATGGCCTGGTTGAGAGGTTAAGGTTGCTGCCTTCAGTATATAGGTTTTCCATGTCGATTCTGGCCCATTTCCTTATGGTAGAAATAACTCGATCCGCAAATTGACTTGATGTAGTTACATATTTCAAATATGGACAGTCCAGGGTTATTTTCAACAGCAACAAATATGGACAGTCCAGGGTTATTTTCAACAGCAACAAATATGGACAGTCCAGGGTTATTTTCAACAGCAACAAATATGGACAGTCCAGGGTTATTTTCAACAACAACAAATATGGACAGTCCAGGGTTATTTTCAACAGCAACAAATATGGACAGTCCAGGGTTATTTTCAACAACAACAAATATGGACAGTCCAGGGTTATTTTCAACAGCAACAAATATGGACAGTCCAGGGTTATTTTCAACAACAACAAATATGGACAGTCCAGGGTTATTTTCAACAACAACAAATATGGACAGTCCAGGGTTATTTTCAACAGCAACAAATATGGACAGTCCAGGGTTATTTTCAACAACAACAAATATGGACAGTCCAGGGTTATTTTCAACAACAACAAATATGGACAGTCCAGGGTTATTTTCAACAACAACAAATATGGACAGTCCAGGGTTATTTTCAACAACAACAAATATGGACAGTCCAGGGTTATTTTCAACAACAACAAATATGGACAGTCCAGGGTTATTTTCAACAACAACAAATATGGACAGTCCAGGGTTATTTTCAACAACAACAAATATGGACAGTCCAGGGTTATTTTCAACAACAACAAATATGGACAGTCCAGGGTTATTTTCAACAACAACAAATATGGACAGTCCAGGGTTATTTTCAACAACAACAAATATGGACAGTCCAGGGTTATTTTCAACAACAACAAAATTATCATGTGCGGCAAATACAAAACGTTTAGACATTACCGTGAAATGATTACAAATGAGATCTAAAAAATATATATAATAACACAATAAAATAACAATAATGAGTACCGGTACCGAGTCAATGTGCAGAGTATGAGGTAGTTGAGGTAATATGTACATGTAGGTAGAGGGAAAAGTGACTAGGCAATCAGGATAGATAATAAACAGAATAGGAGCAGTGTCTGTGAAGAGTGTGAAAGAGTGTCTGCAACTAAATGTAGGTGGCATCAATATTCATGTGTGAGCCGGAACTTTACACCATAGCCAAATAAATACTCAGTTTTTCAAAATGTTTCAGTTTTGCACAATTTAATCCTAGTAAAAAGTCACTCTCTAAGGTCAGTTAGGATCAACACTGAAAGAATAATAATAACAGAGAGAACAATGTATTTCAACTTAATACTTTCATTACATTCCCAGTGGGTCAGAAGTTTACATACACTCAATTAGTATTTGGTAGCATTGCCTTTATATTGTTTAACTTGGGTCAAATGTTGTGGGTAGCCTTCCACAAGCGTCCCACAACAAGTTGGGTGAATTTTGGCACATTACTCTTGACAGAGCTGGTGTAACTGAGTCAGGTTTGTAGGCCTCCGTTCTTGCACATGATTTTTCACTTCTGGCCACACATTTGCTATAGGATATTGCTCCCAAGGATGAACCAGACTTGTGGAGGTCTCCAATTTTTTTTCTGAAGTATTGGCTGATTTCTTTTGATTTTCCCATGATGTCAAGCAAAGAGGCACTGAGTTTGAAGGTAGGCCTTGAAATACATCCACAGGTTCACGTCCAATTGACTCAAATTATGTAATTGAGCCTATCAGAAGCTTATAGAGCAATGACATCATTTTCTGGAATTTAAAGGCACAGTCAACTTAGTCCATGTAAACCTTTTACACACTGGAATTGTGATACAGTGAATTATAAGTGAAATAATCTGTCTGTAAACAATTGTTGGAAAAATGACTTGTGTCATGCACAAAGTAGATGTCCAAACCGACTTTCCAAAGCTATAGTTTGTTATCAAGAAATTTGTGGAGTGGTTGAAAAAATATTTTGAATGACTCCAACCGAAGTCAATGTAAACTTCCTAATTCAACTGTATGTAGAGTGTGAATGTGTGTGTCGGAGTGTCAGTGTAGTATTTGTGACTGTGTGGGTAGAGTCCAGTGAGTGTGCATAGAGCCAGTGCAAGAATGTCAGTGCAAAAACAACAAAGGAGATCAATAGCAGTCTTCTGGCTTGCGGTTAGAAGCTGTTCTGGAGCCTTTTGGTCCCAGACTTGGCATTCCGGTACCGATTGCTATGTGGGAACAGAGTATGACTTGGTGGTGATGTACTGGACCGTACGCACTACCCTGTGTATTGCCTTGCGGTCGTATGCCAAGCAGTTGCCATACCAAACAGTGATGCAGCCAGGCAAGATGCTCTCAGTGGTGCAGCTGAATTCCTTTTTGAGGATCTGAGGGTCCATGCCAAATCTTTTCAGCTTCCTGAGGGGGAAGAGGCATTGTCATGACCTCTGCACGACTGTGTTGGTGTGTTTGGACCATGATAGGTCCTTAGTGATGCGGACACAGAGGAGCTTAAAGCTCTTGACACGCTCCAATACAGCCCCGTCAATGTGAATGGGGGCGTGCTCGGCCCTCCATTTCCTATAGTCCACGGTCAGCTCCTTTGTCTTGCTGATGTTGAGGGAGAGGTTGTTGTACTGGCACCACACTGCCAGGTCTCTGACCTCCTCCCTATAGGTTGTCTCATCGTTGTCGGTGACAAGGCCAACCACCGTTGTGCTGTCGGCAAACTTAATGATGGTGCTGGGGTTATGGGTGAACAGGGTGTACAGGAGGGAACTAAGCACACACCCCTGTGGGGCCCCGTGTTGAGGAACATCCTGGCGGATGTGTTGTTGCCTACGGACCGTCAGGAAGTCCTGGTTCCTGTTGCAGAGGGAGGTGTTCAGTCCCAGGGTCCTTAGTTTAGTGATGAGCTTGGAGGGCACTATGGTGTTGAACTCTGAGCGGTAGTCAATGCACAGAATTAAGCTTTAATATTGCAGATAAATCTGCATCATATCCAATTCCCCATATATTTATATATATATATATGTTTTGTAAATATATACAATATATAAAATATGTATTTATTTCCCCCTAACCTTACCACCCCTCCGCTAGTTGGAGTAAACTATTGGACAACTCCACCCCTCCCATCTATCTCTGAACACCATCCAGTCCCATCCTTCAGCTACCCTCAACCCCTCCCATCTATCTCTGAACACCATCCAGTCCCATCCTTCACCTCCACTCTACCCCTCCCATCTATCTCTGAACACCATCCAGTCCCATCCTTCACCTCCACTCTACCCCTCCCATCTATCTCTGAACACCATCCAGTCCCATCCTTCACCTCCACTCTACCCCTCCCATCTATCTCTGAACACCATCCAGTCCCATCCTTCACCTCCACTCTACCCCTCCCATCTATCTCTGAACACCATCCAGTCCCATCCTTCACCTCCACTCTACCCCTCCCATCTATCTCTGAACACCATCCAGTCCCATCCTTCACCTCCACTCTACCCCTCCCATCTATCTCTGAACACCATCCAGTCCCATCCTTCACCTCCACTCTACCCCTCCCATCTATCTCTGAACACCATCCAGTCCCATCCTTCACCTCCACTCTACCCCTCCCATCTATCTCTGAACACCATCCAGTCCCATCCTTCACCTCCACTCTACCCCTCCCATCTATCTCTGAACACCATCCAGTCCCATCCTTCACCTCCACTCTACCCCTCCCACCTATCTCTGAACACCATCCAGTCCCATCCTTCACCTCCACTCTACCCCTCCCATCTATCTCTGAACACCATCCAGTCCCATCCTTCAGCTCCACTCTACCCCTCCCACCTATCTCTGAACACCATCCAGTCCATCCAGTACACAGCTGTACATTGTTTGGTCCTTAAATGACGCTGGTATACTTTGTTATTTATCACAATTTTACTTAACCCATTTTGGTCTTCAATGCAGGGCAGACAGACAAGTTCTTTACTTTCTCCCTCTTCCACTTGCCTCTTCCATTTTTGCGGTAATGCTGCAATTAGTTGGTTGTAATTTTGAGTAGAGCAGACATTTCAATATATTTTTGTTAGCTGCATGTGTGACATAACTCCACCAGTCCTATTCATGATACAATTTACAAAGAGTTTTCTGATTTAAAAAATATATATATACATTTTTAGTTTTTTTATTGATTATTATATTTGAGTTCAACCAAAATATTTGCTGTAATATTTATTGTAATATTTATTCCATTTTCTGGTGGATTAAACTGAAATTGCAACCAACTTTCAATGGCTTGTTTTTAAAAAAGCAATATTTTGGAGATGATTTCATGTTCAAATAACCAAAAGTGAGAGGTTGTAATCTGAATAAAGGGAAAAAGGTCATTTTTGAACATGGGGTGAGACATTCTTACTAATCTGCTAGAGAACCAGTTTGAATTTATTAAGTATAACTTTTGTATGACTGAATCCTATAGTAGTGCTTTAATATTTAATAATTTATTCCCTCTGAATTCATATAAATAGGCCCATTTAATTCTGTCTAGCTTCCCGTTCCAAATTAAATATTATATTTTCTGCTCATATAATAAATAAAAAAACAAGTCACTTGGTCATAAGCAAATAAGTAAACTGGGATATGACTAAAGAGTTAATCAGGGCGATTTTTTTCTCACAAATAGACAGACCTTCTATGGTTGCAAGAACTTATATATTTTTTCTAACTTTATATTAAAATGTAGTGAGATCTTTTTTTTTTTTGGGGGGAGTATGTCCACATCCCTGTCAGACGATTTTATTGGTAAACTACACGGTACTGTAAAAAAAAAATGTTGTGATGCAATACATAATATCATCATTTTCTGAGAGGTTAGAAAAATGGCTCCTCTATGAGGCTGTGGAGGGATACAAATTGTGGATTTAAAATAAAACATGAATCAGCGTACAATGACACATTTATTTTTAAGCCCTGAATGTCTAGCTCCTTGATATTATTGTCGTATCGGATTTTAATAGCGTACATTTCAATGGCCATTGTAAATAGATATGCCGATAGTGGACAACCTTGTTTTACTCCTTTTGACAGTTGAATACTTTATGAGAAGTAGCCATTATTTACTAGTTTACACCTAGGGTTACTATACTTAACTTGAACCCATTGTATAAGAGATTCTGCAAAATGCAAATATTCCAGGCATTTATATATAAAAACCAGTCGTACTTTATCAAAAGTGTTTTCAAAATCAGCTATGAATACCAGGACTGGTTTCTCAGATTTTTCATAGTTTTCTATTGTTTGCAGTACTTTTCTTAAATGGTTTCCAATGCATCATCCACGTTTAAAAAAACTGTCTGATTAGGATTAATAATATCGAACGATAACTTTCAATTCTATGCCTATGCATTTTCCTCAAATTTTATTTTATTTATTTATTTCACCTTTATTTAACCAGGTAGACAAGTTGAGAACAGGTTCTCATTTAAAATTGCGACCTGGCCAAGATAAAGTAAAGCAGTTCGAAACAACACAGAGTTACACATGGAGTAAAACAATGATAATAAAACAGTAGAAAAATAAGTCTATATACAATGTGAGCAAATGAGGTGCGATAAGGGAGGTAAAGGCAACAAAAAAAGGCCATGGTGGCAAAGTAAATAGAATATAGCAAGTAAAACACTGGAATGGTAGATTTGCAGTGGAAGAATGTGAAAGATAGAGATACAAATAATGGGGTGCAAAGGAGCTAAATAAATAAATAAATACAGTAGGGGGAGAGGTAGTTGTTTGGGCTAAATTATAGATGGGCTATGTACAGGTGCAGTAATCTGCTCTGACAGCTGGAGCTTAAAGCTAGTGAGCTTAAAGCTAGTGAGCTTAAAGCTAGTTTCAGAGATTTTTGAAGTTCGTTCCAGTCATTGGCAGCAGAGAACTGGAAGGAGAAGCGGCCAAAGTAGGAATTGGTTTTGGGGGAGACCAGAGAGATATACCTGCTGGAGCGAGTGTTACAGGTGGATGCTGCTATGGTGACCAGCGAGCTGAGATAAGGGGGGACTTTACCTAGCAGGGTCTTGCAGATGACCTGGAGCCAGTGGGTTTGGCGAAGAGTATGAAGTGAGGGCCAGCCAACAAGAGTGTACAGCTCGCAGTGGTGGGTAGTACGTGTAGGTCTGTAGATTTTAAGAAGCCTTTGAAGAAGGGGATGACCGCAGCTGCTTTCCAATCTTTGGGAATCTCAGACAACATGAAAGAGAAGTTGAACAGGCTAGTAATAAGGGTTGCAACAATTTCGGCAGATCATTTTAGAAAGAAAGGGTCCAGATTGTCTAGCCTGGCTGATTTGTAGGGGTCCAGATTTTGCAGCTCTGTCAGAACATCAGCTGACTGGATTTGGGAGAAGGAGAAATGGGGAATGCTTGGGCGAGTTGCTGTGAGGGGTGCAGTGCTGTTGCCCGGGGTAGGGCTAGCCAGGTGGAAAGCATGGCCAGCCATAGAAAAATGCTTCTTGAAATTCTCAATTATAGTGGATTTATCGGTGGTGACAGTGTTTCCTATCCTCAGTGCAGTGGGCAGCTGGGAGGAGGTGTTCTTATTCTCCATTGACTTTACAGTGTCCCAGAACATTTTGGAGATTGTGTTGCAGGAAGCAAATTTATGCTTGAAATGGCAAGCCTTGGCTTTTCTAACTGCCTGTGTATTTTGGTTTCTAGCTTCCCTGAAAAGTTGCATATCAAGGGGGCTGTTCCATGCTAATGCAGAATGCCATAGGATGTTTTTGTGTTGGTTAAGGGAAGTCAGGTCTGGAGAGAAGCAAGGGCTATATCTGTTCCTGGTTCTAAATTTCTTGAATGGGGCATGCTTATTGAAGATGGTGAGGAAGGAATTAAAAAAAAATAACCAGGCATCCTCTACTGACGGGATGAGATCAATATCAATATCCAGGCTACCCCTGCCCGATCGATTAGAAAGGCCTGCTCACTGAAGTGTTTCAGGGAGCGTTTGACAGTGATGAGCGGAGGTCGTTTGACCGCTGACCCATTATGGATGCAGGCAATGAGGCAGTGATCGCTGAGATCTTGGTTGAAAACAGCAGAGGTGTATTTAGAGGGCAAGTTGGTTAGGATGATATCTATGAGGGTGCCCATGTTTACGGCTTTGGGGTGATACCTGGTCAGTTCATTGATAATTTGTGTGAGATTGAGGGTATCAAGCTTAGATTGTATGATGGCTGGGGTGTTAAGAATGTTCCAGTTTAGGTCGCCTAGCAGCACAAGCTCTGAAGATAGATGGGGGGCAATCAGTTCACAAATGGTGTCCAGAGCACAGCTGGGGGCAGAGGGTGGTCTATAGCAGGTGGCAACAGTGAGAGACTTGTTTTTAGAGAGGTGGATTTTTAAAAGTAGAAGTTCAAATTGTTTGGGTACAGACCTGGATAGTAGCACAGAACTCTGCAGGCTATCTTTCCATTAGAATGCAACACCGCCCCCTTTGGCGGTTCTATCTTGTCTGAAAATGTTGTAGTTCGGGATGAAGATTTCCGAATTTCTGGTGGTCTTCCTAAGCCAGGATTCAGACACGGCTAGAACATCTGGGTTGGCAGAGTGTCCTAAAGCAGTGAATAATACAAACTTAGGGAGGAGGCTTCTAATGTTAAGATGCATGAAACCAAGGCTATTACGGTTACAGAAGTCATGAAAAGAGAGCACCTGGGAATAGGAGTGGAGCTAGGCACTGCAGGGTCTGGATTCACCTCTACATCACCAGAGGAACAGAGGAGGAGTAGGATAAGGGTACGGCTAAAAGCTATGAGAATTGGTCGTCTAGAACGTCCGTAACAGAGAGTAAAGGAGATTTCTAGGGGCGATAAAATAGCTTCAAGGTATAATGTACAGACAAAGGTATGGTAGGTTGTGAATACAGTGGAGATAAACCTAGATATTGAGTGATGATGAGAGCGATTATTGTCTCTAGAAACATAATTGAAACGAGGTGATGTCATCGCATGTGTGGGTGGTGGAACTAATAGGTTGGATAAGGTATAGTGAGCAAGGCTAGAGGCTCTACAGTGAAATAAGCCAATAAACACTAACCAGAACAACAATGGACAAGGCATATTGACATTAAGGAGAGGCATGCTTAGTCAAGTGATCGTAAGGGTCCAGTGAGTAGTGAAGTTGGTTGGGATCACGATTCAGACAGCTAGCCGGGCCATCGGTAGCAAGCTAGCATAGGATGGAGGTCTGTTTTTAGCCACCTCATGCGTTCTGTCGGTAGATTAGTGGGGTTCCGTGTGGTAGAGGGGATCAATCCAATTGGCAAAATAGATATAGTTATAGTGACCCAAGAAAAATTGTCTGATAGACCTATTCAGATAGCAGCCGTTAAGACAGCTAACGATTAGCGGACCGCAGATGGGTGTTCAGGTAACGTCGCGGTGGAGGGGCCAGTTGGATAACTCCCTCGGACAGGTAACGTCGGTAATCCAGTCGTGAAGGCCCAGTGGGGCGCCGCATCGGCAGTAAAACAGGTCCGGATAGGTGATTGTAGCCCAGGAGTGGCTGATGGAACTCTTCAGCTGGCTAGCTCCGGAATAATCGATGTTTGCTCCGGGATCAACGTAAGCCATTAGTCACATGTATAGCAGCTAGCTAGCTGTGAGATCCAGGTGTAAATGTCCAGAGCTTGCGGTTGAAATCCGGGGACATGGAGAGAAAATAGGTCCGGTATGTTCTGGTCTCAGTCGCGTTGTACAAAACTGGCGATAGCTTTTCGAGCTAAAGGATAGCTGATGACCACAACCAGTGGTTAGCTGAATACTAACGTTAGCCAGTAAACTGTCTAGCTAGCTCCTGGCTGGCTAGCTTCTGGCTGGCTAGCTTCTGGCTGGCTAGCTTCTGATTTTTGCAGTACTGAAGTGTAAGGGGCCTCCAATTTTTTCAATGGACTGGATAATTATATTTAACACTTGGTTCCTGTTTCAGTAAGAACTAAATTAGACCTGGTTGAGTATCTGATAATCTACATTTATTTTATTTAGGAGTGGTTAAAACATGCTAATAACGGTCCTCTGAGTACATGAATGGATATACCTCTACTTATATGCCATCCAGCCCTGGGGTTTTCCTGGACTGACAAAGGCTTTAATTGCATCAAGAAGTTGTCCCTCTGTAATTTGGCCTTCACATGAGTACAGCTGTTCATTTTATATTATTAATAGAAGAAAATAATCCTTACAATTAACTTCTGTTAGTGGAAATGGAGGAGACTGAAAAAAAACATATGCTTAATAAGGTACTTTGCTTCCTTATTCAAAATATTGTTTGTTGAATCATTGGTGAGTGGGTCATTTGTAACACATTTCCGTAATGTTTTGTTGTTGTAACATTTATATGTTGACGTTAAAAAAAAATATTTGGTGTATTTTTCACTTTATTTTTATAATATATTTACTACACTCTCTCTTTCTTGAATAAGTTCCTCCATTTCTTTTTTTCCCCCTCTAACATATTCTGTGCCTCTATGGTACAGTTCTTGTTGCTATCTATCAGTACTGTTAGTCCCTCTATTTCTTTTGTTAATATGAATTATTTTGACCTAAACTGCTTTTGCT
This sequence comes from Oncorhynchus keta, assembly GCF_023373465.1. Classification (NCBI taxonomy): domain Eukaryota; kingdom Metazoa; phylum Chordata; class Actinopteri; order Salmoniformes; family Salmonidae; genus Oncorhynchus; species Oncorhynchus keta. The sequence goes on from NC_068423.1 coordinate 22,770,136, forward strand.
TTAAAGACAAGTATAAAATTGCATGGCCTCTAAAGGCACATTTAAAAGTGTTCCATACAATAAGGGCTTTGTTAAGTCATAAAAAGTCAGTTATAAATGATTATGTCCTGGTTAAAAACAAGTTGTAATTAAAAAGGCTTTGATTACATTTCCAATATCCTTGCCCACGTGGAAATTCTGTTAGAGTAATGTATAGGCCAACTATTTAACGGTCCGACCGCATTCTGTCTCCTATCAACACTTTTTAAAAACTTTTGGTGTCAGCGAGAATGACATAAGAAGGTAGTCAAGCTTGATTTAACCTCCGCCATGTGTATCTCACTAGGTCAGGATTTTAAGCCTAAAATATGTATATCTCACTAGGTCAGGATTTTAAGGCTAAACCATGCATATCTCACTAGGTCAGGATTTAAGCCTAAAATATGTACATCTCACTAGGTCAGGATTTTAAGGCTAAACCATGCATATCTCACTAGGTCAGGATTTTAAGCCTAAGCCATGCATATCTCACTAGGTCAGGATTTTAAGCCTCCTCCATGTATATCTCACTAGGTCAGGATTTTAAGCCTCCTCCATGTATATCTCACTAGGTCAGGATTTTAAGCCTCCTCCATGTATATCTCACTAGGTCAGGATTTTAAGCCTCCTCCATGTATATCTCACTAGGTCAGGATTTTAAGCCTCCATATATCCACTAGTTCTAATATATCCATGATATTCATACTTTCCTGTCGTGACTTGACTTTAACATTAATCTGAAGACTGTTATTCATCTAATTACCTAAATATGTTTAATTGTTACGTGATTAAATTAATCATGTAATAATGAACTCATTAGGATCTGGGGCACCACGAGAGCGACAATATGGCTGATTGTTACAAAAGACATGGAGAGGCCGAGAGAGAAAGAGCGACAGAGACACTTAACGTTGGCACATTTAGAACCTACTCTCATTTATAGTACTCCTATATTTTGCACACAAACTGCCGCACGCTTAGAGTAAGAAATGATAAATGTACTTACGTTAAATGCCTTGGTTCGCGGTGTATCTCTCTCGGAACCGGGCCGCCTTGGAAATGGGGTTGGGCCTTTTTTGACCTATTTAAAAAATCAAGCATTTCCACAATTAAATAATAATATGTATAATAGTGTAAGCAGTTCATACGAAGGATTGTGATCTATAACCAGGATTACATTTTTGGCTAACAATTATTGTGATGCATCTTGTATTGTCCCTAAAATCGTTACCCCATAGCAACAGATGTGGGATACACACACACACACACACACACACACACACACACACACACACACACATACACAAACATACGCACACGCACACGCACACGCACGCACACACACACACACACACACACACACACACACACACACACACACACACACACACACACACACACACACACACACACACACACACACGCACACGCACACTCCCCACCCTTTCCCCACAAACAATCACAAACTCAGATGTTCAACAGCTGGTCCATCCCTGAGCACAACTCAAGTGACGACTTGATGTGAAAATATGTGTACTGTTGTAGCTGTTTGAGAGGGCATGAAAAATTGAGCAAGCCAGGGGAGATTTGATTTACAAATGTCAAGTACAAGCTGATGGTGCTCAGATATACACACCCCTACCATTATACACACACAGATACTGGTCCCCCATTGTGACTATTTTACCAAGCATCTCTGTGCCACCAGGATCACAATAATATACCCCCTCTCTGAATGTCCAAGTGTGACCCCCTCCCCATGGGTTACTGCAGCTAGTTTTGCCAGCTTTGCCACTACCTGGTTGAGGGCAACCCACCAAAATGACCAACTGTTAGGTACATGGTCACCAAGGTTCTCATTAGCAGCTTTGAGAGTTTATTTGTATATTATGTTCACTCAGAATTTGGCTTTGTTGGATAAACCCTGCCAGGCAGGCTCAGACTCTTGAGGTGGCAGTGCTACTTTATTGGGTCTCTGACTGTGTTCATCTTTCTGTCTTGGTTGAGTATAGGTGTTTGTTTAGGCCAGGTGGGAAAGGGCCGTGTGGAGTGCAGTAGAGATTGCGTCATCTGTGGATCTGTTGATTTTCATCTGTGGATTTTACCCCCAATCTTGATAAGAAATGAACATACCAGACACGTTTAGATAACACAAATAATTAAATAATAACACAAATAATTAAATAATAACAGTCAGTAGGCTACACCAACATTAGTGACCATTCATATAAATTGCCACAGTAGATTTGCCGTGGTAAACAAGGAAATACATTATTGGCTTGGTAGGAGATAACAGTCCTGCCCGACTCGTTTAGAGGTGAGACATTGAACTGATGAAAAATGTATCAACCAGCAGTGTTCTGTTCAATCTTGGCTTGCTAGCTAGTTATGTGTGCATTCGGTTGATGAGTCTGTTTGCTAGCTAGTTATTTTTGCATTTGGTTGATGAGTCTGTTTTGCTAGCTAGTTATTTGTGCATTCGGTTGATGAGTCTGTTTTGCTAGCTAGTTATTTGGGCATTCGGTTGATGAGTCTGTTTTGCTAGCTAGTTATTTGGGCATTCGGTTGATGAGTCTGTTTTGCTAGCTAGTTATTTGGGCATTCGGTTAATGAGTCTGTTTTGCTAGATAGTTATTTGGGCATTCGGTTGATGAGTCTGTTTTCCAAGCTAGTTATTTGTGCATTTGGTTGATGAGTCTGTTTTGCTAGCTAGTTATTTGGGCATTCGGTTGATGAGTCTGTTTTGCTAGCTAGTTATTTGGGCATTCGGTTGATGAGTCTGTTTTGCTAGCTAGTTATTTGGGCATTCGGTTGATGAGTCTGTTTTGCTAGCTAGTTATTTGTTCATTCGGTTGATGAGTCTGTTTTGCTAGCTAGTTATTTGTTCATTCGGTTGATGAGTCTGTTTTGCTAGCTAGTTATTTGGGCATTCGGTTGATGAGTCTGTTTTGCTAGCTAGTTATTTGGGCATTCGGTTGATGAGTCTGTTTTGCTAGCTAGTTATTTGTTCATTCGGTTGATGAGTCTGTTTGCTAGCTAGTTATTTGGGCATTTGGTTGATGAGTCTGTTTTGCTAGCTAGTTATTTGTTCATTCGGTTGATGAGTCTGTTTTGCTAGCTAGTTATTTGTTCATTCGGTTGATGAGTCTGTTTTGCTAGCTAGTTATTTGTTCATTCGGTTGATGAGTCTGTTTTGCTAGCTAGTTATTTGGGCATTCGGTTAATGAGTCTGTTTTGCTAGATAGTTATTTGGGCATTCGGTTGATGAGTCTGTTTACCAAGCTAGTTATTTGTGCATTTGGTTGATGAGTCTGTTTTGCTAGCTAGTTATTTGGGCATTCGGTTGATGAGTCTGTTTTGCTAGCTAGTTATTAGGGCATTCGGTTGATGAGTCTGTTTTGCTAGCTAGTTATTTGTTCATTCGGTTGATGAGTCTGTTTTGCTAGCTAGTTATTTGGGCATTCGGTTAATGAGTCTGTTTTGCTAGCTAGTTATTTGTTCATTCGGTTGATGAGTCTGTTTTGCTAGCTAGTTATTTGTGCATTCGGGTGATGAGTCTGTTTTGCTAGCTAGTTATTTGTTCATTCGGTTGATGAGTCTGTTTTGCTAGCTAGTTATTTGTGCATTCGGTTGATGAGTCTGTTTTGCTAGCTAGTTATTTGTGCATTCGGTTGATGAGTCTGTTTTGCTAGCTAGTTATTTGTGCATTCGGTTGATGAGTCTGTTTTGCTAGCTAGTTATTTGTGCATTCGGTTGATGAGTCTGTTTTGCTAGCTAGTTATTTGTGCATTCGGTTGATGAGTCTGTTTTGCTAGCTAGTTATTTGTGCATTCGGTTGATGAGTCTGTTTTGCTAGCTAGCTGCATGCAGTTTCTGTTTACCTAGCTAACATTAGCTAACAATTCCCCTTCCCTTATTGTGTTGCACCATTGGGGTTGGTGTTACTAGTTCACATTAGATGCTAAGTTGTTCTACTGTTACTGTAAACAATTTGAACAAGCCTAAAAATATGCAAAACTATTAACCAAATGATTGCACATTAATAAAAGTAGTTGTGGCTTCAGCAACTTGAACAAGCACTGAAATTTCAGCAGTGAGGTTCATTTCTCACCCCTCGTCTCTGCTTGTTGTCACTTGACCCTTTAAAGGACAACCCAACCTGACACCCTACAGATGTAAATAACTTGTTGTGAACCTCCCAGCCGCCAGGATAATCACCATATGCCACAATAGTATTCAGGAGTGTGTAACATCCCACTTTTAGCTAGAAATAGATTCACCCATGGATTTGTCTGAACATTGTAGTTTAATAAGCTCATTCTAAGATACAGATGTGATTTCTGTCCCAGGGGGATGCTCCCTGTGCGGGTATTCAATTTAGACCATGCTAGTTGAATTCGTTGAATTAGGTGTTAATGTACCTGCAAACTCCTGTCATGTGTATGGAAAAAAACCATCTGGCTGTCATGACAAAAATGTGCCCTCCTTTACTGAATGTCCCTCATTTGGGAATGACTTATTTTGGACAATGGACTGTGTTTTAAGGACTCATGCACAGATGCAGGAAAAACCAATACAAACGTTAACATTTATTGTGTTGTGTTGATGTCTCCACATGTTTCTAGTTTTGAGGCTTGGCCAGCTGGTGTTGGCAGTTCATCTGTCTAGTCCCCTGCAATGAGAGAGAAAGGCATCGTGATATCACAATTCTGCATGCATTTCATTTAAACTATATTCATGTTTGATATGCATTAATATACTTATATTGGACATATTATCTTTCATCACATGCCAGTATTTGTTTTGTATCTAATACATTTAGTTTACACTAGGATGAAGTAGCCTTTTCCTTCTAATCTAGTTAGAATGCATCGTATCACCTTTTAATATCAGTTATCTACGAATATTAAACAATGTTGTGTTGAACATAACATCGGTGTAATTGAATAACATGACCCGTGTGTGATAATTGTATGAATTAATGACAATGCAAGCCTACCCATTAAAGGGGGAAAAAATATTATATTTTGTAATATTAGCTTCCCGGTGAAACACCACTATTCTGGCAATTCATCTTCTTAAACAGTCTGTAAAATAGCTTATTTAGCTTTCTCAAAAAATTGCCTGTATGATATAATGGGCGCAAATGTACATGTTTTGTCCACAACAGCAGACCGAGCAATATGTGAGAAGAGGACCATATACTGTACAATAATTATTCTGGTTGGTGTCAACTTCGTTCATGAACAGGTACTGAGGGGAGATCGATTATGTTACTTGCTCACATATTATTCGTGTTGGATATTTTGGCATATTTGTTCACTGAATTGTGAATTGCTGGTACTAGTTGCTCACTCTGCTACAGTTGCTACAATGTGGCTGCAAACGTCTCGCGCTCTGTGGAATGTGAGTGGTGCCTTTTGAATACGTTCCCAAATGGCAGTAAACTAGTGGCACTAGTGACATTGAAGGCAGGTATCCAGCTTCCTTTGGATTGGTTAAATAATAACCGTATGTTATACACCAACATCATTCATACAAAGTGTCAAAACAATGTCCCAGCACTGGGCGCAAAATCATGATGCTCATAGCCCGAAGCATGCTGCTCATATCACTGCGTTACTGCAGTTCACAATGCTCTAGCAAGCTGTGAGAGTACTTGATGATACTTGATGATATGAGGTTAGCTGGTTTGCAGAGCCTACCCCTAACCATAGCCCCCTGGGTGCTGCATTGTACAGCCCAGCTGACCCCCTGGAAAAAATTATACACTCTAAAACCTGCTGCAGGATTATATTCTTCCTGCGACGAAATGTGTCACATTAAGATTGGACAAGTATACTGTACGTTTGATGGGTGTTTAGGATGTACAGTGCATTCTGGGAAATTATTGCAAAATGTTGAATAAAAGGTTGAAGCGGTCTGAATACTTTCCGTGTGTTGTGTGTCACCACGGTGATGTCAGTCTGTGAGAAACAGACGAGGAGGTCGTGGTTTCGGGGCTTCCCCTGATGTTATCTCACTTGTGTCTCTCCAAACATATCTGCTCCTGAGGGAACAACTTGTGCTGTATTGTAATGTACACCAAGTATAAAAAAAAAACATTAGGAATACCTGCTCTTTCCATGACGTTGACCTGACCAGGTGAATCCCGGTGAAAGCTATGATCCCTTATTGATGTCACCTGTTAAATCCACTTCAATCTGTTTAGATGAATGGGAGAAGACATGTTAAAGAATGATTGTTAAGCTTTGAGACAATTGAGACATGGATTGTATATGTGAGCCATTCAGAGGGTGAATGGGCAAGATAAAATACGTCAGTGCCTTTGAACCGGGTTTGGTAGTAGGTGCCAGACCCATCAGTTTAAGTGTGTCAAGAACTGCATTGCTGCTGGATTTTTCACGCTCAACAGTTTCCCGTGTGTACACTCAGTGTATGTTGCCATAGGGTACCGTGCCCTGTGGGATGAGGGATGTCTTTGGTTGTTCATGAAGGCTATAACTGTGCTGAGGTGTGGAAGGAATGTCCCCTTGAAGGACCTGAAAAATAAATAATGAATTATTCTTTCCCTGCTCTAAACTCTTCTTCAGTCTTTACTGCAGCTCTTCATCCCTTTAAGTCTATTCCTAGACTAAAATAAATCTGTCTGTCTGCGGACATGTCCATGCCACTGGCTGCCCATCTTAACCAGTTGCTTCTGAAGACTGTTTCTGGTTTGAATCTATGTGAGTGGAAGAGGGAGCTGGTTCAGCTTTGTGTTGAGCGACTGTTGTCTTCGAAGTCAAGATACGACAGTTTCTTAAGCAGAGCTCGCAGCTGAACAAATGTGTTCATGGAGTGTGTGTGGGGATATTGCTCTGTGTGTGTGTGGGGAGATGCTGTGTGTGTGTGTGTGTGTGTGTGTGTGTGTGTGTGTGTGTGTGTGTGTGTGTGTGTGTGTGTGTGTGTGTGTGTGTGTGTGTGCGTGCGTGCGTGCGTGCGTGCGTGCGTGCGTGCGTGCGTGCGCGTGCGTGCGTGTGTGTGTGCGTGTGTGTGTGGGGAGATGCTCTGTGTACTGTGTGTGTGGGGATATTGCTCTGTGTGTGTGTGTGTGGGGAGATGCTCTGTGTGCTGTGTGTGTGTGTGTGTGTGTGTAACAGAATAACTTTACGTCCGTCCCCTCGCCCATACCCGGGCGCGAACCAGGGACCCTCTGCACACATCGACAACAGTCACCCTTGAAGCATCGTTACCCATCGCTCCACAAAAGCCGCGGCCCTTGCAGAGCAAGGGGAACTACTACTTCAAGGTCTCAGAGCAAGTGGCGTAACCGATTGAAACGCTATTTAGCGCGCACCGCTAACTAAGCTAGCCGTTTCACATCCGTTACATGTGTGTGTGTGTGTGTGTGTGTGTGTGTGTGTGTGTGTGTGTGTGTGTGTGTGTGTGTGTGTGTGTGTGTGTGTGTGTGTGTGTGTGTGTGTGTGTGTGCGTGCGTGCGTGCGTGCGTGCGTGCGTGCGTGCGTGCGTGCGTGCGTGCGTGCGTGTGTGTGTGTGGGGAGATGCTCTGTGTACTGTGTGTGTGGGGAGATGCTGCCTGTATGTGTGTGTGTGTGTGTCTGTGTGTGTGTGCATATCTCTGCTTGTGTGGCTCTATCTGTGGCAACCCTGTGACTTAAATGTGCTTTGGCGAGGAAGCAGGGGGATTCAGAGAAGCTGATTGCAGTGAAGAGGAATGGACGGGGAGGAGGGGGAGGGAGGAGGGGGAGGGAGATAGGAAACATGCGCTGGGCACAAAGACCCCACACACACACAGACTCACACACTCTCACTCTCACTCTCTCTGCCTCCTGCTGCCTTTCTCGCTCTCTTTCTCTATCTCTCCCTTTCCACCATTGCAGTACACCTAGTGGAAATAGGTCTTAACAAGCTGTAGAAAATATAGGTATAGGTGAAAACTGTGGGTGCTAACAAAGGGAATCATTTTTTAAATATAAAGCAAAGCAGTAAAATGTTTGTCTTGCATACACATAAAGACATCATGAAGGGATATAAATTGTACGTCTTTATCATCATAATATGTGGTCATAATTAATGCCAGACTGAATCAGCAGGGAAGTTGTCTCATCAAATGTCTCCAAATTCGAAAACAATAAAAACTGCATTGATTTCTGTTGTGTAGTGTTGAGTTTCATTGCAATCAATTCAACAAAAATTGATATTCAATCTATATGCTTCACTACATTGTGTGTGTCTTGCAGTCTGTGTGTGCGTGAGCATGTGTGTGTGTATTTATTCAGGCTATAAAAACAATTGATAGGATTTTCCTTTGGCGTTCAGCCAGAAACATAATCTGGGAAGACAGTTTATTTCTTTGGTCTGTAAGTGTTTTACAATAGTATTAATTAGCTTGTGATTTATTCTCGCTGATGAATGAACATCAACAATATAATCTTTACTGTGTTCCAACCCTTATCTTCTCACATTCTAGTTTGTACTTGTCCCTCAATGCCAACACAACACAAGTGGCTACTCCACAGTGAGTTCAGATCACAGCACAACGCATGTGCCCCTCAGAAGGACTATTTTCTACATATGTTGGTCTGTTGTTCACGTTACAGGCACTGTGCATGTTACTGTTTATATGATGAAGACAGCTTGTCTGTCGAAACGTTGGACGTAAATATGTTTTGCACCTGAGCTCCTAGAGTGTGTGGCTCTCCTTTATTTTTTAACTGTTTATATGACTGACATATATTTGTCAAAATGGAGTGTGTCAGATAAATAGATAGATAGATAGATAGATAGATAGATAGATAGATAGATAGATAGATAGATAGATAGATAGATAGATAGATAGATAGATAGATAGATAGATAGATAGATAGATAGATGTGTGTGTGTGTGTGTGTGTGTGTGTGTGTGTGTGTGTGTGTGTGTGTGTGTGTGTGTGTGTGTGTGTGTGTGTGTGTGTGTGTGTGTGTGTGTGTGTGTGTGTGTGTGTGTGTGTGTGTGTGTGTGTGTGTGTGTGTGTGTGTGTGTGTGTGTGTGTGTGTGTGTGTGTGTGTGTGTGTGTGTGTGTGTGTGTGACCCCACTGTAAAATACACTAGTGTGACTCAGCAGGGTGTATTCTAGGGCAAGGAGTTATATCTCAATACTGACTGACACAATCTCTTTCACACACACACACACACACACACACACACACACACACACACACACACACACACACACACACACACATACACACATACACACACACACACACAAACACAAACACAAACGCACACACACACACACACACACACACACACCTGTGTCTGCTTAAACTTTCACCATGGAGAAGAACACAGCAGATCCATTTAGGGAATCTATTCTGGTTTATATTTCTGTTTGTTTCAGTTTACACTGTAGCCTAGCATTCACATCTCTGTGGTGAAACCCCAGTAGTCCAGTACTCTGATACGATCCCATTCCTTTCCTGACCTTTATCTATTTTTTCATATCCTCCTTGTCTCCGCTAAGCAACTACTAAACATTTTTTTATTTTTTTTATTTCACCTTCATTTAACCAGATAGGCCAGTTGAGAACAAGTACTCGTTTACAACTGCAACCTGGCCAAGATAAAGCAAAGCAGTGGGACAAAAAACAACAACACACAGTTACACATGTACACACGATGAGAGGGCTGATCTCGGACTGAAACGGTTTTCAATACCACAGCCTTAGTTCTGAATAGTGTTATACAACCAGCACCCCTTTTATGAAGCTGACAGCGTTTTATTGACAAGTGTATATAAATATGGTATTTGTCCTCCATTTTACAGAACCAAACCGTGAATATGACATAGTGGAAAACGAAGGTATCACATACATGATCGGGCACTGAAAAAGCTCATTTTGACATGTTATGAGCTTTAGGAAAATCAATACAGTAGAGGGAAACACTTTCTGAGACACACCATATCCATCCAGCCTAGGTAAAGACTAAAGTCTAACCCTAACCCTAACCCTAACCATATCCATCCAGCCTAGGTAAAGACTAAAGTCTAACCCTAACCCTAACCCTAACCATATCCATCCAGCCTAGGTAAAGACTAAAGTCTAACCCTAACCCTAACCATATCCATCCAGCCTAGGTAAAGACTAAAGTCTAACCCTAACCCTAACCATATCCATCCAGCCTAGGTAAAGACTAAAGTCTAACCCTAACCCTAACCATATCCATCCAGCCTAGGTAAAGACTAAAGTCTAACCCTAACCCTAACCATATCCATCCAGCCTAGGTAAAGACTAAAGTCTAACCCTAACCCTAACCATATCCATCCAGCCTAGGTAAAGACTAAAGTCTAACCCTAACCCTAACCATATCCATCCAGCCTAGGTAAAGACTAAAGTCTAACCCTAACCCTAACCATATCCATCCAGCCTAGGTAAAGACTAAAGTCTAACCCTAACCCTAACCATATCCATCCAGCCTAGGTAAAGACTAAAGTCTAACCCTAACCCTAACCCTAACCATATCCATCCAGCCTAGGTAAAGACTAAAGTCTAGGTAAAGACTAAAGTCTAGGTAAAGACTAAAGCCTAGGTAAAGACTAAAGTCTAGGTAAAGACTAAAGTCTAGGTAAAGACTAAAGTCTAGGTAAAGACTGAAAGGTCTGAGTGTAGACTAGAGGGACTGAAATATTTTCAGTGCAACAGTCCTAAAGTAAGTTCTGTAATTTCTTATTGGTTGATTGAAGACGTGCAAGACGTGTCACTACAGTCCCTGGTTTGAATCCAGGTTAAATTACATCCGGCCGTGATTGGGAGTCCCATAGGGTGGTGCACAATTGGCCCAGCGTTGTCCGGATTTGCCGGGGTAGGCCGTCATTGTAAATAAGAATTTGTTATTATTAACTGACCTGCCTAGTTAAATAAAGGTTAAATAAATAATAATGTGTCTCAGGGGATTGAATACTTATATCTAATAAATTGATTGGATGGCTGATTGGCTGATTGATATGATCCTGTTTTGTTCAGTTAGAGGTTTAAGGTGTGAGTGAGTGAGAGAGAGAGAGAGACCGCAGACGAAGTAATGACAACAACACTGTGTAAGTTATTGGTCCAACTTCCTGTTATGGCCAGAAAACTGATGCGGTTAATGAGTTTGGCTTGGATGAGAAAATAAGAAAGAAAGAAAGAAAGGAAATATCCCTCAAATGAAAGTAAAGCTCGGACAGAAAGAGCACTCCCAACACTAAGAGCTACTGCTCAATGCAGACCCATTTCTCCCTTCCTGTAACATACCATAGAGGCTTATAGCCTCTGAACCCAGTGACATCTGCTGTCTCACACGGCTGGTGGAAGTGCCCCTACTTAATGCCAAAGATTGTCTATTATATTGACAAGATAGTCAAGTTACCGCTCTAACAATGGAAATATATGGAAAGGCAGGTGGGAGGAGGTAGGATCAGGTGGGACCATTCTAGCGAATGAGAGGGCATATATGCATGTTAACTACAGGCCATTGAGATGGATAGAGGACTCATATTTGTATCTGTACCATTATAGAGTAGCACAGTATGAGTCATAGTACCCATGAGACCTAGCAGTCAAACAAGGAAATGCGTCCTATTGTTTTTCCACCATTAATTTTTCCCATAGGGGATTTTAGAAACCCTTATTATAAAGGCTTTGTTTCGTGTAGGCTTACCCTGGTGTGACGTTTTGATAACAGTGTAGATCTCTCTAGGCTAAGCCTACACAAACACAGCCCTTATTTGAAGTGTTTCTAAAATTCTCTATGGGAAAAAATTATGGTGGAAAAACGATTGGAACCATTTCCCTGTTTGACGGCTAGGTTGTATGGGTATTATGACACGTCCATTGTTGGGCTCTATAGCATCTGTGACAGCATGGGCAGCACCATTGAGACTATCTCTATTTTAAAGTAGTCCATTTTATTCTTCTTCATTGGGTGATTGCACCCAGTTGACTACTTTAAAATGGTGGAAGCCCTCAATGGAAATGTCCATGGTAAAACAGGTTATATCCATGATGAGTCCTATATCTATCCCTATGACAACAGGCAGGACTCCGATATAAAGTGCTTTTGTTTACTTTTTGCCAAAATGCCACATATGTCCACTTATATCAGTGCATTCGTAACAACCTAACCATTGCGAAACTCCTAATTCAGTCAAATAAGCCTCACGAAGCAAATTAGCAATAAAGTTTTGTTTTTGACACTCTCATTAATCTCCATTCCCAAAAATGTTTTACTTTGTGGCCTTATTTTCATGGATAATCCATAGAGATAGATAGAGGACTCATATGTATATCTGTGCCATTATAGTGTCTGTGACAGCATGGGCAGCGCCATTTAGGCTACAACCCATAGGAATACCCACCCAGTTGACGACTTTGACTACTTTAAAATGGAGGCAGCATGGTGGAGGCCCTCTCAATGGTGCTGCCCACGCTAAACAGCCTTTTGGCCACTAAAGCCTCTATCGTCCTCTATGGTGCCATCATATGCAGACACAACACTTCATAGTGCAGGAAGTAGCCACATGACAATCTCCAGAGCAGAACATTTAGTTAATAAACTACAGTGCCTTCAGAAAGTATTCATAACCCCTTAACTTTTCAAACATTTCGATTTTGTTTCTCTGTCAAAGTGGAATTATGTTTCCGAAGTCACTATAGCACATGTACTATATGCCTACTTTAGCCTACCGTATATTCTGCACTCAAATTGTAGTAGTAATATTTAGCAATTAATTCAACGGACTATGAAGTCATGTATCCTGCATTGGGCACTCAAACGTAACTAACTGTGGACTCAGCATTCAGCTCAAGTAAACTTCTTCCTCCCTTTCTGAAAGCATAAAGGTTTGCTAATAGAAGTGGAGATTGCTCTGTGTTCCATAAAGGAATCAAATTAGATGAGTTATCGGTTGGGAAGGAATTAAGTTATTTTTTTCTTTTTTTCTTTTAATATCATCCATTCCTGTGTCAAGGGTTGGAGTGTCTAGAGACACTACTAAACAGAAACAGATATCCGTAGGAAAGTCCTGTGACTTCTAATAAAGTACAGCTGCCTTTTGTATAGAAATGCATTTGCCACAAAGAGGACGATTAACAAGTAAGCATATAAACACATTACAAACAGGTTATGAATAGCAGGCACAATATCTAGAACATTCCCAAGAATTCAACTCTCCTCCGGTTTGTATTTCATGGTTTCATTTCCACCCTACAGTATACCTGATCTCAGACAGGCCAAAAACAGCGCAGTATATCTTTGTGTTTTCATTGTCATAGTGGCATATCTAAACACCTGCCTTTTCCTTCCGAAATATGTACGGGAAGTGAGTCGGCAGAAAGAGGAGAGGTTTAATACTGAGAGAGTTGGAACGCTATACTCTGCAAATGGATCCTGGACTTCCTGACAGGCAGACCACAGGCTATGAGGATTGGCAACAACACCTCCTCCACACTGACTATTAACACAGGAGCCCTCCAGGGGTGTGTCCTCAGTCCTCTGCTGTACTCCCTGTTCACCCACAACTGACTATTAACACAGGAGCCCTCCAGGGGTGTGTCCTCAGTCCTCTGCTGTACTCCCTGTTCACCCACGACTGACTATTAACACAGGAGCCCTCCAGGGGTGTGTCCTCAGTCCTCTGCTGTACTCCCTGTTCACCCACAACTGACTATTAACACAGGAGCCCTCCAGGGGTGTGTCCTCAGTCCTCTGCTGTACTCCCTGTTCACCCACGACTGACTATTAACACAGGAGCCCTCCAGGGGTGTGTCCTCAGTCCTCTGCTGTACTCCCTGTTCACCCACGACTGCGTGGCTTTGCACGACGCCAACTCCATCATCAAGTTTGCTGACGACACTACGGTTGCAGGCCTGATAACCAGCAATGACGAGTTGTATTAATGGAAAATAAAACACAAATATATTTTCATTAGATAAGTATTCAATCCCCTGAATCAATACATGTTAGAATCACCTTTGGCAGTGATTACAGCTGTGAGTCTATCTAGGTAAGTCTCTAAGAGCTTTGCAATCCTGGATTTTACATTATTTGTCCATTATTATTTTTACAATTCTTCAAGCTCTATCAAGTTGGTTGTTGATCATTGCTAGACAGCCATTTTCAAGTCTTGCCGTAGATTTTCAATTTGATTTAAGCCAAAACTGTAACTAGGTAAGTAACTGAAGGATATATTTAGCCTTGTGTTGTAGGCTATTTTCCTGTCCTTCAGATTTGTTTCCCTGTGTCTGTTGCAAAGCAGACCGAACCAGGTTTTCCTTTAGCATTTTACCTGTGCGTTTCTTTGTATCCTAAAAAAACTCCCTCAGCCTTGCCAATGACAAATCAAATCAAATGTATTTGTCACATACCCATGGTTAGCAGATGTTAATGTGAGTGTAGCGAAATGCTTGTGCTTCTAGTTCCGACATTGCAGTAATAACCAACGAGTAATCTAACCTAACAATTCCAAAACCACTACCTTATACACACAAGTGTAAAGGGATAAAGAATATGCACATAAAGATATATGAATGAGTGATGGTACAGAACGGCATTGGCAAGTAGTAGCTGGTATCGAGTGCAGTATATACATATGAGATGTGTAATGTAGGGTATGTAAACAAAAGTGGCATTGTTTAAAGTGGCTAGTGATACATGTATTACATAAAGATGCAGTAAATTATATAGAGTACAGTACTATACTTATACATATGAGATTAGTAATGTAGGGTTTGTAAACATTATATTAAGTAGCATTGTTTAAAGTGGCTAGTGATATATTTTACATAAATTTCCATCAATTCCCATTATTAAAGTGGCTGGAGTTGAGTCAGTGTGTTGGCAGCAGCCACTCAATGTTAGTGGTGGCTGTTTAACAAGCATACCCATAACATGATGCAGCCACCTCCATGTCAGGAAATATATAGAAGGGTACTCAGTGATGTGTTGTGTTGGATTTGCCCCAAACACAACACTTAGAAATCAGGACAAAAAAGTGAATCGCTTTGCCACATTTTTTGCAGTATTACTTTAGTGCCTTACTGCAAACAGGATGCATGTTTTGGAATATTTTTATTTCGTACAGATTTCCTCACATGCACCTCATTTAGGTTAGTATTGTGGAGTAACTACAATGCTGTTGATCCATCCTCAGTGTTGTCCTATCACAGCCATTAAACTGGTTGTTTTGTAAGTTCTTTAATGCCACCATTGGCCTCATGGTAAAATTCCTGAGCGTTCTTTTTTTTCAATTCAATTCAATTCAATTCAATTCAATTCAAGGGCTTTATTGGCATGGGAAACATGTGTTAACATTGCCAAAGCAAGTGAGGTAGACAACATACAAAGTGAATATAAAAGGTGAAAAACAATAAAAATGAACAGTAAACATTACACATACAGAAGTTTCAAAACAGTAAAGACATTACAAATGTCATATTATATATATATGTATATATATATATATATATATATATATATATATATATATATATATATATATACAATGTACAAATAGTTAAAGGACACAAGATAAAATAAATAAGCATAAATATGAGTTGTATTTACAATGGTGTTTGTTCTCCACTGGTTGCCCTTTTCTCGTGGCAACAGGTCACAAATCTTGCTGCTGTGATGGCACACTGTGGAATTTCACCCAGTAGATATGGGAGTTTTTTTTCTCTCTGTCAACTGAGTAAGGAATGATGCCTGTATCTCTGTAGTAACTGGGTGTATTGATACACCATCCAAAGTGTAATTAATAACTTTACTGTGCTCAAAGGGATATTCACTGTTTGCTTTTTTGATTTGTATAATTTCTACCAATAGGTGCCCTTCTTTGTGAGTCATTGGAAAACCTCCCTTGTCTTTGTTGTTGAATCTGTGCTTGAAATTCATGCTCGACTCAGGGACCTTACAGGTAATTGTGTGTTTGGGGTTCAGAGGTACTCCTAATGTAACCTAGACGCAGGGAGTCAGGAAGCAAGTAGAGTCTGTGAGTTTAATGACGAAGAACTTGGAACGATCCTAAACAAGGGTCTAACATGGAAACATAAACAATATCGCCTGGTGGTTGATAACAAAGTAGTGCTAGATAAAGTGTAAGTAGTCAGGGTAGTGATGGAGTCCAGGTGTGCCTCATGATGGGTTGCCAGGACCGGTGTTTAGTGGGGAGTGGGGGAGCGTGAGTAGACGTTAAAGTTATTTTAGGCTTTCCATAACAAAGGGGTTGAGTACAAACATGTCTACAAACATGCATTTTACATTATGGGGTACTGTATGTAGGTCAGTGACAGAAAATCTAAATGTAATCCATTTTAAATGCAGGCTTTAACACAACAAAATGTGTGTGTAGCATCGACTTTTTCCACATCACAACTGATGCTACCAGACTCCTGTTATACTGCTCAGTTTTTGCACTACCCCTATCCCCTCCTTCCCCGATACACATGTATATATTGGACTATACATGGTTTCTTCCTGAATAATACTAAATATTGGACTATTGTAATGAATTTCCTCCTCTTCTTCCGAAGAGGAGAGGCGAAACGGATCAGAGGACCAATACGTGGCGTGGTAATTGTCCATGGTTCTTTTTAATACGTTAAGGTACACATGAACAACTGACTACAAAAAAACAAGAAATGTGAAAACTCAAAACAGTCCTATCTGGTGCAATGACCGAGACAGGAACAATCACCCACAAACACACAGTGAAACCCAGGCTACCTAAGTATGATTCTCAATCAGAGACAACTAATGACACCTGCCTCTGATTGAGAACCATACTAGGCCGAAACATAGAAATTCCCAAAACCTAGAAAAACAAACATAGACTGCCCACCCAACTCACGCCCTGAACATACTAAATAAATACAAAACACAGGAAATAAAGGTCAGAACGTGACAACTATAAATTGTGCCTTCCTGTATAATGCTTCTGATAAAATGTGTATTCTATTTTACTGAGACACTTACTTTACAGTATGTTGGTATTAACATCTTTTAGACGGTGTAAACATATATTTTATTATTTCATATTGTTGTTGCATTATGGAGAAGGAAGCTGCAAGTAAGCATTTGGTTGGTTAATGTATACCATGCGTATAGCGTACATACCACAAAAAAAACTTGAAAGATGAGAAGCTTGGAAAGATGGGTAAAAAACTACAATCTCTAGAAACAAAGGAAAATGTTCAAGCATTACACTACAGCAAATTCCACATTTTGTTGTGTTACAGCCTTGTTCTCGCCCTTCTACACACAATAACCCATAACGACAAAGTGAAAACATGTTTCTAAAAATGTTAGCAAATGAAATATCTCATTCCATATCTATTCACACCCCACAGTCAATACTTTGTAGAAACACCTTTTGGCGTGTGATTACAGCCTTCAATCGTCTTGGGTCTGTATCCACATCTGGATTCAGGGATTTTCTATCATTTTTCCTTGCAGATTATCTCAAACTCTGTTAAATTTAGAAGGGGAGCAGTGGTGAACAGCAATCTTCAAGTCGTTCCACAGATTTTCAATGGGATTCAAGTCTGGGCTTTAGCTGGGCCACTCAAGGACTTTCACGTTCTTGTTCTGAAGTCATTCCAGCATTGCTTTGGCTGTATGCTTGGGGGTCATTCTTCTGTTTGGAAATGTAAATCTTCACCCCAGTCTAAGGTAGTTTGCACTCTAAAGCAGGTTCTCATCAAGGATTTGCCTGTATTTGGCTCCCTATCCTTACCAGTCTCCCAGGCCCTGCCGCTGAAAAGCATCCCCATACCATGATTCTGCCACCACAATGCTTCACAGTAGGAATACTGTAAGACAGGTGATGAGCTGTGCCTGGTTTTCTTCAAACATCGTACTTTGCATTCAGGCCAAAAGTTACATTTTTGTCTCATCAGACTACATGCTATTTTCCCATTTGCTCCCAGACTCTTTCAAGTTCCTTTTTGCAAACTCCAGACAAGCTGTCCTGGGCCTTTTTCTCAGGAGTCGCTTCCGTCTGGCCACACTCCCATAAAGCCCAGATTGGTTAGAAAGGATGAACAAAGGAAATTGCATTGTATCTGAGCTCAATTTGTAGTGTTATAGCAAAGCTGTATGCATATTTATGTCAATTTGATATTTCTGTATGTCATTTTAAATACATTTCCAAAAACGCTGTCATTATAGGGGATCGCGTGTAGATGGGTGAGCGACAATCAATTGAATCCATTTTGAATTCAGGCTGTAACAACAAAATGTGGAATAAGTCAGTGTGTGAGTGGTGCAGCAGTCTAAGGCACTGCATCTCAGCACAAGATTCGTCACTACAGTCCCTGGTTCGAATCCAGGCTTTATCACATCTGGCAGTGATTGGGAGTCCCATACGGTGGTGCACAATTGGCCCAGGTTTGTCCGGGGTAGGCCATCATTGTAAATAAGAATTTGTTCTGAACTGACTTGCCTAGTTAAATAAATGAATACTTTCTGAAGGCACTGTAAACTCATATAATTAGCACTTCTTGAAACATCTCATTCCAAAATCATGAGCATTAAAATGGAGTTGGTCCCCCTTTTGCTGCTATAACAGCCTCCACTCTTCTGGGAAGTATTTCCACTAGATGTTGGAACATTCCTACGCAGACTTCTATTCAGCTACAAGAGCCTTAGTGAGGTCGGGCACTGATGTTGGGCGATTAAGCCTGGCTCACAATCAAAGTTTCAATTCATCCTAAAGGTGTTTGATGGGGTTGAGGTCATGGCTCTGTGTAGGCCAGTCAAGTTCTTCCACACCAGCATGATTTCATTTGAATGATTTATAATGTAATGGCTTCGATTTAACCCGGATGCAGAAGATCTGAGTCATAATATTTGACATTTAAAGGTAATTTCCTATTGAACCCACATACACAGCGTTAATTGTAAATGGAGCCTCCGTGAACCCTGGAACATCCCCTTTATTAAAAGGTTCATTAACCGAAATGGGGAGATCAGATTGAATCCCGCTTTCACAGTCGCTTCCACACAACTTGGTACAATATAGTCTTCATTACATGTTCCATGGGAGGAGGAATAACTGTGGGATTTTTATTTTATTTCACTTTCTATATAACATGCTATTCGTATCTTCTTCTGTGCGAGCATGTTACCAGGTAAAGAGTGATAATTAACCAACCAAGTTGTCATCCCTAATGGCACTACTCCATTCAGATTCAATCACTCCTAGATGAAAACGTTGAAGTGTGTGTATTGGATACACTATAGAGTTCAAGCAAGGACACACGCTCGTGCGCGCGCACCCCTGCTGTCAGAGTGAAATGCCTATTGATCTCCAAGCTCTTTAAGCTTATTTAATTGGACGGCAACATACTCATTTTCTGAAAGGGACCTCCAGACTGTGTGTTTTGGGCCTGTCACTGGTCCTGTCACTTCCCTGATCAATAACCAGTCCTTATGCCTTACTACAGGTTAGAATAGACACATCGACATGGTGATGGATTGCCCCTATCATCTACAGCTGTGTACCGTTCACTACCTTGTTGTTGCATGTACCTACAGTTCTCTACAATGCGGTGTGTGTGTCTGTTTATAAGCCTCAGATCCACAGCCTGTACACTTGTAAATAGCTTTCCTCTGACCCTGGTGTGTCTGGCATATGTGGCTTCTTCAGTTTCCTACGCACATGCACACGCACATGCACACGCACACGCAAACGCACATGCACTCAGGTGTGAATTATTTGCTGTGTCACCTAATAATAAATCCTCTGTAACTAGGAACCACCTAACTGTTTTGTGTTAGCTCAGAGGGTTAACACAGTCTTGTTGTGCCGGAGATCACACTTAGAAAAGTCATGAGGATCAAGTCGAATGCAGTGATTTTTCGGGATAGGAACGCAGCTGCGTTTTCCAGAACGCAGCTGTGACTTCCAGAAGGCAGCTGTGACTTCCAGAAGGCAGCTGTGACTTCCAGAACGCAGCTGTGACTTCCAGAACGCAGCTGTGACTTCCAGAAGGCAGCTGTGACTTCCAGAACACAGCTGTGACTTCCAGAAGGCAGCTGTGACTTCCAGAAGGCAGCTGTGACTTCCAGAACGCAGCTGTGACTTCCAGAACGCAGCTGTGACTTCCAGAAGGCAGCTGTGACTTCCAGAAGGCAGCGGTGACTTCCAGAACGCAGCTGTGACTTCCAGAAGGCAGCTGTGACTTCCAGAACGCAGCTGTGACTTCCAGAACGCAGCTGTGACTTCCAGAACGCAGCTGTGACTTCCAGAAGGCAGCTGTGACTTCCAGAACGCAGCTGTGACTTGCAGAAGGCAGCTGTGACTTCCAGAACGCAGCTGTGACTTCCAGAAGGAAGCTGTGACTTCCAGAACGCAACTGTGACTTCCAGAAGGCAGCTGTGACTTCCAGAATGTGTTCAATTCAAACCAAATGGTGTTCTACTGGTTTCAACTGAATCCCTCTCACCATAGTCTGTCTGAATCTAGCTGAATCCCTCTCACCATAGTCTGTCTGAATCTAACTGAATCCCTCTCACCATAGTCTGTCTGAATCTAACTGAATCCCTCTCACCATAGTCTGTCTGAATCTAGCTGAATCCCTCTCACCATAGTCTGTCTGAATCTAACTGAATCCCTCTCACCATAGTCTGTCTGAATCTAACTGAATCCCTCTCACCATAGTCTGTCTGAATCTAACTGAATCCCTCTCACCATAGTCTGTCTGAATCTAACTGAATCCCTCTCACCATAGTCTGTCTGAATCTAACTGAATCCCTCTCACCATAGTCTGTCTGAATCTAGCTGAATCCCTCTCACCATAGTCTGACTGAATCTAACTGAATCCCTCTCACCATAGTCTGTCTGAATCTAACTGAATCCCTCTCACCATAGTCTGTCTGAATCTAACTGAATCCCTCTCACCATAGTATGTCTGAATCTAACTGAATCCCTCTCACCATAGTCTGACTGAATCTAACTGAATCCCTCTCACCATAGTCTGTCTGAATCTAACTGAATCCCTCTCACCATAGTATGTCTGAATCTAACTGAATCCCTCTCACCATAGTCTGACTGAATCTAACTGAATCCCTCTCACCATAGTCTGACTGAATCTAACTGAATCCCTCTCACCATAGTCTGTCTGAATCTAACTGAATCCCTCTGACCAGAGTCTGTCTGAATCTAACTGAATCCCTCTCACCATAGTCTGTCTGAATCTAACTGAATCCCTCTCACCATAGTCTGACTGAATCTAACTGAATCCCTCTCACCATAGTCTGTCTGAATCTAACTGAATCCCTCTCACCATAGTCTGTCTGAATCTAACTGAATCCCTCTCACCATAGTCTGTCTGAATCTAACTGAATCCCTCTCACCATAGTCTGACTGAATCTAACTGAATCCCTCTCACCATAGTCTGTCTGAATCTAACTGAATCCTTCTCACCATAGTCTGACTGAATCTAACTGAATCCCTCTCACCATAGTCTGTCTGAATCTAACTGAATCCCTCTCACCATAGTCTGTCTGAATCTAGCTGAATCCCTCTCACCATAGTCTGTCTGAATCTAACTGAATCCCTCTCACCATAGTCTGACTGAATCTAACTGAATCCCTCTCACCATAGTCTGTCTGGATCTAACTGAATCCCTCTCACCATAGTCTGTCTGAATCTAACTGAATCCCTCTCACCATAGTCTGTCTGAATCTAACTGAATCCTTCACACCATAGTCTGACTGAATCTAACTGAATCCGTCTCACCATAGTCTGTCTGAATCTAACTGAATCCCTCTCACCATAGTCTGACTGAATCTAACTGAATCACTCTCACCATAGTCTGACTGAATCTAACTGAATCACTCTCACCATAGTCTGACTGAATATAACTGAATCCCTCTCACCATAGTCTGTCTGAATCTAACTGAATCCCTCTCACCATAGTCTAACTGAATCTAACTGAATCCCTCTCACCATAGTCTGACTGAATCTAACTGAATCCCTCTCACCATAGTCTGTCTGAATCTAGCTGAATCCATCTCACCATAGTCTGTCTGAATCTAGCTGAATCCCTCTCACCATAGTCTGACTGAATCTAACTGAATCCCTCTCACCATAGTCTGTCTGAATCTAACTGAATCCCTCTCACCATAGTCTGTCTGAATCTGGCTGAATCCCTCTCACCATAGTCTGTCTGAATCTAACTGAATCCCTCTCACCATAGTCTGTCTGAATCTAACTGAATCCCTCTCACCATAGTCTGTCTGAATCTAACTGAATCCCTCTCACCATAGTCTGTCTGAATCTAACTGAATCCCTCTCACCATAGTCTGTCTGAATCTAGCTGAATCCCTCTCACCATAGTCTGACTGAATCTAACTGAATCCCTCTCACCATAGTCTGTCTGAATCTAACTGAATCCCTCTCACCAGAGTCTGTCTGAATCTAACTGAATCCCTCTCACCATAGTCTGTCTGAATCTAACTGAATCCCTCTCACCATAGTCTGACTGAATCTAACTGAATCCCTCTCACCATAGTCTGTCTGAATCTAACTGAATCCCTCTCACCAGAGTCTGACTGAATCTAACTGAATCCCTCTCACCATAGTCTGTCTGAATCTAACTGAATCCCTCTCACCATAGTCTGTCTGAATCTAACTGAATCCCTCTCACCATAGTCTGTCTGAATCTAACTGAATCCCTCTCACCATAGTCTGTCTGAATCTAGCTGAATCACTCTCACCATAGTCTGTCTGGATCTAACTGAATCCCTCTCACCATAGTCTGTCTGAATCTAACTGAATCCCTCTCACCATAGTCTGTCTGAATCTAACTGAATCCCTCTCACCATAGTCTGTCTGAATGTAACTGAATCCCTCTCACCATAGTCTGTCTGAATCTAGCTGAATCACTCTCACCATAGTCTGACTGAATCTAACTGAATCCCTCTCACCATAGTCTGTCTGAATCTAACTGAATCCCTCTCACCAGAGTCTGTCTGAATCTAACTGAATCCCTCTCACCATAGTCTGTCTGAATCTAACTGAATCCCTCTCACCATAGTCTGACTGAATCTAACTGAATCCCTCTCACCATAGTCTGTCTGAATCTAACTGAATCCCTCTCACCAGAGTCTGACTGAATCTAACTGAATCCCTCTCACCATAGTCTGTCTGAATCTAACTGAATCCCTCTCACCATAGTCTGTCTGAATCTAACTGAATCCCTCTCACCATAGTCTGACTGAATCTAACTGAATCCCTCTCACCATAGTCTGTCTGAATCTAACTGAATCCCTCTCACCATAGTCTAACTGAATCTAACTGAATCACTTTCACCATAGTCTGTCTGAATCTAACTGAATCCTTCACACCATAGTCTGACTGAATCTAACTGAACCCGTCTCACCATAGTCTGTCTGAATCTAACTGAATCCCTCTCACCATAGTCTGACTGAATCTAACTGAATCACTCTCACCATAGTCTGACTGAATCTAACTGAATCACTCTCACCATAGTCTGACTGAATATAACTGAATCCCTCTCACCATAGTCTGTCTGAATCTAACTGAATCCCTCTCACCATAGTCTGTCTGAATCTAACTGAATCCCTCTCACCATAGTCTGACTGAATCTAACTGAATCCCTCTCACCATAGTCTGTCTGAATCTAACTGAATCCCTCTCACCATAGTCTGTCTGAATCTAACTGAATCCCTCTCACCATAGTCTGACTGAATCTAACTGAATCACTCTCACCATAGTCTGACTGAATCTAACTGAATCCTTCACACCATAGTCTGACTGAATCTAACTGAATCTCTCTCACCATATTCTGTCTGAATCTAGCTGAATCCCTCTCACCATAGTCTGACTGAATCCAACTGAATCCTTCTCACCATAGTCTGACTGAATCTAACTGAATCCTTCACACCATAGTCTGACTGAATCTGACTGAATCCTTCACACCATAGTCTGTCTGAATCTAACTGAATCCTTCTCACCATAGTCTGACTGAATCTAACCGAATCCTTCTCACCATAGTCTGGTTTCTCTGTTTCTGTCATTAGCATTCTGTGTCTCAACGGCCTTGTTACTGAGCGATGCACCTTTGAACAATTGAATTAGACTGACTGAGTTACTTCAATTAAACATCCCATTCTGTCCTTGAAAGATGTTAGGTCGTTTCTCTATTGGTTGTAATGAGAAATGGAGAGGGTTGGTTCAATCTAACCTCAATCTAATCAAAATGGCTACATTCATTATAATGGATGCGGTAATGGCCACTTCAAGGCCACACTTGAGAGAAACTGGCACTTTCATCCTTCAAACCTATCCTTCTCTTGACTATAGTCTAGTGATGTTGATGGCTCAGTGTGGCTTGAATGTGTGGCTATCAGACAGTGTGTCCGTCTTTGTTATGTTACAGGTACATCTAGGTTAATGTTCAATGGCGAGGCGTGTGTGTGTGTGTGTTGTGGTGTTTGTGTGATTGTCTGTTTTAAACGGATAGTCTGAGCGGTGTGTTTAATCCATCACTATAAATATTTCCTAAAGCTCAACGTGACCAGTAGGATATCTGGACATCTGTGTCCTTAGAGTCCAGTGTTAACTGTGTTATACACAGTGCCCTCTATAATTATTGCGACAATGAAGCATATTTTCCTCTTTTGGCTCTGTACTTCAAATTCAAACCATGAGGTTAAAGTGAGAAAATTACAGTCGCACAAATATCATACCCCCAAGACAAGCTTACCTCTCACTATTACAATAACAGGGAAGGTTAGCATTTTTAGGGGGGTATGGTATTTGTGCGAATGTAACTTTCTCACTCATCGTTATTCACCATTCTTTCATGGTGATCTGTAATCATGGTAGCATTCACATTAATATACAAGGGCTTAGAAACATAGTCCATTCTTATTTACAATACAAGTGACTCCAAAATGATACAATACATTATTTACCATTAATTTCTATTGGAAACAGAATAATCTGATACACATCCAAAACAAACAGAAAATGAGTCCAACAAATGTGTGGAGTCACAAGCTTGACATAGCCATTGCATGCTATGAATATGGGACCAAATACTACACTTTTTACTACTTTAATACACATATGAGTGAATATGCCTTTGCTGCCCTAAAATGGTGGGACTATGTACAAAAAGGGCTGTAATCTTTCAATGGTTCGCCCGATATCGATGAAAATATCCGAAAATTAAAGCTGACAGTCTGCACTTTAACCTCACAGTTGCTGTTTGATTTCAAGTATAGAGCCAAAAGCAGAACAAATATGTTACTGTCCCAATAATTACGGAGGTCACAGTGATATACTTGTGTTGTCTCACTGGCAGAATTCGCCCCTTGAGAGCTGCAGAACCATGGGGCAACTCTCCATTTTCACTAGTTCTGTCTCAGTCACTCAGGTGTCCAGTAAGTGACATGCACAAGCTGTATCTCTGAGTTACGTTCAGGTTGTTGAAACATTCCCAAGCTGTTCCTGAATATGGATGTGCAGACTGTGGCCCCCTGAGGTGCGTTCATCTTCGACTGCACTGTTTCCACCCGTTGTTAAGAATAGACAACAACACAACAACAGATTGGGAAACCAGTCTTCTGTGAGAAGACTGCTCTGTGAACAGAATCCCAGAGCGAGGAGAGAGGCCAGAGCAGGATGAAGTTGTGAAACAGCTAGTGAAACGGAACACCTTTTCTAGACTTTATATCAATGGACAGCTCTGAAATGTTCCAGTTTGTTAACTTTTTCCTTTTTTTCCCAAACTAAAATGTTGTGATTTGGCTAGATCTTGTGAAATCAACTCAGAATGAGTCATTGTTTTAATACGATATCATTATTAGTGCCAAAGTTGCTGTTTGTGCAGTAGAGCTGTGAAAGAGCAAGAAGAGAAACATAGTCCAGCAGAAAACATGTATTTTTATTTGTACATTTAGTTGAATTATGCAATTATGCATACAATGACCCCAATAGCTTTCTGTTGCAGCCCCAGTGCCATACAATGACCCCAATAGCTTTCTGTTACATTTACATTACATTTAAGTCATTTAGCAGACGCTCTTATCCAGAGCGACTTACAAATTGGTGCATTCACCTTATGACATCCAGTGGAACAGCCACTTTACAATAGTGCATCTAAATCTTTTAAGGGGGGTGAGAAGGATTACTTTATCCTATCCTAGGTATTCCTTAAAGAGGTGGGGTTTCAGGTGTCTCCGGAAGGTGGTGATTGACTCCGCTGTCCTGGCGTCGTGAGGGAGTTTGTTCCACCATTGGGGGCCAGAGCAGCGAACAGTTTTGACTGGGCTGAGCGGGAACTGTACTTCCTCAGTGGTAGGGAGGCGAGCAGGCCAGAGGTGGATGAACGCAGTGCCCTTGTTTGGGTGTAGGGCCTGATCAGAGCCTGGAGGTACTGAGGTGCCGTTCCCCTCACAGCTCCGTAGGCAAGCACCATGGTCTTGTAGCGGATGCAAGCTTCAACTGGAAGCCAGTGGAGAGAGCGGAGGAGCGGGGTGACGTGAGAGAACTTGGGAAGGTTGAACACCAGACGGGCTGCGGCGTTCTGGATGAGTTGTAGGGGTTTAATGGCACAGGCAGGGAGCCCAGCCAACAGCGAGTTGCAGTAATCCAGACGGGAGATGACAAGTGCCTGGATTAGGACCTGCGCCGCTTCCTGTGTGAGGCAGGGTCGTACTCTGCGGATGTTGTAGAGCATGAACCTACAGGAACGGGCCACCGCCTTGATGTTAGTTGAGAACGACAGGGTGTTGTCCAGGATCACGCCAAGGTTCTTAGCGCTCTGGGAGGAGGACACAATGGAGTTGTCAACCGTGATGGCGAGATCATGGAACGGGCAGTCCTTCCCCGGGAGGAAGAGCAGCTCCGTCTTGCCGAGGTTGCAGCCCCAGTGCCATACAATGACCCCAATAGCTTTCTGTTGCAGCCCCAGTGCCATACAATGACCCCAATAGCTTTCTGTTGCAGCCCCAGTGCCATACAATGACCCCAATAGCTTTCTGTTGCAGCCCCAGTGCCATACAATGACCCCAATAGCTTTCTGTTGCAGCCCCAGTGCCATACAATGACCCCAATAGCTTTCTGTTGCACCCCCAGTGCCATACAATGACCCCAATAGCTTTCTGTTGCAGCCCCAGTGCCATACAATGACCCCAATACCTTGCTGTTGCAGCTCTAGTGCCATACAATGACTCCAATACCTTGCTGGTGCAGCCCCAGTGCCATACAATGACCCCAATACCTTTGTTGTTGCAGCCCCAGTGCCATACAATGACCCCAATACCTTTGTTGTTGCAGCCCCAGTGCCATACAATGACCCCAATACCTTGCTGGTGCAGCCCCAGTGCCATACAATGACCCCAATACCTTTCTGGTGCAGCCCTAGTGCCATACAATGACCCCAATAGCTTGTTGTTGCAGCCCCAGTGCCATACAATGACACCCGTACCTTGCTGTTGCAGCCACAGTGCCATACAATGACCCCAATACCTTGCTGGTGCAGCCCCAGTGCCATACAATGACCCCAATACCTTGCTGGTGCAGCCCTAGTGCCATACAATGACCCCAATACCTTGCTGGTGCAGCCCCAGTGCCATACAATGACCCCAATACATTGCTGTTGCAGCCCTAGTGCCATACAATGACCCCAATACCTTGCTGTTGCAGCCCTAGTGCCATACAATGACCCCAATACCTTGCTGTTGCAGCCCCAGTGCCATACAATGACTGAGGACAACATCAAGCCAAAGGGTTGTTTCTATGCATTCTGTTGACTGGAGAATTCTCCACCCCCCCTCTCTTTTTTCAGCTCAAATATGCCAAATTCTTATACAATGCTGCTCTGTGATCTTCCTGACCTCTCCTGCTTCTCCACAGTACTCTCTGATCTGTCTAATCTCTCCTTATTTTCCACAGTACTCTCTGATCTGTCTAATCTCTCCTTATTTTCCACAGTACTCTCTGATCTTCATGACCTCTTATGACCTCTCCTGCTTCTCCACAGTACTCTCTGATCTGTCTAATCTCTCCTTATTTTCCACAGTGCTCTCTGATCTTCATGACCTCTCATGACCTCTCCTGCTTCTCCACAGTGTCACAAAAATGAACAAGGAGACAAAGTCTTAACTCAAAGGAGACAAAGTCTTAACTCCCTGACATGTTTGTTTCCCAGACAGGGAATACAATATAGCATCGCCGTTGTGTATCACAAAATATATCACAATAGCAGAACAAAAATGTGTCTTAAAGTTATTTGAGAAAGTGTGTGTGTGTGCGCGCGCGTGTGTGTGTGTGTGCGCGTGTGTGTGTGTGTGTGTGTGTGTGTGTGTGTGTGTGTGTGTGTGTGTGTGTGTGTGTGTGTGTGTGTGTGTGTGTGTGTGTGTGTGTGTGTGTGTGTGTGTGTGTGTGTGTGTGTGTGTGTGTGTGTGTGTGTGTGCGTGCGCGTGTGTGCATGTGCGTGCGCATGTGTGTGTGTGCCGTCTTTGCTGAAATTGGAGGAGTTTTCCCTTGGCAGCCTTTACAGAGGCTCTCAGAACCTTCCATATGTGCTTGTTACCAAGATGCCAGTGAGCTGTACACATCCTTTCTGCCCTATCCACCACCTCATAGACATAGAATGTGTTTACTCGCAGAGGAAAGCTGTTTCACGGTCCAGAAATTAATAGGGTAAGGGACTGAGTCAGGGAGATAGTGACTCCCGCGGGTTACGTTACGCCATTCACATCGTCAGATTAGATAGTGAGTGAAACTGTTTAGTGAGTGAAACTGTTTAGCTAAGATGTGTTATGTAAATATCACTAGTAGCCTACTCTCTCACTATCTTGCTGATAATGGGAGGAATACCTATTTGCGAGTTTCTAGACCTCTGAGACAGAGACATAGATATTTCTGCTTGAGGAAAATATTGCCCTATGTTGATTTCTTACTGTTGACGGGCTGTAGGGGCAGCTTTCTCGGGAGAATATTCCATCAATTAAACTAAAGTAGGTTGACTGCTTTAGTGAGATATACACTACATGACCAAAAGTATGTGGACACCTGCTCATTGAACATCTCATTCCAAAGTCTTGATAGAATTAATATGGAGTTGGTCCCCCTATAAAAGCCTCCACTCTACTGGGAGGTCTTTCCTCTAGATGTTGGAACATTGCTGTGGTGACTTGCTTCCATTCAGCCACAAGATCATTAGTGAGGTTGGACACTGATGTTGGGCGATTAGACCCTGGCTCGCAGTCGGCGTTCCAATTCATGCCAAAGGACCTCGATGGGGTTGAGGTCAGGGCTCTGTGCAGGCCAGTCAAGTTCTTCCACACCGATCTCGACAAACCATTTCTGAATGCTTCTACACCTGCATTGATTGCTGCTTGGGGTTTTAGGCTTGATTTCTGTACACCACTTTGAGATATCAGCTGATGTAAGAAGGGCTTCATAAATACATTTGATTTGTTTTGAATGGACCTCACTTTGTGCATGAGGGCATTGTCATGCTTGAACAAGAAAGGACCTTCCCCAAACTGTTGCTACAAAGTTGGAAGCACAGAATCGTCGAGAATGTAATTGTATGCTGTAGCATTAAGACTTCCCTTCACTGGAACTAAGGAGTCTGAACCATGAAAGACAGCCCCAGACCATTATTCCTCCTCCACCAAACTTTACAGTTGGCATTATGCATTGAGGCAGGTACTGTTCTCCTGGCATACGACAAACCCAGATTCATCTGGCTGACTGCCAGATGGTGAACCGTGATTCATCACTCCAGAGAACGCGCTTCCACTGATCAGAGTCCAATGGCAGCGAGCTTTACACCACGCCAGGCGACGCTTGGCATTGCGCATAGTGCTCGGCAGTGGAAACCCATTTCAATACGCTCCAGACAAAGACTTATTGTGCTGCCGTTGCTTCCAGAGGCTGTTCAGAACTAGATAGTGAGTGTTGCATTCAAGGACAGACGATGGCAGTCTACATGGCAGTCCCGTTCTGTGAGCTTGTGTTGCCTGCCATTTCATGGCTAAGCCATTGTTGCTCCTAGACACGTTTGCATGGCTGTGTGCTTGATTTTATACACCTGTCAGCAATGGGTCTGACTGAAATAGCCCGAATCCACTAATTTGAATGGGTGTCCACATAATTTTGTATATATCGTTTGTTTACGGTTGAAGTATAATTTTACCTAACCCAGTTTCAACCAGCATTTTTTTTCTCCACCCAGTAGTCTCAGAGTAGGGCAGAAACAAAACACCTGGCAGTCTTTGTCGTCCATTGATTGGGTAATGAATGCCCTACAGAGGAAACCAGGAGAAGGGGAAGTCAGTAGCCTCGGTGCCCATGGCAGAGAGCTCTGGATGGGACAGGAAAGCCCAGAGAGTTCCCCTGGGAAGGAAGAACCATGGCCGAGGGGAAAGAGGCTGTTTATGTAATGGAAGGACTGTAGCACAGTTGGTAGAGCATGGCGCTTGTAACGCCAGGGTAGTGGGTTCGATTCCCGGGACCACCCATACGTAGAATGTATGCACACATGACTGTAAGTCGCTTTGGATAAAAGCGTCTGCTAAATGGCATATATATATAGGAGGGAGATGGAGTGGAACGAAAGGAGAAGAGAGAGGTGAGGGGGGATGAGAGAGGACGAAAGGAGAAGGGAGAAGAGAGAGGTGAGGGGGGATGAGAGACGACGAAAGGAGAAGGGAGAAGAGAGAGGTGAGGGGGGATTAGAGAGGACGAAGGGAGAAGAGAGAGGTGAGGGGGGATGAGAGAGGACGAAAGGGGGCGGGGGTGCAATGAGTACACACATACAGACGGGTGCTTTAGACATTAGGGGCTGCAGGAACTCTGCAGTGATGGATGGGGCTTGAGTAGAACTGGGAGAAGATAAATGACTAAGGCCTTGTGTGTCCCTCCTAACCCCTCAACACACTGCCAGAGAGAGAGCGAGGGAGGGGTTCGTAGAGAGTAAACAAGATAAATAAGTAAAGATAAATAAGATAAATAAGTAAAATATAGTGGGAGTGAGAACCCAGTTGAAGAGAAAATTGAGAAAGATAGACTTTAGTATGTATTAGTCCATTCTACGTGAACATGTACACGCACACATCAGTGGAGGCTGCTGAGGGGAGAACGGCTCATAATAATGTAATCGCATCAGACACATGGAAACCATGTGTTTGATGTATTTGATAGCATTCCACTGATTCCTCTCCAGCCATTATCATGAGCCCGTCCTCCCCAATTAAGGTGCCACCAACCTCCTGTGACACATACACTCACACACACTTTGCACCAAAGTGTGTGTGTGAGTGTAGGCTTTATCTACGTTTTTGGTCTTCCTGGAAAGTGGATGTGATGCTAGTTATGGTGTGGGGAGGCCATCGCACCAATTCATCTCCCGTTCGTGGAAATGTGAGCAGTCCTGCTAACAAAGTTAATGAAGTACCCATATTTTGTTTTTTTTATATACTGTCTGGTATGAAAACGGTAGCCCCTATCTGCAAAAGCAGGTGTCTGCGGAAAGAGTATCTTGGCTACTGATCTGTGCCTTACATTCTTTGGTGTGACTAGACTATTGCCAATGTTATCTGATGATGTATGACTAAATGTCAACATCGACTGTCTGGTATTGTTCACTTGTTGTGGAAGCCATCTGATGTGTTTCCAGGTCTAGTCATCAATAATTCACTTAAAACTTGTGAATTACTTTCAAAATAAATTTTAAAAATACTGTTATTTTGTGTGTGCTTGATCTTGTGTATTCTGAACTATGTAACTCCTATCTATCTTCTGATCATTTCCTCATAATCTCCCAGATGTCTTCTTTCCAAATATACCACGTTTTGTCATGTCAGAATCAGGAAATTACACATGAATAGCAGTTGTATTTGGGTGTGTCTATTTAGGAGGAAATCAACATTTTCACCATTACATCGAAGAGGTTAAATGGTACAAGAATGACTCACACACATGCTTGAACACGCGCACAAATGAACACATCTTCCCAGAACTGGCTCCCATCGATGATTTCCATTCGTCAGGATGAGTCAGAGGTCTCTGCATGTGTGCTTAAAGTCAACATGTTGATGTGTAACATGTGTCACACGTGTCTGAGTTTGCGTAGGCCTGTGTAATTGTGCTAATTATTGTTATCAATAATATTCCCTCATTCACACTCTGTTCTAGCCCAGTCCCACCATCTCCCCACTAGCTTACTGGGAACAGTCGAGCCAATTGGGTATGTGGTTCCACAATATGCATCACAAACCAAGACGCGTGGCACAGTGGTGACTTTCTCATCAGAAAGTAACTGTCAACAAGTGTTCTGTTAGTTTTGGAATACCAGAGCCTCCTTGTAGAATTATTGTAGAAAGTTGAGTTCATTCAGAATGTTGTGACTTCCATTTTGGTACAATGGTGTAGAATACGATTTAAAACACACACACACACACACACCAAACTGTCTGGGGCTGCCCTACTGCTTAGGAGCGAGAGATGAGCCTTGGCCTAAGCTACTGTAGATTGCGAAGATGGAGGCGTTTTTTAAATGAAAGTTAAAGAGTAAAAAAGCCACAAGACTGCCACCATTTTGACGCATTTTGCGACCCGTTGACTTGGCCATGTGAGTTAGTTTTTTCCTGCTTACACACAAAATCTTTTCATGTCACATGATTTTTGAAACCTCTGTGCAAAACTACACACCAAATATCCCAAACCATAAGCTATTTCTCAGCCTTTGACTCAGTTGTCAATTGCATAAAACACTTTTTTCAAAATACTACACACAAGTCTCATCCTTAAACACAAAAATCTAACAGGAAGTGACTTGCTTTCCTTTTCCAAACACAACCAATCAAAATGCTACACTTATTCACCAGGTCACACACACATACTCCTCACATGTGCAAACACTAATAGCTTAACTGATCACTAACCAATCACTGCTTTACTGTAGTATAGGCCTATAAATAGGTCAAAGGTCAGATTACCTGTTTTGAACAATGGATGCCAACAATGGACAGAGAGCAAGAGGAGGAGTAGGAGGGAGAGGAAGAGGGCGAGGGCAAAGAAGAGAAGGAAGAGAGGCATCTCAAATGAGATTAGGGCAACATTTGTTGATCATGTGATCAACCACGGTTTGACCATGAGAGAGGCTGGACTGAGAGTCCAGCCCAATTTGAGTTGATTTAAAGTGGCGTCCATAATTCGAACCTGCAGAAATGAGAACAGGTATGCAACTATCTAATGACTATTTTAGCATTACAGTAATGTACTGTAAAATATGTATGACTGCATAGTATTGCATAAACATTTGTAACTCTAAGCCACCCATTTACTGCACTGCATTGAATGAATGAGGTTGGTTATTATGCTG
The DNA here is from genome assembly GCF_023373465.1 of Oncorhynchus keta. NCBI lineage: Eukaryota > Metazoa > Chordata > Actinopteri > Salmoniformes > Salmonidae > Oncorhynchus > Oncorhynchus keta. The sequence goes on from NC_068423.1 coordinate 22,803,549, forward strand.
TACTACATTTTGTTGTACTTTGTTTACAGTTCCTATGTTGAACACATACTGTGTTTGAATTCTGTACAGAGTAGAAAGGCAAAGACATCATGGAGGACGAGGACACTTGTTTACAAATGTACAAGAGACTGCTATTATAAATATGGTCTATGTTGGGACATAGAGGTTGCCTCTGTCCAAGGTTGGATACGCCATGCTAGGAGATTCTTCCCTGGATGTTTGGCAAGAGAAAACCTATCTTGTGATGTGGACGAAGTATCGTGGCCAGACTCAGGCCAGAGAAGAGATGAAGCGTAGCTTAGCACTGGTGACTGCCCCCCCCCCCCTACCAATTCCTGTACTGCCACACACACAATTGTGTTCTTTACTGTATTCTAAAGAATATACTTTTGGTTTACATATGTTTATGGTTTTGTTGTATGCTACTGTATACAACAGTAATGTTTGGCCTAATAAATATTTTCTGTTTCTACATTGCATTGGTGTTTACAGTGTACTTGTTACCCCTCTCAGCCGATTACTTTCACTGTAGAACATTTTATTGAAATGTAGATATAAGCCCATGAAAGACCAAAGAGCTTTAGATTTAGAACAGTGTTTACATGGTATATCCAAAAATGTAGTATTATGAAAGCAGTGATTGCCATTTGATGCAAATGCTTCATTCTGACATGTGTTTATGGCATTTTGAATGCAGTGTTACATTTTTGAAGGAGATGTGAGGCATTTTGTGTGTAGAGTTTTGAAAAAAAGGAGACCGTTTTGAAAACGTGTGTAAGCAGTTGGAAAAAACTATTGATTGCATCGGTGTGAGCTGCACATTCAAAATGTCCTATTTTTTTAGGAGGGGTAATTTTCCACATGTTCAATATGCATAATAAGGTCCAGACACAGGACAGGGTTATAGTCGTTTATCTCAAAGCGTTGCATGGCTCACACACTCACGTTCAGTGCTTGACTGACTACCAGACATTGTAGCACGTCCACCATGAGATGTCGTATTAGGTTAGTGCTGTCGTAAACAATTATCAGTCTTACTTGAATGTTGTGCCTAAACATTACATCACTTTTTTTAAATTCTGAATTTTAATTTGACTGTTTGCATGTAATCACAGTAAGTTAACAATTGATTCAAATGCAAACATGAAGCATCGCTTTGTCTCAACTGAGCATACAGTGCTTTTAAGACAACTGTCTTGTTTTTTTTAAGTCATTTTCTAAATAATTATATCTCATTTTTTCAGCGTCTCTTGTTTTTGTCGCAGTCTCTTTGTTTGTAGTCCGTGAGACTAGTCAGTAGACACGGAGGTATGGTGGAGGCTGTCTGTTACATCTAGTAGGGCACCTTTGTAGTGGTAGTGTAACAGTGACGTCATCATCCGACTCATGTGAGGAGTCCTTTATCTCCAGGTTGAGTTTCTTGAAGAATGACTTGTTCCTTGTGATGTAGTGTCCATACCTCATGGCCGTGATCATTGAGCCTTTGAAAATTGACACAGTGTAGGGTTCTGTGTTGTAGGGCGGTATGAGTCTATTGTGCTTGGGTCGGCGCTGTAGCACGATACCACCTGGAGGAGGGAGATTATTAGGTGTGGCATCTGCGTTTTTAGTGAGCCTTCATATTTGCCTTGCCTTGTCACCTGGCTTGGTGGGGATAACTGTGGGGATCTTTGTGTACATTTAGCGTTGAAACATCATTTCAGCAGGTGCTGTCTCTGTGGTGCTGTCTCTGTGGTGCTGTCTCTGTGGTGCTGTGTGGTGTGGAAACGGTACTCACAGAGGGAAGTGTTGAGGTACTGTCTCCATGGAAACACCTGGTTTTCCTGCCATGCGGATGGTTTTGCCTAGAGTGCACGTGAACCGTTCTGCTGCAGTGTTAGCCTGCGGCCAGAGGGTGTGATCTTGATTTGGTGAAATCGTAGGTAGGTTGCAAACTGAGTCATTCGGTCTCTGTTGAACGAAGGGCCGTTGTCTGTTTTAATATCTCGGGGATCCCAAACATGGCTGAGAACACTAATCTACAATGACTAGTAGATACTCTCCTGCACTAACACTATGCCAGAGGGCTTCTGGTATCTCAGCCATTTGGAATAGTTCTGGTGAGTGTCTGGGGCTATCGACCTGACATGCTAAGCAGTTTCGAACATCGGCCTGTCGGTCTCTGGAGGGAAACCTTTCCTTGGAGGACTGTCTTAGTCTTTACAATGCCCTGATGTCCTTCGTGGGTGAGCTGAAACACTTCGCTTTGAAGAGCTGGTGGCGAGGACCATCCTGTTTGCCTCGTAGGATGATGTCATCATTGGTTGACACAGTAAGTTCACTCCTAACGTGCTTGTGTCGTTTCACTGTAGCAGCGTGTGGTGTGTAATTTGTGATTGTGTGTCATGTTTTGTCTCTGATATGCATTTCTCTACACCAACAATAGCATCTGCTAAACCATGTATGTGACAAATAAAATTTGATTTGATATGGGCACTGACCTTTTTTAGGGTAGGGTCTTTCTGTGTCTCTGTTTTTGATTTCCTCCTGTGTCATTGCTTTGGGTGTGGCGTTCAGTGCCACAAAATTGACATATTCTTCAGACACTTTCTCTGCTCGTCAGCTGCCTTTGCTGGGAGTGGGTGATGGGACATGTGGTCTGCTCGGTTGTAGGCTCCATTTCTACATTCGGCTCTGTAGTTGTATGGCTGAAGCCGGAGTCCCCACATTTCGATCCGAGCAACTGGTTTTGACCTCAGGTTGTTCCTAATCATCTCCCTTGGTTTGTGATCCTTACCAGAGTGAATGGGTTGCCTTATATGTACAGATGGAACTGTTCACAATTCCATACAATGGCTAGTGCTTCGCATTCTGTTTGCGAGTAGCGTCTCTCCACGTTACTGAGTGCTCGACTAGCGTACGCAATGCTGCGTCTCTCTCCCGGTGTTTCTGGTAGAGCGTGGCACCCAGTCCGACCGGGCTGACATCCACAATGAACTATGTTTCTTTCTGTGGATCAAAGTATAACAGGGTACTGTTGCTAGTTAAAGCATCTTTTAGCTTTTCCAGGGTTATTTCTGTTCCTCATCCCACTGCCATGGAACATTCTTCTTTGTGAGTTCCCATAGTGGTTCAATGATGGTGGCATAATCCTGGATGAAACATGAGCAGTAATTGGCTATGTTGAGAGGTTTCTTGATTTCACTTGCATTTTGGAGATTCCTGGTCTGGTGAATAGCTATGACTTTATTTGGAGGTCCGCTGTGATGTTGCCAGCAGTGAAGAGGAACCCAAAGAACTCCAGTCAGTCCACTCTCCTTGAGCCTTTGGAACACTGCTCTCAGGCTGTTGTCGTGGTTAGCGTGTGTTGCTCCATACACAATGATGTCGTTGCTGAGTTTTTTTAACAGCTGCAATGCCTTGGAGTGTCTGACAGATAGCATTCTGGAGCACCTCTGCAGCTGAATAGATAACAAAGTTCAAATGCTTATACCTCCTCAGGCCTAGATGAGTGGGGAACGTGGTGATGTACCTGTTTACGGGCCGTAGTTCAAGTTGGTGATATCCACCTTTTAGATCAAGCGTGGAAAACACTGTGGCTCCGTTGAGCTCATGGATGATGTTGTCCATGGTGAGTGTGATGTTCACTTAGAAGGGCTGTATTTGCTTCGCACATGTCTATGCAGATTCTGACCTTGTTTGGGTCCTTGGGCTTTGGGGGGTCAAGATGGGGAGACCCAGACCCAGGGTGTAGGGCCTGTCCCCGTCTCGACGATATCATCTGTCTCCAGTGACTGTAGCTCTTCTTCGACCTTCTTCGGATGTGGAAGGTACACGCCTGTGTAGTTGGCATATGGGCTGGGCATGGGTGTCTATGTGTAGTTTAACTGGAAATATTTCAGCTTTCCGTTTGACGTTGATTATCTTGATCAAATCAAATCAAATCAAATCAAATTTATTTATATAGCCCTTCGTACATCAGCTGATATCTCAAAGTGCTGTACAGAAACCCAGCCTAAAACCCCAAACAGCAAACAATGCAGGTGTAAAAGCACGGTGGCTAGGAAAAACTCCTAGAAAGGCCAAAACCTAGGAAGAAACCTAGAGAGGAACCGGGCTATGTGGGGTGGCCAGTCCTCTTCTGGCTGTGCCGGGTAGAGATTATAACAGAACATGACCAAGATGTTCAAATGTTCATAAATGACCAGCATGGTCGAATAATAATAAGGCAGAACAGTTGAAACTGGAGCAGCAGCAGTCAGGTGGAATGGGGACAGCAAGGAGCCATCATGTCAGGTAGTCCTGGGGCACTGTCCTAGGGCTCAGGTCCTCCGAGAGAGAGAGAAAGAAAGAGAGAATTAGAGAGAGCATATGTGGGGTGGCCAGTCCTCTTTTGGCTGTGCCGGTGGAGATTATAACAGAACGTGGCCAAGATGTTCAAATGTTCATAAATGACCCAGCATGGTTGAATAATAGTAAGGCAGAACAGTTGAAACTGGAGCAGGAGCATGGCCAGGTGGACTGGGGACAGCAAGGAGTCCTCATGTCAGGTAGTCCTGGGACATGGTCCTAGGGCCCAGGCCAGTTGAAACTGGAGCAGCAGCATGGCCAGGTGGACTGGGGACAGCAAGGAGTCATCATGTCAGGTAGTCCTGGGGCATGGTCCTAGGGCTCAGGTCCTCCGAGAGAGAGAAAGAGAGAAGGAGAGAATTAGAGAACGACTTAGATTCACACAGGACACCGAATAGGACAGGAGAAGTACTCCAGATATAACAAACTGACCCTAGCCCCCCGACACATAAACTACTGCAGCATAAATACTGGAGGCTGAGACAGGAGGGGTCAGGAGACACTGTGGCCCCATCCGAGGACACCCCGGACAGGGCCAAACAGGAAGGATATAACCCCACCCACTTTGCCAAAGCACAGCCCCCACACCACTAGAGGGATATCTTCAACCACCAACTCACCATCCTGAGACAAGGCCGAGTATAGCCCACAAAGATCTCCGCCACGGTACAACCCAAGGGGGGCAACCCAGACAGGCCGACCACAACAGTGAATCAACCCACCCAGGTGACGCACCCCCAGGGACGGCACGAGAGAGCCCCAGCAAGCCAGTGACTCAGCCCCGTAACAGGGTTAGAGGCAGAGAATCCCAGTGGAAAGAGGGGAACCGGCCAGGCAGAGACAGCAAGGGCGGTTCGTTGCTCCAGAGCCTTTCCGTTCACCTTCCCACTCCTGGGCCAGACTACACTCAATCATATGACCCACTGAAGAGATGAGTCTTCAGTAAAGACTTAAAGGTTGAGACCGAGTTTGCGTCTCTGACATGGGTAGGCAGACCGTTCCATAAAAATGGAGCTCTATAGGAGAAAGCCCTGCCTCCAGCGTAGCTTCTCACCTGTTGGGTAGATCACCTTGAATTACATAGAATGGGCTATGAGTGTTCTCATCTCTTGCCTCTACATTGCATGTGAGTCTCAGGAGGCTGGTGGCACCTTAATTGGGGAGGCTGGGCTCGTGGAATGTCTGGAGCGGAATAGGTGGAATGAATGGTATCATATACATCAAATGCATGGTTTCCATGGGTTTCATGCCATTCCATTTGCTCCGTTCCAGCCATTATTATGAGCCGTCCTCCCTTCAGTAGACTCCACTGATATGAGTGCACCAGTTATGGGCAATGGGATTGTGGAGTCATATGAAAATATTTAGATTTTTGCTGGATTGAGCTGCGGCTATGGCTTCAGTGTATTGAAAAGCACCTCGCTGATAATGTTCACCGCAACCGCTGAGTCTATCAGAACTGCTACTCTGTTGTCATAAACCATTATCAGTCTTACTGCACTGTCGTGGCTAAACATTACAGTACATTATTCTCATGAAACAACCTGTACTCAGGGGTAGATGTAACATAGTAAATGGGACACTCCAATTAGTGTGATATGTTATGTATGGAATATATTCATTTGTGGATGTCCATCATCCATTTCTTAAAATATGTTACAAATTGCAATTTGTGCAATATGCAAAATGTATGATATGTTACAAATTCCAATTTGTTGTGGCTAGGTGGTTAACTCTAACGTTAGCTAAGTGGCTGTCGTTAGCTAATTTAGGGGTTATTAAAGTTTTGGATTCGGGCTAGGGGTTAGGGTTACATTTTGGATTAAGGTTAGGGTTATGGGTTTTAATGTTAGAGTTAGGGAAAGAGTTAGCTAACATGCTTAGTTGCAAAAAATCTAAAAAGTAGTATGTAGTTGCTAATCAGCTAAAATACTAAAGTTGTCCATGATGAGATTTGAACATGCAACCTTTGGGTTGCTAGACATTCACATTGCACTCTACTTTAGTGTTTGCTTTAAGTAATCTTCTGTCTAGCCTTGTAGATAACCAGGCTTCCATGGCACAAAAAAGTGTGGGAAATCAGTGATGCCTCGCAACACGTCACACTAATGACATGCCTTGCTAATCAAAATGTGTCCATGTATGCCGTGTTTCAACCGTGTGAACTGTGTGACTGTAGCAGGAACAAACATAACCTTTTGCAAGGGTTTAGAAGAGATAAAGAGACCTGTCACGCTGAGTGATGGGTTTAGAAGAGATAAAGGGACCTGTCACGCTGATTGATGGGTTTAGAAGAGATAAAGGGACCTGTCACGCTGAGTGATGGGTTTAGAAGAGATAAAGGGACCTGTCACGCTGAGTGATGGGTTTAGAAGAGATAAAGGGACCTGTCACGCTGAGTGATGGGATTAGAAGAGATAACGGGACCTGTCACGCTGATTGATGGGTTTAGAAGAGATAACGGGACCTGTCACGCTGAGTGATGGGTTTAGAAGAGATAACGGGACCTGTCACGCTGATTGATGGGTTTAGAAGAGATAATGGGACCTGTCACGCTGATTGATGGGTTTAGAAGAGATAAAGGGACCTGTCACGCTGATTGATGGGTTTAGAAGAGATAACGGGACCTGTCACGCTGATTGATGGGTTTAGAAGAGATAATGGGACCTGTCACATTGCTTGATGGGTTTAGAAGAGATAACGGGACTTGTCACGCTGAGTGATGGGTTTAGAAGAGACAACGGGACCTGTCACACTGAGTGATGGGTTTTCAAAAGCATTATGTGGCTCTTGCCAGTGCCAATGACGTCAAAAGAATCGTCTGTTTTTTGACGGAGAGAACAAATTCCAGAAAAAGATGTGCCGCAATTGTCTCGAACCCTAGTAGTACCAAAATAGTGTCTATTCAGGAAAGCACCAAGAGTCCGGCTAGACGAGGCCTATTCAGGGACCCAGCAACAGACAACCAACCACCAGGCATAGGAATTAAACTAGCAGTTGTTGGTTTTCATAAATTACAACAGTGAAAGTAAGTGCTCTAGCTTCTAACAAAATATCTATCTAGAGCTACGCTATCTACGGGTAATCTATCTACAGGTAATCTATCCTGTCTACAGCTACCCTATCTACAGCTAAGCTACCCTATCTACAGCTAAGCTACCCTATCTACAGCTAAGCTACCCTATCTACAGCTAAGCTATCCTATCTACAGCTAAGCTATCCTTATCTACAGCTATGTTATCATATCTACAGCTACGCTATCATATCTACAGCTACGCTATCCTTATCTACAGCTACGTTATCCTTATCTACAGCTACGCTATCATATCTACAGCTACGCTATCATATCTACAGCTACGTTATCCTTATCTACAGCTACGCTATCATATCTACAGCTACGCTATCCTATCTACAGCTACGTTATCTACAGCTACGTTATCTACAGCTTTTGGCAAAAGGCCATGTAGCTTCAGGTGAACTTTTGTTTGATTGTTGGTTTGTTTGTTTATTATCCCAGTATTTTATCATTACACTCTTCCTAGACGTATCATATAGGTTGAAAACAGTCCTACAGGCTCACATTTGTAGGCTACATTTAATAATATCTTCATTTGATCATAGTGACAATTGTAGCCTAGATAATTTATACCTAGTTTGTTTTTTCCCTTGGCAAATTGCAAATGTGTTGCATAACGCATGACAATCGTCTCAGATATTAAAACCTTATTTTCCTTTTATTAAAGGTCACTGTTACAAGTACTTCTGGTACAAAGGCACAGATACTTAGAGGTCCTTTGGAAAGAACTGGTTTATGTCTTCAAGGTAATCGGCCCAGAGAAATGCCAAAGTATTTGACGCAAGAACTGCAAACACCATGAGCGCCACACAAAATAACTCATCCAAATCAAGGGGCCATGTCCAATTTGACACAGAAAGTCAGCAGGACCATTGGAGAGCAGACAGATCTCATGCAGCGATTAGTTAAAGACCGTGAGCGGAAGCCAGAGTCTGGAAAGCACTCAATCTCAGGTAGATCTGAGGACCATATAGTAAGTGTATTTATTTTTCAGAAGGTGTTTGCTTTGACACCTGGCAGCTTCTACCCTTACCAGAACTTCCAAATAAACATGTTTCACAAAATGGACTATGAGGAACTAGCGTTGTGTATCAGCAACCACATGCAGTCTCATAGTCTGATGTTATCTGAAACTCTATCAAGATGTCTTCCATGGTACAGGATAAGTGAATGTTATCTTGTGCTGTCCCTCCCTGCTCTTCCATATGCCTGCGTGTAGGACTCAAGGTCTTGGGGTGGTCCGTAGTTGACTACATGGTGAACACCCTTAAAGGCTTGCCCCATTCCCAGGGCTGAAATAGCCATCACAACTCTGAGTTTAGTTGACTCATCTGTCAAGGCTGTGATGATGTGCAGTTGTATGTGCTCGGGTGTCTCTCTGTCAAGTGTCTAGGTGAAGCAGGTAAGGTGGAGTCAGGCGCAGGACACAGAGAGGAGTCATAATTCATAACTCTACTCAAAAACACAACAAAATATACCAGCTCACAAATACAAGACAACTTCCAACGAACAAACACTCACAAAAACAAGGGGGGAACACAAAGGGGTTAAATAGGGAACATATAATTTTGGAATGGAAACCAGGTGTGTACAATGAAGACAAAACAAATGGAAAATGAAAAGTGGATTGGTGGCGATTAAAAACGGCGCCCACACAAGGAGAGGGACCAACATCGGCAGAAGTCGTGACACTCTCTCAGGGAAAAACATGTTGAAAAGCCTGTTTTCCAGTGAGTCCTCTGCTCCTGCTGAGTGCAGAGATTCCTGCCCACCAAAAAAAAATCTTCATTTCTCTTACAGACCTTAGGGTCTGAGGCTCCTTTGATTCCAACTCTGTGAGCAACCATAAAAACTTCTTTACAGGGTCATTAGACACCTTCTTCACTGCCAGTCTGATGTTGCCCCTGTCAGGACTTTTCACCACCTCAACCCATTGCTGCATGCCCTCGTGCTTCATTATGCTCTTATTGTAGTCTTGGAAGCTGTAGCTGTGAAGGCCAAAACAGGAACAGGAACTGCTAGGATTTTAATTTTTTTTTTTTTTTTTTCACCTTTATTTAACCAGGTAGGCTAGTTGAGAACAAGTTCTCATTTGCAACTGCGACCTGGCCAAGATAAAGCATAGCAGTGTGAACAGACAACAGAGTTACACATGGAGTAAACAATTAACAAGTCAATAACACAGTAGAAAAAAGGGTAGTCTATAAACATTGTGTGCAAAAGGCATGAGGAGGTAGGCGAATAATTACAATTTTGCAGATTAACACTGGAGTGATACATGATCAGATGGTCATGTACAGGTAGAGATATTGGTGTGCAAAAGAGCAGAAAAGTAAATAAATAAAAACAGTATGGAGAATGAGGTAGGTAAAAATGGGTGGGCTATTTACCGATAGACTATGTACAGCTGCAGCGATCGGTTAGCTGCTCAGATAGCAGATGGTTGAAGTTGGTGAGGGAGATAAAAGTCTCCAACTTCAGCGATTTTTGCAATTCGTTCCAGTCACAGGCAGCAGAAAACTGGAACGAAAGGCGGCCAAATGAGGTGTTGTCTTTAGGGATGATCAGTGAGATACACCTGCTGGAGCGCGTGCTACGGATGGGTGTTGCCATCGTGACCAGTGAACTGAGATAAGGCGGAGCTTTACCTAGCATGGACTTGTAGATGACCTGGAGCCAGTGGGTCTGGCGATGAATATGTAGCGAGGGCCAGCCGACTAGAGCATACAAGTCGCAGTGGTGGGTGGTATATGGTGCTTTAGTGACAAAACGGATGTCACTGTGATAAACTGCATCCAGTTTGCTGAGTAGAGTGTTGGAAGCAATTTTGTAGATGACATCGCCGAAGTCGAGGATCGGTAGGATAGTCAGTTTTACTAGGGTAAGTTTGGCGGCGTGAGTGAAGGAGGCTTTGTTGCGGAATAGAAAGCCGACTCTTGATTTGATTTTCGATTGGAGATGTTTGATATGAGTCTGGAAGGAGAGTTTACAGTCTAGCCAGATACCTAGGTACTTATAGATGTCCACATATTCAAGGTTGGAACCATCCAGGGTGGTGATGCTGGTCAGGCGTGCGGGTGCAGGCAGCGAATGGTTGAAAAGCATGCATTTGGTTTTACTAGCGTATAAGAGCAGTTGGAGGCCATGGAAGGAGTGCTGTATGGCATTGAAGCTCGTTTGGAAGTTAGATAGCACAGTGTCCAAGGACGGGCCGGAAGTATATAGAATGGTGTCGTCTGTGTAGAGGTGGATCAAGGAATCGACCGCAGCAAGAGCAACATCATTGATATACACAGAGAAAAGAGTCGGCCCGAGGATTGAACCCTGTGGCACCCCCATAGAGACTGCCAGAGGATCGGACAGCATAACCTCCGATTTGACACACTGAACTCTGTCTGCAAAGTAATTGATGAACCAGGCAAGGCAGTCATCCGAAAAACCGAGGCTACTGAGTCTGCCGATAAGAATATGGTGATTGACAGAGTCGAAACCCTTTGCAAGGTCGATGAAGACGGCTGCACAGTACTGTCTTTTATCGATGGCGGTTATGATATCGTTTAGTACCTTGAGCGTGGCTGAGGTGCACCCGTGACCGGCTCGGAAACCAGATTGCACAGCGGAGAAGGTACGGTGGGATTCGAGATGGTCAGTGACCTGTTTGTTGACTTGGCTTTCGAAGAACTTAGATATGCAGGGCAGGATGGATATAGGTCTGTAACAGTTTGGGTCCAGGGTGTCTCCCCCTTTGAAGAGGGGGATGACTGCGGCAGCTTTCCAATCCTTGGGGATCTCAGACGATATGAAAGAGAGGTTGAACAGGCTGGTAATAGGGGTTGCGACAATGGCGGCGGATAGTTTCAGAAATACAGGGTCCAGATTGACCGCAGCTCGCCAACCATTCCACAACACTTCCGAAAAAAGCAGCCTCCTACCCCTGTGCCGTACCCCTTTATAGGAAATGGGATAAAAACAACAAAATATGCATTAGTTGTCATAATAAAGGACTAAATCAAACTGGTTCAATGACAACATTGTCATTTTGAAGGTAGACTGTGGCCTTTGTGTTAATTTAAAGGAGTGTTATTTTAAAAGATCCAACATAATTTAAAACGATGGATACATATACTAAAATGCACAAACACAACTGATCAAAGAATTAGCAGGTTTCACGCGTTAGACACTCATGTTTGTATTGTAAAATAATACCAGGTCTGTGGTATTTAAACTGTAACTAGTGCCTGCAACCTGGGGCAGGTGATTGTCAACCTTCCAGGGTAGTGATAAACAGCACAGGAATTAAATCATAAACATCTATTGATCACATCTTTACTAACGCTGCAGAAATGTGCTTTAAAGCAGTATCCAGATCCATCGGATGTAGTGATCACAATATAATAGCCATATCTAGGAAAACCAAAGTCCCAACAATCTAGGCCTAATATAGTGCCGCTGATCGGCAAACGTACTGTAAACTGAGAAATCATGTGACTAAACTGAACAAAAAGAAGAAGAAAATGTACTGTGAAACAAATATAAATTACGTAAAGAATGATAGTAAAAATCTTTGGAGCACCTTAAATTACATTTTGAACAAAAAGGCAAACTAGGCACCATCATTCATTGAATCAGATGGCTCATTCATCACAAAACCCATTGATATTGCCAACTACTTGTAATGATTTTTGTCTTTGGCAAGATTAGCAAATTTAGGCATGACATGCCAACAACAAATACTGAATCTACATATTCATGCATAACTAACCAAATGATGAAAGAAAATAATTGTAATTTTGAATTCCGTAAAGTGAGTGTGGAAGAGGTGAACAAATGATTGTTGTCTATCAACAATGACAAGCCACCTGGGTCTGAAAACGTGGATGGAAATTGACAGGATGATAGCGGACGATATTGCCAGTCCTATTAGCCATCTCTTCAATCTAAGCCTACAGGACAGTGTGTGCCCTCAGGCAGGGAGGGAAACAAAAAGTATTTCCGCTTCCCAAGAATAGCAAAGCATCACGGTATGGCAACAGCACCACCCTCCATCGCATGGCGCTACAGAGGGTTGTGCGGACAGCCCACCACATCACTAGAGCTTCCTGCCAACCAGGATCTTTATTTCAGGAGGTGTGAAAGGAAGGCCCGGAAAATTGTTAATGACTCCAGCCACCCAAGCCATAGGCTGTTCTCTCTGCTTCAGCACAGCAAGAGGTACCTGTGTATCAAGTCTGACACCAAGAGGCTCATGAAAAGTTGAACAGCTTCTATCCCCAGGCCATAAGACTGCTATTTCTGTGCATTGTCTAAATGCACACTCACGGGACTCTACACACTCACTCACACTGACACTCCAACACAAACATAACATGCACACACATTTATACTCTACACATACGCACACGTACTCACATACAATCATCATGTACGGTACTACGACTCTGAAAATCATATATCCTGATACCTAGACACCATACCCCTATACATACAGGGCATTCTGAAAGTATTCAGACCCCTTGAATTCTTCCACATTTTGTTAAAAATCCCCTCATAAATCTAAACACCCCATAATGACAAAGCAAAAAACAGGTTCACAGAAATTGTTGCAAATTTATTAAAATGTCAAACTGAAATAGCACATTTACATATGTTTTCAGACCCTTTAGTCAGTACTTTGTTGAAGCACCTTTGGCAGTAATTAAATCAAGTTCTCATTTTATTTGTCACATGCAACAAATACAACAGGCATGAAATGTTTACTTACAAGCCCTTAACAAACAATGCAGTTAAAGAAATAGAGTTAAGAAAATACTTAATAAATAAACTAAAGTATAAAAAATCAAATCAAATCAGAAAGTAACTCAAGAAAATGACATAATATTAACAAAGATATATTCCGTTTTTTTTGGTACCGAGTCAATGTGCAGGGGTACAGGTCAGTCGAGGCAATTTGTAAAGTGACTAAAACAAAGGGGGGGGTGGTCAATGTAAATAGTCCAGGTGGACATTTGATTCATTGTTCAGGAGTCTTATGGCTTGGAGGTAGAAGGTGTTAAGGAGCCTTTTGATCCTAGATCTGGCGCTCCCGTAACGCTTGCCATGCGGTAGCAGATTCAACAGTCTACGACTTGGGTGACTGGAGTCTTTGACTATTTTTAGGGCCTTCCTCGGACACTGCCTATTATATAGGTCCTGGATGTCAGGAAGCTTGGCCCCAGTGATGTACTGGGCTGTACACATTATCCTCTGTAGCGCCTTACCGCCTTAGGCGCCTTAGGTGGTGATGCAACCAGTCAGGACGCTCTCGATGGAGCAGCTGTAGAATTTTCTGAGAATCTGGGGACCAATGCAGTCTCCTAAAGGGGGAAAAGGCGTTGTCGGGCCCTCTTCACAACGGTCTTGTTGTGTTTGGACCATGCTAGTTCGTTGGTGATGTGGACACCAAGGAACTTGAAACTCTCGACCCACTCCACTTCTGCCGCGTCAATGCTAATGGGAGCCTGTTCTGCCTTCCTTTTCCTATAGTCTATGATCAGCTCCTTTGTCTTGCTCACATTGAGGGAGAGGTTATTGCCCTGGCACAACACTACCATCTCTGATCTCTCCCTATAGACTGTCTAATCATTTTCGGTGATCAGGCCTACCACTGTTGTGTCGGCAGCAAACTTAATGATGATGTTGGAGTCGTGCTTGGCTACGCAGTCGTGGGTGAAAAATGAGTACAGGAGGGGACTGAGCACGCACCCCTGAGGGGCCTCAGTGTTGAGGAACAGCGTGGCAGATGTGTTGTTGCCTATCCTTACCACCTGGGGGTGGCCTGTCATGAAGTCCAGGATCCAGTTGCAGAGAGAGATGTTTAGTCCCAGGGTCCTTAGCTTAGTGATGAGCTTTGTGGGCACTATGGTGTTGAACGCTGAGCTGCACTCAATAAATAGCATTCTCATATCAGTGTTCCTTTTTTCCAGGTGGGAGAAGGAAGTGTGGAGTGTGATGGAGATTGCATCATCTGTGGAAAACACTTTATTGCTACCAACGTGAGTGCTATGGGGTGGTAATCATTTAGGCAGGTTGCCTTCGTGTTCTTGGGCACAGGGACTATGGTGGTCTGTTTGAAACATGTAGGTATTACAGACTCGGTCAGGGAGAGGTTGAAAATGTCAGTGAAGGCACTTGCAAATTGGTCTGCGCATGCTTTGAGTACAGGTGCTGGTAATCTGTCTGGCCTCACAGGTTCATGAATTTTGACTTGTTTAACAATTAAAAGGTCTTGCTCACATCGGCTACGGAGAGCGGTATCACACAGTCGTCCGGAACAGCTGTTTCTCTCATGCATGCTTTGGTGTCGCTTGCCTCGCAGAGAGTATTAAAGGCATTTAGCTTGTCCGGTAGGCTTGCGTCACTGGGCAGCTCGCATCTGGGTTTCCCTTTTTAGTCTGTAATAGTTTTCAAGCCCTGCCACATCCGTCAAGCGTCAGAGCCAGTGTAGTAGGATTCAATCTTAGTCATGTATTGATGCTTTACCTGTCTGATGGTTCGTCTGAGGGCATAGCGGGATTTCTTATAAGTGTCCGGATTAGTGTCCCATTCCTTGAAAGCGGCAGCTCTAGCCTTTAGCTTGGCGCTGATGTTGCCTGTAATCCATGGCTTCTGGTTGGGATATGTACGTACGGTCACTGTGGGGATGACATCATCGATGCACTTATTGATGAAGCCAGTGACTGAGGTGGTATACTCCTCAATGCCATTGGATGAATCCCAGAACATATTCAAGTCTGTGCTAGCAAAACAATCCTGTAGTGTAGTCCTTTTGCTTGTAAGCAGGACTCGGTAGGATAGAATTATGGCCAGAGTTACCAAATGGAGGGCAAGGGAGAGCTTTGCATGTGTTTCTGTGTGTGGAGTAAAGGTGGTCGAGAGTTTTTTTCCCTCTGGTTGCACATGTGACCTACTGGTAGAAATGATGTAAAACAAATTAAGTTGGTCTGCTTTAAAGTCCCCAGCCACTAGGAGCGTCGCTTCTGGATGAGCATTTTCTTGCTTGTTAATGGCCGTATAACAGCTCTTTAAGAGTGGTCTAAGTGCCAGCATCAGTTAGTGGTGGTAAATGGAAGGCTACGAATATAATAGATGAGAACTCTCTTGGTAGATAGTGTTGTCTACAGTTCATCATGAGGTATTCTACCTCAGGCAAGCAATACCTTGACGCATCTTTAATATTAGACATCGCACACCAGCAGTTATTGACAAATATACACCCCCACCCCTCGTCTTACCAGATGTAGCGGCGTTGCCCTGCTGATTCACGTAGAAGCCAGCCAGCTCTATATTATCCATGTTGTTGTTTAGCTGTGTTTCTGTGAAACATAAGCTATTGCAGTTTTTAATGTCCCAGTGGTAGGATAGTCTTAATCATAGATTGTCCCGTTTGTTTTCCAATGATTGCATGTTGGCCAATTATACTATCCATCTTTTCTTCATGCTGATGACGGGGATTTGGGCCTTGTCTTGACAAAGTGGTATATCTTTGGTGTGAGACTCATGAAAAAAACATTAGTCCAGTTCGGGGTGAGTAATCGCTGTTCTGATGTCAAGAAGCTATTTTCGGTCATAAGAGATGGTAGCTGCAACATCATTTGCAATATGAGTTACAAAAAATTCAAAAAACAAACAAAATAGCACAGTTGGATAGGAGCCTGTAAAACAGCAGCCATCCCCTCTGGTGTCGTTGTCCTGTTGGAAGATTACAGCTTTGAGTATTTGGGGAGTTTCTCCCATTCTTCTCTGCAGATCCTCTCAAGCTCTGTCAGGTTGGATGGGGGGCATCACTGCCATGCTAATTTCAGGTCTCTCCACAGATGTTCGATCGGGGTCAAGTCCAGGCTCTGGCTGGGCCACTCAAGCATATTCAGAGACTTGTTCCGAAGCCGATTCCTGCCTTGTCTTGGCTGTGGGCTTAGTGTCACTGTCCTGTTGAAAGGTGAACCTTCACCCCCAGTCTGAGGTCCTGACCACTCTGGAGCAGGTTTTCATCAAGGATCTCTCTGTACTTTGCTCTGTTCATTAATCTCCCAGTCCCTGCAATTGAAAAACATCCCCACAGCATGATCCTGTCACCACCATGCTTCACCGGAGTGATGCTACCAGGTTTCCTCCAGACTTGGCATTCAGGCCACTCTTGGTTTTATCAGACCAGAACATTTTGTTTCCCTTGGTCTGAGTCTTCAGGTGTCTTTTGGAAAACTTTGAGTGGGCTGTTGTGCCTTTTTCTGAAGAGTGGCTTCCGTCTGGCCACTCTACCATTAAGGCCTGATTGGTAGAGTGCTGCAGAGTTGGTTGTCCTTCTGGAATGTTCTTCCACCTCCACAATGGAACTTTGGAGCTCTGGCAGAGTCATCATTGTGTTCTTGTTCCAAGGCCCTTCTCCCACAATTGCTCATTTTGGCCGGACAGCCAGCTCTAGGAAGAGTGTTTGTAGTTCCAAACTTTTTCCATTTAAGAATGATGGAGGCCACTGTGTTCTTAGTGACCTTTTAATGCAGCAGAAATGTTTTGGTACCCTTCCCCAGTTCTGTGCCTCGACACAATCTTGTCTCGGAGCTCTATGGATAATTCCTTCAACCTCGTGGCTTGGTTTTTACTCTGACATTTACTGTCAACTGTGGGACCTCATATTGACAGGTGTGTGCCTTTCCAAATCATGTCCAAAGAATTCAATTTACCACAGATGGACTCCGATCAAGTTTTAGAAACAACTCAAGGATGATCAATGGCAACAGGATGCACCAGAGCTCAATTTCGAGTCTCGCGGCAAAGGGTCTGAATAATTATGTAAATAAGCTATTTCATTTGCAAAAAAAATCAAAAAAATGTTTTTCACTTTGTTATTATGAGGTATTGTGTGTAGATTGGTGAGGGTGAAAAAAATAGTTTCAGCAATTTTAGAATGAGGCTATAACTTTACAAAATATGAAAAAGTCAAGGGTCTGAATACTTGCCGAATGCACTGTATCTACCTCTATCTTTCCAGTATCCCTGCACATTGTAAATATGGTTTTGGAACTGACCTTGTATAAAGCTTCTTACTTACTTGTGTTCTTATTCCTTATTTATTGTGTGTTTTTGTTCTACCTGATGTAATTTTAGGGCTACTTTGATTTTGATTACTGCATTGTTGGGTTTGGAGCTTGCGTGAAAGCATTTCATTGTACTTGTGCGCGTGACATTTAAAGCTTGAAACTTCACAAACTGTGACTTTTCTAAACTTCACAGTGAACATCACAACCCCCTCTGCTTTGTCTTTCTTCAGCCTGCATGTAAACATTCTGCTGTTGGTATCCTACTGTTAGTAACACAAAAACCCCAGATAAACAGACTACTGAGAACTGGTGAAACGTTCATGATGTGGAATAAATGAAAACAAATTGCAAAGAGCAGTGTGATATGAAGTGTCTGCACTTTGAAGTGTTTACAGCAGTGCTGCGATACTTTGAACAACGTGCCTCTGTTTCTGTTGTCGCTAATGCGACATGAACAGCAAGCATGGCCCTTTACATGATAACCCCATACGGTTCTATTGTAACACATGAATTAGCTCAGTGTAGCTCAGTGTTCAGGGTTGAACTTGTCAATAGAAAGCTAGTAGAGGAACTAATCAGAACACCACATGTTTAGTTTGGTGAATGAAGGAAGTCTAGGGTTTATCTTCAAAACACTTGATTTGCTAGATACACCACAAAAGCCAATTTAAAAACTGAAAATAATTCCTCTACGTTGATATTGACTCATTGCACAGATTTTTTTAATTTTTTTATTAATTTTTTATTGTGTGTATTCTATTTTATCCTTCCAGCATCTCAGAAAGTTTTTTGCTGCCTGCAATTGCTTTGGTAAATAGGCTAGCAGTCTTCAAAGACATCATCTTTTACTGCATTAGTGAGGCTAGACTGACTCTAGTTATTCGGAGGGGACATGTCATTAGAAGAGACAGTTGATTGGACCGTGGTATTGTGGGGATGGATCCCAGAGTGGTAGTTGCGAAAGTCAACAGACTTTGATCTTTCAAACTCCTCTCATGTGTCTTTTATTCCAAGTCCAATATTGAGTCACATAAAGGCCTAGAGTAGCCTTCAGTGCCTCGTCTAATTGCCTGTTCCAATTTCAGTTTGGTTGCTCAAGTCGTATTAATACCCACAATTCCAGTGTTATTGCAGGATTTCTGTATAGGAGGGGAATTACATTATACGACCAGTTAGCTGGGTACTCATGGTATTAGCTAGTTACTCATGGTATTAGCTGGGTACTGATGGTATTAGCTGGTTACTCATGGTATTAGCTGGGTACTCATGGTATTAGCTGGTTACTCATGGTATTGGCTGGGTACTCATGGTATTAGCTGGGTACTCATGGTAATGTGACATTTATCACCAGAGCAGACTCTTCATTAGGGGGCACTGCGCAGTTGTGCCCTGCAGCGTTTGTTTGTTTGTTGTTTAAACTCGTCCGTTTTTGTTGCTTTGTTCAACAGTGTTTTATGTTGCATCGGATTAACAATTAGGCTACAGCAGAGTGACATGAAGTGCTGGTACCTGAAATGGCACTCAACTTTTGAGAAAGCAACCACACATCCGCTATAGCAGAAACAATCTTTTACAATGTAACAACTCGCATTGGGGACAATGGATCAAAGGGGACATAGCTGCACAGATGGTGAGACAAAACAGCCCGGGCGAAGGATTACTAAGAGGAAAGCAGGAAAGGAGGTGTGGCCAGATGTTGAGGAGGAACAAACCAAATATTCCGCTTCCAACTGACCTGCTCTCCAATGTCCAATCAATAATGGGGAAAATGGACGAATTGCGGGCAAACTCACGGTATCTATATGAATACAGGGAGGTCTTTTTTAAAACATGGGCTGTCGGAGGTGGTGCCCGACTCTGAAGTCACCCCTTACAGATTCACTATTACTCGGATGGACAGAGACAAGTGAGGCTGCTGGTAAGGAGCACTGAGGGGGAGTCTGTGTTATGATAAATGGTGTAAACCTACGATTGTCAGGAAATAAATAAATAAATCTGCACTCCTGATATAGAGCTACTGTCAGTGTCATTACACCCGTTCTTCCTGCCCCGTGAATTCACCATGCTTTCTATATCTGTTGTTAATATCCATCCAAGAGCAAAGAGTGTCAATGTGAACAAAGAGATAAAAAAGGTGAGATACAAGGATAATGTGCAACAGACACTATCATAGGGAGATTCTCCAGGACAAGGATAATGTGCAACAGACACTATCACAGGGAGATTCTCCAGGACAAGGATAATGTGCAACAGACACTATCATAGGGAGATTCTCCAGGACAAGGATAATGTGCAACAGACACTATCACAGGGAGATTCTCCAGGACAAGGATAAGGTGCAACAGACACTATCATAGGGAGATTCTCCAGGACAAGGATAATGTGCAACAGACACTATCACAGGGAGATTCTCCAGGACAAGGATAATGTGCAACAGACACTATCATAGGGAGATTCTCCAGGACAAGGATAATGTGCAACAGACACTATCACAGGGAGATTCTCCAGGACAAGGATAATGTGCAACAGACACTATCATAGGGAGATTCTCCAGGACAAGGATAATGTGCAACATACACTATCACAGGGAGATTCTCCAGGACAAGGATAATGTGCAACAGACACTATCATAGGGAGATTCTCCAGGACAAGGATAATGTGCAACAGACACTATCACAGGGAGATTCTCCAGGACAAGGATAAGGTGCAACAAACACTATTATTCGCCTGCTTTGAAGGAAGGGACGCCCCTGCTCCCCCACCCTATCTAGAGGAGGATGTCATAGCAACCGAGTGTGCGCTTGTAATCAATGAGGACGTTGTACAAAGAGTGTTGGAAAGCACTGGAGCACGGAAGAGACCGGGGCCGGATAACATAAGTGGTTGTGAGCTGAAACACTGTTGCACTCAGCTAAGCAGTGTGTTCTGCCTTATCTTCCAGCAGTCCCTGGATACACTGGAAATGCAATCCCCGTGAAAACAAATCTATTGTTATACCTGTCCCAAAAACCTCTCATCCATCTGCATCAAATGATTATAGACCTGTCGCTCTGACCTCTCTCTTGATTAAATCTCTTGACAAGATCATCAAGGCAGAGATAATCAACACCACCAGACACCTGCTTGACCACCTCCAATTTGCATACCGGTCAGAGAGGGACAGATGATGCCATCCTCTCGCTCTTACATCTGGTGTACATACATTTGGAGGGCAGTAAAACCCATGTGCGTATCATGTTCACAGATTTCTCCTCTGCATTTAACACAATCCATACGTCTGTCCTGGCGAACAGACTGAGAGGAGACTTCGGAATTGATGCTACTGTATGCTTGTCACATGGATCACCATCTTCCTAACTGATAGGTCTTAGCAGGTAGATGTTGGCAAACACACTCGGAAGAGTGCACTACTTCAGTTGGAACCCCCCAGGGCAGTGTTCTTTCACCAGTACTATACATACTGTATACAGACAGCTGCCGGAGCCGGTTCCCAGGGTGCCACTCAAATATGCTGACGAAACTGCTTTGGTCAGTCTCCTCAAAGAGGTTTGAGACCGAGCATGGACCGGCTCTGAATGATTTTACTGTCCTCCCATCTAAAATGAAATATACCAAAAACAAAGGACATGGTTATTGACTTTCGAAGGAACACTACCATGTACACACCATCACTGATAAAAGGTGAGCCCATTGAAATAGTGGAGGAGTACAAACACCTAGTCATTGACAACAAGCTGTTCTGCGATCAGTGTAGTGATGCTATTTTTAAGAAAGGCCAACAGCGACTGTATTTCCTATGGAAACTTCACTTTTTTAATGTCAATCTAACCATCATTGTTCTCTTTTATAAATCATTCATTGAGAGCATTCTGTCTGTCCAACTGCTTGACCTGCTGGTTTGAGAATATCAAGGTTGTACAGGAAAACAGTTTTGGCAAGATAGTCAGGACTTTCGGAAATATAATGGGGCAGCAACAGCAAGAGGTGTCATCTCTCTACCTGGGCAGAGCCCTCCATAAGCCGAATATAATAGCAGTTCACCTTTACCACCCACTCCATCCCCAAACCCAGCTCCTTACCTCTGTCTGCAAGTACAGAGTACCAAAGATAAGAAAATAAAATAGGGCCAGTACTCCATTATTCTGAATACAATTCTGGAACTCAGCAAAATCTTGGATGAGTTGCGATTCAGCTCTTGCGCTTTACATTACTCTGACATTGAAACCCAGCCTACTGCACCTTACTAACATATTGAAACCCAGCGTACTGCACTTTACTCTGACATTGAAACCCAGCATACTGCACTTTACTAACACATTGAAACCCAGCCTACTGCACTTTACTAACACATTGAAACCCAGCCTACTGCACTTTACTAACACATTGAAACCCAGCCTACTGCACTTTACTCTGACATTGAAACCCAGCCTACTGCACTTTTCTCTGACATTGAAACCCAGCCTACTGCACTTTACTAACACATTGAAACCCAGCCTACTGCACTTTACTAACACATTGAAACCCAGCCTACTGCACTTTTCTCTGACATTGAAACCCAGCCTACTGCACTTTTCTCTGACATTGAAACCCAGCCTACTGCACTTTACTCTGACATTGAAACCCAGCATACTGCACTTTACTAACACATTGAAACCCAGCCTACTGCACTTTACTAACACATTGAAACCCAGCCTACTGCACATTACTCTGACATTGAAACCCAACGTACTGCACTTTTCTCTGACATCGAAACCCAGCCTACTGCACTTTACTAACACATTGAAACCCAGCCTACTGCACATTACTCTGACATTGAAACCCAACGTACTGCACTTTTCTCTGACATTGAAACCCAGCCTACTGCACTTTTCTCTGACATTGAAACCCAGCCTACTGCACATTACTCTGACATTGAAACCCAGCGTACTGCACTTTAGTCTGACATTGAAACCCAGCCTACTGCCCTTTACTAACATATTGAAATCCAGCATACTCCACTTTACTCTGACATTGAAACCCAGCATACTGCACTTTTCTCTGACATTGAAACCCAGCCTACTGCACTTTACTCTGCCATTGAAACCCAGCATACTGCACTTTACTAACACATTGAAACCCAGCCTACTGCACTTTACTAACACATTGAAACCCAGCCTACTGCACATTACTCTGACATTGAAACCCAACGTACTGCACTTTACTCTGACATTGAAACCCAGCATACTGCACTTTACTAACACATTGAAACCCAGCCTACTGCACTTTACTAACACATTGAAACCCAGCCTACTGCACTTTTCTCTGACATTGAAACCCAGCCTACTGCACTTTTCTCTGACATTGAAACCCAGCCTACTGCACTTTACTCTGACATTGAAACCCAGCATACTGCACTTTACTAACACATTGAAACCCAGCCTACTGCACTTTACTAACACATTGAAACCCAGCCTACTGCACATTACTCTGACATTGAAACCCAACGTACTGCACTTTACTCTGACATTGAAACCCAGCATACTGCACTTTACTAACACATTGAAACCCAGCCTACTGCACTTTACTAACACATTGAAACCCAGCCTACTGCACATTACTCTGACATTGAAACCCAACGTACTGCACTTTACTCTGACATTGAAACCCAGCCTACTGCACTTTTCTCTGACATTGAAACCCAGCCTACTGCACATTACTCTGACATTGAAACCCAGCGTACTGCACTTTAGTCTGACATTGAAACCCAGCCTACTGCCCTTTACTAACATATTGAAATCCAGCCTACTGCACTTTACTCTGACATTGAAACCCGGCATACTGCACTTTTCTCTGACATTGAAACCCAGCCTACTGCACTTTACTCTGCCATTGAAACCCAGCATACTGCACTTTACTAACACATTGAAACCCAGCCTACTGCACTTTACTAACACATTGAAACCCAGCCTACTGCACATTACTCTGACATTGAAACCCAACGTACTGCACTTTACTCTGACATTGAAACCCAGCCTACTGCACTTTTCTTTGACATTGAAACACAGCCTACTGCACTTTACTAACACATTGAAACCCAGCCTACTGCACTTTACTAACACATTGAAACCCAGCCTACTGCACATTACTCTGACATTGAAACCCAACGTACTGCACTTTTCTCTGACATCGAAACCCAGCCTACTGCACTTTACTAACACATTGAAACCCAGCCTACTGCACATTACTCTGACATTGAAACCCAGTGTACTGCACTTTAGTCTGACATTGAAACCCAGCCTACTGCACTTTACTAACACATTGAAACCCAGCCTACTGCACTTTACTAACACATTGAAACCCAGCCTACTGCACATTACTCTGACATTGAAACCCAGCCTACTGCACATTACTCTGACATTGAAACCCAACGTACTGCACTTTTCTCTGACATTGAAACCCAGCCTACTGCACTTTTCTCTGACATTGAAACCCAGCCTACTGCACATTACTCTGACATTGAAACCCAGCGTACTGCACTTTAGTCTGACATTGAAACCCAGCCTACTGCACTTTACTAACATATTGAAATCCAGCCTACTGCACTTTACCTCGACATTGAAACCCAGCATACTGCACTTTTCTCTGACATTGAAACCCAGCCTACTGCACTTTACTAACATATTGAAATCCAGCCTACTGCACTTTTTCTGACATTGAAACCCAGCCTACTGCACTTTACTAACACATTGAAACCCAGCCTACTGCACTTTACTAACACATTGAAACCCAGCCTACTGCACTTTACTAACACATTGAAACCCAGCCTACTGCACTTTACTAACACATTGAAACCCAGCCTACTGCACTTTACTAACACATTGAAACCCAGCCTACTGCACATTACTCTGACATTGAAACCCAGCATCCTGCACTTTTCTCTGACATTGAAACCCAGCATACTGCACTTTACTAACACATTGAAACCCAGCCTACTGCACTTTACTAACACATTGAAACCCAGCCTACTGCACTTTACTAACACATTGAAATCCAGCCTACTGCACTTTACCTCGACATTGAAACCCAGCATACTGCACTTTTCTCTGACATTGAAACCCAGCATACTGCACTTTACTAACACATTGAAACCCAGCCTACTGCACTTTACTAACACATTGAAACCCAGCCTACTGCACTTTACTAACACATTGAAACCCAGCCTACTGCACTTTACTAACACATTGAAACCCAGCCTACTGCACTTTACTAACACATTGAAACCCAGCCTACTGCACTTTACTAACACATTGAAACCCAGCCTACTGCACTTTACTAACACATTGAAACCCAGCCTACTGCACTTTACTAACACATTGAAACCCAGCCTACTGCACTTTACTAACACATTGAAACCCAGCCTACTGCACTTTACTCTGACATTGAAACCCAGCCTACTGCACTTTACTAACACATTGAAACCCAGCCTACTGCACTTTACTAACACATTGAAACCCAGCCTACTGCACTTTACTAACACATTGAAACCCAGCCTACTGCACTTTACTAACACATTGAAACCCAGCCTACTGCTTGTAAGTATTCTTTGCTGTTGTTTTTCTATTAGATTTTTTAAATATGTGACATGTTTTATGACTGCAAAAGATACATCATTAGATAGGCCTTGATTAGCAATGTATCTTCACACACACGCACATTTTACATTTACATTACATTTAAGTCATTTAGCAGACGCTCTTATTCAGAGCGACTTACAAATTGGTGCATTCACCTTATAACATCCAGTGGAACAGTCACTTTACAATAGTGCATCTAAATCTTAAAAGGGGGGTGAGAAGGATTACTTATCCTATCCTAGGTATTCCTTAAAGAGGTGGGGTTTCAGGTGTCTCCGGAAGGTGGTGATTGACTCCGCTGTCCTGGCGTCGTGAGGGAGTTTGTTCCACCATTGGGGGGCCAGAGCAGCGAACAGTTTTGACTGGGCTGAGCGGGAACTGTACTTCCTCAGTGGTAGGGAGGCGAGCAGGCCAGAGGTGGATGAACGCAGTGCCCTTGTTTGGGTGTAGGGCCTGATCAGAGCCTGGAGGTACTGAGGTGCCGTTCCCCTCACAGCTCCGTAGGCAAGCACCATGGTCTTGTAGCGGATGCGAGCTTCAACTGGAAGCCAGTGGAGAGAGCGGAGGAGCGGGGTGACGTGGGAGAACTTGGGAAGGTTGAACACCAGACGGGTTGCGGCGTTCTGGATGAGTTGTAGGGGTTCAATGGCACAGGCAGGGAGCCCAGCCAACAGCGAGTTGCAGTAAACCAACACACCATATGAGGCTGGTGGAGAAGCTACCGGAGGACAGGCTCATTATAGTGGCTGCAATGGAATCAATGGAATTATACACCAAAAAATTGCTGGGTTAAAAAAAAACAGTGCGGGGTAATAGTGGACAAAAAGCATATTGGGTTATATTGACCCAGCCAGTTGGGTCACTTTTTGGACCCAGCCAGTTGGGTCATGCCCCCTTTTGGAGGCATGTCTATAAATGTTTTATTTTTGCCACCCGTGAGAGTAAATGTCCTTCCTTTTCATCATGTTAAGTATGTGCACTGTTCATTTCTGTATTTTCTTTAATATTTTTGCACATTACTTATTTTAGTATAAAATTGAAGCGCACATCCTGCTCCACTACAGCCCTGTTGATGAGATTGGGGGTGTGCTCGGCCTTCCTTTTCCTGTAGTCCACAATAATCTCCTTTGTCTTGATCACGTTGAGGAAGAGGTTGTTGTCCTTGCACCATACGGTCAGGTCTCTGACCTCCCTATAAGCTACAGTGGGGCAAAAAAGTATTTAGTCAGCCAACAATTGTGCAAGTTCTCCCAAGTTTTCCACCATAATTTGCAAAGAAATTCAAAAAAAATCCTACAATGTGATTTTCTGGGGTTTTTCTCATTCTTCTCATTTTGTCTGTCATAGTTGAAGTGAGCCTATGATGAAAATTACAGGCCTCTCTCATCTTTTTAAGTGGGAGAACTTGCACAATTGGTGGCTGATGAAATACTTTTTTGCCCCACTGTATTTTGTGTCAGTGAATAGGCCTACCACTGTTGTGTCATTGGAAAACTGAAGGGTATTGGAGTTGTGCCTAGCCATGCAGTCATGAGTGAACAGGGAGTATAGGAGGGGACAGAGCACGCACCTCTGATGGGCCCCAGTGATGAGGATCGGCGTGTCGTGTGTTGTTACCTACCCTTACCACCTGGGGGTCTTCCGTCATGAAGTCCAGGATCCAGTTGCAGCGGGAGGTGTTAAGTCCCAGGGTCCTTAGCTTAGTGATGAGCTTTGGGGGCACTATGGTGTTGAATGCTTAGCTGTAGTCAATGAATAGCATTCTCACGTAGGTGTTCCTTTTATCCAGGTGTGAAAGGGTAGTGTGGAGTGCTATAGAGATTGCATCATCTGTGGATCTGTTAAGGCGGTATGCAAATTAGAGTGCGTCTAGGGTTTCAGGGATAATGGTGCTGATGTGAGCCATGACCAGCCTTCCAAAGCACTTCATGGCTACAGACGTGCGTGCTATGGGTCAGTAGTCATTTAGGCAGGTTATCTTAGTGTTCTTGGGCAAAGGGACTATGGTGGTCTGCTTTGAAACATCTAGGTATGAGGTTGAAAATATCATTGAAGACACTTGCCAGTTGCATGCTCGGAGTACACGTCCTGGTAATCCGTCTGGCCCTGCGGCCTTGTGAATGATGACCTGTTTAATGGTCTTACTCACATCAACTGAAGAGAGCGTGATCAAACAGTCATCTGAAATAGCTGATGCTCTCATGCATGTTTCAGTGTTACTTGCCCCGAAAAAAGCATAGAAGTTATTTAGCTCGTCTGGTAGCCTCGTGTCACTGGGCAGCTCTCGGCTTGTGCTTCCCTTTTGTAGTCTGTAATACTTTGCAAACCCTGCCACATCCGATGACCGTCTTATTCTGTATTGACGCTTTGCCTGTTTGATGGTTCGTCGGAGGGCATAGTGGGATTTCTCATAAACTTCCGGGTTAGAGTCCCGCTCCTTAACCTCCTTAACCTAGCGTCCCACCTCATCAACAGCCAAATTCTTAGCAACATAAATCCCATAATTAAAATTCCTCAAACCTACAAGTATTTTACACCATTTTAAAGACACAGTTGTTGTAAATCCAGCCACAGTGTCCGATTTCAAAAAGGCTTTGCAATGAAAGCACACCAAACGATTATGTTCGGTCAGAGCCAAGTCACA
Source organism: Oncorhynchus keta (assembly GCF_023373465.1). Classification (NCBI taxonomy): domain Eukaryota; kingdom Metazoa; phylum Chordata; class Actinopteri; order Salmoniformes; family Salmonidae; genus Oncorhynchus; species Oncorhynchus keta. The sequence continues at coordinate 22,831,284 of NC_068423.1, forward strand.
GAACAACAGGATTTTTTCCAGCCAAAGAGAGGAGTCACAAAAAGCAGAAATAGAGATAAAATTAATCACTAACCTTTGATGCTCTTCATCAGATGACACCCATAGGACAAGATAACTATCATGTGAACGCGCGTGGCCAGCTCGTGGCACTCTGCCAGACCTCTGACTCATTCCCCTCTCATTTGCCCTCACTTCACAGTAGAAGTATCAAACAAGGTTCTAAAGACTGTTGACATCTAGTGGAAGCCTTAGGAAGTGCAGTATGACCCCATAGACACTGTGTATTCGATAGGCCAAGAGATTAAAAACTACAAACCTCAGATTTCCCACTTCCTGGATGGATTTTTCTCAGGTTTTTGCCTGCCATATGAGTTCTGTTATACTCACAAACATCATTCAAACCGTTTTAGAAACTTCAGAGTGTTTTCTATCCACATATACTAATTACATGCATATTCCAGCTTTTATGGCTGAGTAGCAGGCAGTTTAATTTGGGCAAGCTTTTCATCCAAAATTCCCAATGCTGCCCCCTACCCCAAAATCAAATCAAATGTATTTGTCACATACACATGGTTAGCAGATGTTAATGCGAGAGAAGTTAGTTAAGGATGTTGCGAATTTTCTCAGCTTTTTGTTAAAAATCGCGCAACATTTCAGCGCCCTGCTATTCATGCCAGGAATATAGTATATGCATATGATTCGTATGTGTGGATAGAAAACACTCAGACGTTTCTAAAACTGTTTAAATCACGGCTGTGGTTTTAACAGAACGGGCGTTTCATCGGAAAGTGCAAGGAAACCTGTTCACTGAAAATGGAAAAATATATCCTTCCGCGACTTCAAGGCATTGTTCAAAGTGAACCGAATTAAATAGAGCCGAGTTTACATTGCCTACAGCTTCCACAGGGTGTCTAGAGTCATGTCATTTGATTCGCAATTGATTCTTGGTCTAACCGAAACAAGGGAACTCCTTCCCTGCTGTCTCCGACGGGATGATTGGTCGACCTCTTTTCAGACATGTTTTTCTACACGGAGAGCGAAAGATTTTACATCGCCTCCTGATGAATTTTATCGCTTATTAACGTGTACTAATACCTAAAGTTGCATTACAAAAGTATATTGAAGTGTTTTTTGAAAGTTTATCGTCGACTTTTTGAATTTTAAAAAATGACATTACGTTATGAAACGCTATTTTTTCAGTTTATCACACAGTATTCTTAGATAGATATCTAGGCTATATATGGACCGATTTAATCGAAAAAAGACCCTAAATGATGTTTATGGGACATCTAGGAGTGCCAAGAAAGAAGCCCGTCAAAGGTAATGAATGTTTTATATTTTATTTCAGCGTTTTGGTTTGCGACGGCTAACGCAAAATCTGCCGTGTTAGGTGACGTTGCAGTATTTTGAAAGGTGCATGGTATCAGATAATAGCTTCTCATGTTTTCGCCGAAAAGCATTTTACAAATCTGACTCGGTGGATAGATTCACAACGAGTGTAGCTTTAATTCAGTATATTGTATGTCAATTTTAATGAAAGTTTGAGGTTTATCAACCTCTATGGGTGGCGCTCTTGAACATTTCCGCAGATTGTGGTCCCCACTTCGGTACCATATCCATAAAAGCGGCAGCTCTACCCTTTAGCTCAGTGCGGATGTTGTCTCTAATTCATGGCTTCTGGTTGGGGTATGTATGCACATTCACTGTGGGGACGATGTCATCGATGTCATCGATGCACTTCTTGACGAAGCCAGTGACTGATGTGTTGTACCAAATGGAGGGAGAGGGAGAGATTTGTTTGCACGTGGAGTAAAGGTGTTTTAGAGTTATTTTCCCAACTGGAAACATTTAATATGCTGATAGAAAAGAGGTAAAACATATTTAAGTTCCCCTGCATTAAAGTCCCCAGCCACTATGAGCACCTCCACTGGATGAGCATGTTCTTGTTTGCTTGTGACAGTATCCAGCTCATTGAGTGTGGTCTTAGTGCCAGCATCGGTCTGTGGGGGAATATAGACACTTGTGAAAAATACAGATGAAAACTCCCTAGGTATATAGTGTGGTCTACAGCTTATCATGAGGTACTCTCCCTCAGGCGAGCAAGACCTTGAGACTTCCTTCGATATCGTGCACCAGCTGTTGGTTACAAATATACATAGACCATCACCCCTTGTCCTACCGGAGACTGCTGTTCTTTCCTGCCGATGCAGTGTATAACCCACCAGCTGTATGTTATTCATGTCGCCGTTCAGCCACGGCTCGGTGAAACATAAGATATTACAGTTTTTAATGTCCCATTGGTAGGATATACGTGCTTTTAGTTGGTCCCATTTGTTTTCCTGTGATTCTACGTTGGCTAATAGTACGGATGGCAAAGGCCCGTCACCCATCCCCGTCACTCATCGCCTGATTCTCACAAGGCGCCCTGATCTCCTTCCACAAATTCTCTGACTCTTTCTCCTGCGAATAACAAGGATAAGGGTCTGTTCATGTCTCTGGAGTAAATCCCTCTTGTCGCGCTCATTAACATCTTGCGTCGAGCCATCCCGGATCCGGGATCGTGAATACAGCCTCAAGCTCATTACCATAACGCAACGTTAACTATTCATGAAAATCGCAAATGAAATGAAATTAATCTATTTGCTCTCAAGCTTAGCCTTTTGTTAACAACACTGTCGTCTCAGATTTTCAAAATATGCTTCTCAACCATAGCAAACTAGCATTTAGCATTCAGCGGTTAGCGTTAGCATTTAGCGTTAGCATTAGCAGGCAACATTTTCACAAAAACCAGCAAAAACATTCAATAAATCATTTACCTTTGAAGAACTTCGGATGTTTTCAATGAGGAGACTCTCAGTTAGATAGCAAATGTTCCGTTTTCCTGAAAGATTAGTTGTGCAGGAGAAATCGGTCCGTTTTTGGCTACCAAAAAAAAACGAAAATTCATTCATCCAAACGCCAAACTTTCTTCCACATTAACTCCATAATATCGACTGAAACATGGTAAACGTTGTTTAGAATCAAACCTCAAGGTGTTTTTCACATATCTCTTCATGATATATCATTCCTGGAAGTCTCCTCTCGGTCTCAATCACATGGATGAATGCGAGCAGCTTGGAGATTACACAACAATTGCAACAAAGGACACTGGGCGGACCCCTGGTAAATGTAGTCTCTTATGGCCAATCTTCCAATGATGTGCCTACAAATAAGTCACAATGCTGCAGACAACTTGGAGAAACGATAGAAAGGGCAGGCTAATTCGTGGCGCTTTCACAGCCATATAAGGAGACAATGGAAAACAGAGCCTCAAAAATCCTGCTCATTTCCTGTTTGAAGTTGCATCTTGGTTTCCCCTGTAAGATCAGTTCTGGGGCACCCACAGATAATATCTTTGCAGTTTTGAAAACGTCAGAGTGTTTTCTTTCCAAAGCTGGCAATTATATGCATAGTCGACCATCTTTTTGTGACAAAATATTGCGCTTAAAACGGGCACATTTTTTTATCCAATAATGAAATAGCGCCCCCCCAAGCTTCAACTGGTTAAAGAAAAATTATTCATACATTTCCAGATGTCCAGAAGCTCTTTTCGGTCATAAGAGATGGTAGCAGCAACATTATGTACAAAATAAGTTACAATGTGAAAACCCCCCACAAAATAGCACAAAACATTACGTACAAAAAAAGTTACAAACAACGTGAAAAAACAAACAACAGAGCATGGTTGGTTAAGAGACAATAAAACAGCAGCCATCCTCTCCAGCGCCATTATACACCACTCCATAAGCAATTGAGAAACTCATACTCTTGTGTAAGCCTCATATGAGCTACAAATGTGTCAGTGACAAAGCTTAACATACAGATGACAATAGAACAGAATACATTAACCAAAAAGGCATTTTTAAATAACTCTCCGAAAGCAATGCCCCTACTAAGCCACACCTCAAGTGTTGTGATCTTACCTGGTGGGTCATAGCTCAATAACCTAGCATCAATATCCTAAAAACTAAACAGAACCCCCCTTTGTAACTGTTCTAACATCAGGTTTTAGTGCCGATGTGGAGGGTCCATGTGAAGTCCTTGGTGATGTGACACGGAGGAACTTAAAACTGCTGACTCTCTCTCTACTGCAGTCCTGTTGATATGGATTGGGGCACGTTCCCTCTGCTTCCTGAAGTCCACAATCAACTATTTTGTTATGCTGATGCTGAGAGAAGGGGTGTTGTCCTGGCACCACAATGTCAGTTCACTTACCTCCCTATTCGTCATTGCCGGTTATCAGGCCTACAACCGTAGTGTTGTCAGCAAACTTAATGATGGAGTTGGTGTCACGCAAAGCCACATAGTCGTGGGTGAACAAGGAGTACAGCAGAGGACTGAGGACACACCCCTGGGGGGTCCCTGTGTGATGTGTCAGCCTGTTAACTGCCCGTCAGGAAGTCCAGGGGCCTCATTTATCAATCACGCGTAGGCACAAATCTGTGTGCAAATTATGTGTGTGATCATTTACACGCAAAGTGTGAATTTTATCATTATGAACATTGGCTTGAGAGTGTGCATAACTTCACACAGCCATGACCCGCTGTACGCACAGTGCCAAGTGATGGAATTAGGAAACTGTTTGTCAAGCATAGAATGGGGAAAATACACAGTTAGTGCCCAAAACATTAGTAACACCTTCCTAATATTGAGTTGCACCCCTTTTGCCCTCAGAACAGCCTCAATTCATCGGGGAATGGACTATAAGGTGTCACAATGCTGGCCCATGTTGACTCCAACGCTTCTCACAGTTGTGTCATGTTGGCTGGATTTCCTTTGGGTGGGGGACCATCCTTGATACCCACGGGAAGCTGTTTGATTGTGAAAAACCCAGCAGATGTGCAGTTCTTGACCTACTCAAACCGGTGTGCATGGCACCTACTACCATACCCCGTTCAAAGACACTTTAATATTTTGTCTTGCCCATTCACCCTCTGAATGTCACACATACATAATTAATGTCTCAATTTTCTCAAGGATAACAATCATTCTTTAAATGGTCTCCTATTTATGTACACCGATTAGACGTTGATTTAACATGTGACATGAAGAAGGGATCATAGCTTACATCGGGATTCACCCGGTCAGTCTATGTCATGGAAAGAACAGGTGTTCCTAATGTTTTGTACACTAAATGTATGTTGAAAATGTGTGAAATTGTGATAATTAAAAGACTTTTCAAAGTCATTGTATTTTCATTGTGAGTTAATTTAACATATCTTGACAGGAATATCATGTGACCTTATCAGTGCATTTGTCACGATAACAGTCCATATAAAGTAGAGTCATTTGTTAAATTAGAGACACGTGTGGAAGTGAAACCTTTGTTATAATACTGTAAAATACAAAGATAATGGGACATCGAATGAGAGGCTGATCTTGCTCTATTGAAAGATTTGGCCCACGCTGCGTTTTGCAGAGAGTGCGTTTTTAGAGAAAGGTGGGACTTGTTTGCAGAACATACAGATTGGCTCACCATTTCCCCAAAACAGTTTTATAGAATTTTTGCGGAGATTTAAGGCCTACTTCAAAATGGCAAACACATGCCATTCCGGTGCACATCCAAGTGCTATCCACCCTCAGGTTTTTGGCTACATGTACATTTCAGTGGGAGCTTTCCGATCTGTATCTCACAGCCCTCAATGAGCCAATGTTTTGGATGCAATCATCAGCAAAAATGTTTAATTTTACCTTTATTTAACTAGGCAAGTCAGTTAAGAAACAAATTCTTATTTACAATGACAGCATAGGAACAGTGGGTTAACTGCCTTGCTCAGGGGTAGAAGAATAGATTTTTAACATGTCAGCTCAGAGATTCGATCTAGCAACCTTCCGGTTACTAGTTCAACACTCTAACCAATAGGCTACCTGCTGCTACCTGCCACCCCAAAATGAACTGTAACATACAACAGGTTGAAGTCAAGAGGGGTTTCCTTGCCATGATTCCATCAATGGGTTCCCAAATATGAATGGACCAATAGACTCACCCACTCACTCGCCATAAAATCACCATCCCAAAATAACTTAAACTATGCGAACTGAAAATGCATCCAACCTTAACCTACAGTATCAACTGCACATTATGTGATACATAAAAGACGCTGCTGAATGTGGTGACAAGGAGGCACGACTCATTCATTCTGCAGAACAGCAATGTTGGCCTGTACGCCTGCAGATGGACGCTGTCGAGGATAAACGGCCTACTCATTTACTGGTCAAAACACAACTGAGCGGGCCAATTAACACCTTTTGGTTGCACTCAACCACTAGCACCTCTATTTCAGTCGCCGGAAAAGTTTTTTAAAAATTATAGCTTTTCATGATACTGTGTTGTTGATTTCCCAAGGGCTTTTAGGCATGATTTACCATATATGGTTAATGAGGCACATTTTTTAATGCAAATAGCCAAGGTCGTGCACGAGCACTGAGGCTGAGAAGAACTGGTATTTATCAATGATGATCTCCTTCCAGTGTGTCTATGACACTCTTCGGATTGTATGTGAAATCACACATGTTAAGTAGTTTCTATGCAATATTGATAAGGATCCAGGATCCAGTTGCAGAGTGTGTTGTCCAGACCCAGGGCTTTGAGCTCGGTGTTGAGTTTGGAGGGAACAATAGTGCTGAATGCTAAACTGTATTCAATTAGCAGCATTCTCAGATACTGTAGCTATTTCTCTTGTCCAGATGTGTGTATAGCGATGGAAATGGCATTGCAAATTGGAGTGGCTTCAGTGTGCCTGGCATGCTGGTCTTAGTGTGGATGACTGCCATGACTGCCCTTATGAAGCACTTTGTGATGACCTGGGTGAGTGTGACAGGGTGATAGTCATTTGAGCATGTCACCTTATTTTTGGGGGGGTACTGGGAAGATGATGGTCTCCTAAAAGCAGTTGGGGACTACATTCTGGGACAGCTGGTCAGACACACTCTGAGGACGCTGCCAGGGATGGGCCCAGGGACTGGCTGGCGGCTTTATAAGGATCCTTTGAGTTTTCATTTCTTCACCCTTGGAGAGTAAAAGCACTTGATGGCTCGGTATTGTCTGTTTCCTCCTGAATGGCTCGGTATTGTCTGTTTCGAAGCGAGCATAGAATGTGTTAAGCTCGTCTGGGAGGGAGGCTTCGTGGGCACCACACAGATGGATTTGCGCATTGTAGGCTGTGATAGTCTGTAGCCCTTGCCACATGCATTTCTAGTCTGAGTTGGCGAACATCAATACAACTTTGTCTGTATTGTCATTTTGAGTCCCTAATGGATTTGCAGAGCTCGTACCTGCTTGACCTTGTATGCGCCGCATCATTTTCCAGACAAATTGCTAGCAATGAAGTGCAGAAAATGTCCAAACTGTTGCATAAAGGCAGATAGCTTTCTGTAAGCATGAGCAAGGTCACTTCTCTCACATCAGTCACAGTCAATTCATTCATTCTTATTTACCTTATCTGTCTCTTTCTCAATGTTGCAAAATTCTTTGATATCTGCACGAACACTAGCATAAATGATGAATCAGCGATATACAAATTGGCTTAATTATTTATTTACTAACTAACTAAATAATCACACAGAATGACATAATCACACAAACAGGATAGCTTACACATTGATTACTACACAATGCAATGAAAATTCCCTAGTGGACTAAACCGGTATGACGGCTTGTTACACAAAATGGCAGATTCAAAAGAGATGGAAAGTGAGAGACAAAGGAATTCCACTATCGTACTTACAGCTGATAACTATGGCTCATAAAAATGTCAATACTTTGCACACATATTTATGTGTGAATGTCTTTGCTGTGTCTCTTGAAAACACTTGATCCATCTATGGGGAGTAATTCAACAAAGTCTCTGGTTGTGTAAATCTCTGGTTTTCCAGCACAGGTCAGAAGCTGTAGCTTCTCTGTCTCGACGTGTCAGAATGGATCTTCCAGAGGAAGTGTTTGTTAGAATGTATCTTTCAAAGTACCACCCGGTGGTTATCTGTTGAGTTTACTAGACGAAAGTACCTAAACAGCTGCAGACTGAATGTTCCTGCATAGTCTTCTTCTTCTTCTTCGAGAGAGAGAGAGAATCAGAGTTTCCAACCATTTCATACCTTTCAGCTCAAGCTGTCGGTCATGCTGGTCTAATGTAGTTCTAGAATAATTTTACACTCCTTTAGCAACCCGGCACTGTACTGGTCTCTAGAGATTTAAATTCCTACTATTTCAACGTGCAGCCGCACTCCACATTTTTCTAGTCTCGTAGATTCTAGCCATTCGTGATGTCCTGTCTAATATGTTCATTCTTCACAAGGGGTTTTATGCACTCTGGCAAAAGGGGCGTTCCACGATGGCGACATAATGTCTGTGCTCACATGGGTGTGGCCTGGTTAAAGTCTGGTTAAGACGATATATGACAAACAACTCTCTCATTTATAAGGCTAACATCACATTACATCTTCTCACAAATAGTTTCATATTTAATCATATAAATACCACAACATTTAAATGTGAATCTGATAACTGGGACATATACATTTGTCGAGGTACAGTTATTTAGTTATACTGTCCTTCAGGATATCACAAAACAGCAACTGTTGGACATGGTTATTCTTTAAAAACCCACAGACCATTCCCAATGTATGGATTACAGAAATATTGTTTCATTATCCAGCCTTTTGATGTTGTAGTTTTGGCAGGAGGAATCTCCTTATAACAAAAGGTTTCTTTCCCCTCAAGCCTGCAGAACCCAAAGGCAGAGTTTCTTCAAGGTCTTTATGACCGTCATAAAATGGCCAACTTCACCTGTCTCCCCCTCCGAAGGAGGGAGAGGGCGCTGTAGAGTGGATTCACTTTAAGCTGATCCTTCAGATACTAGTAGAGTCATGACAGTAATGACAGAACAATGTACCACAAAAAAAATGTGGGTGGCAGGTAGCCTAGTGGTTAGAGCATTGGCCTAGTAACCGAAAGGTTGCAAGGTAAAAAATGATGTCGTTCTGTCCCTGAACAAGGCAGTTAACCCACTGTTCCTAGGCCGTCATTGAAAATAAGAATTTGTTCTTAGCTGACTTGTCTAGTCAAATAAAAGTAAAATAAAATAAGTGAGTTCAGTTGTTCACATGTGAAACCATATGTTCGCATGTATTCAGTATAAAGTTCACATGTTAACACCACCTTTTCACAAAGGAGGATAATACGTTTTCACCTCACAAGTGATTTGCAGATTGACATGTGGAATTGTGAGTTTCTCCTGTGAAAAACATCCATATGTGAAAATGTAATTTCCACTTTCGCATGTGAAAAACGTTTAAATGTTTTCACATGAAGTTTCATGTTATCACATGTTGCTTTTACATGTCACATGTTATCACATTAACTTCACAGAAGATTCATGTTGTTTTTAATAAGGGTTAAATCGTTGGATAACAAAAGTAGGCTGTAATGACGAGACTATAAAAGTGTGCTGTTTTCTGTCGTTTTATACAGGTTGTGTGATAAAGGGAGATCCAAGGCAGGTTGGATTAATTAGCATACAGGGAGGGACCAGGAAATCTGGTCCAAATTAGAGAAACATTTTGTGAACATGAGTAGACGCAACAAATCTCGATCAGATTGTGATTGGATCATCTTGATCGAACGACAACAACCACATGTTATTGCAAGGTGCAACCACGGCTGGGTCAAAATAACCCAACATGTTCTGTACAATATTTACCCAAATTGGGTTGTTTTTAACCTAGAATTTTACACATCAAACACATGGAAACACTAGCAGCGTGTTTAACTCCGTTCCATTGAGTTAATTCCAGCCATTACAATGATCCCGTCCTCTTATCGGTCGTCCCAACAGCCTCTTCTGACACACACACACACACAAACACACGAAGCACACATACATTAGCAATGGTTGCAGAGTTCTCATCAAGCTTGGAAAGGCAGTCTCGGGCTTTAATGTCATTACTTAATATCAAGCTAGATTAAAAATGCTGCAGTCTGATCACGGACACATCACACAAAAGCACACATGCTCTAGTGTCAAAAATGAACACTGAATACTTGGCAGGGATTATATTTGAATACCAAGCATTCAATCGTTCTCGAGCATAACCTTGATGATCTGAGAGGTTGGTATTTCAGACAATTACTGGTAGCTTTCATTTGCGAGGACAGATAAGCAATTCCTTTTGGGGAAATACTTCGTGGGACAGAAGTTCAGAAAACAAAGATGATGCATTTTTTGGAAAGGCCTGAGCTGTCAATCTCATCCTACCTCCCCTTACCTCAGCAATATTGTGTCTGTGAACATGACCTCACCATGCTCTTGTGATGACATATTTCTCTTCATTACCAGCGCTACAGTCACAGTAGTTTTGGAATTGTTAGTTAGATTACTTGTTGGTTATCACTGCATTGTCGGAACTAGAAGCACAAGCATTTCGCTACACTCGCATTAACATCTGCTAACCATGTGTATGTGACAAATAAAATTTGATTTGATTATTTGATTTGATTTGATCATTAGGTCATTGCATTATGACAGATCATAGGGCCTAGTCTCGACAACTAAAGCTACACGACATCTTGAAGCTTGGAACGATCACCTGTTGATTTGTCGCTCGCCGCAGGTCCTCCTATCTCACTGCCTCCACTTGTTCCGCTTCCATCTCTTGCCTTGGACGCCAGTCAAACAGTGTTTAATGATATGAGGCAGTCTCTTTGTGGCATCTCCTAATAAAGTGTCACTGTGCAGCCCCTGGTATTTGCCTTGGATGGTCTGGAGGACAAACCGGAGAGGTGCTGGCTCCCCATCTTACATGTGTTTCACCGCTGAAGTTTGACTGTTTTCCTCCATCTGTTGGTGTTGGTTTAGGAAAGGTAAGACGTTTATTTGGGAACTTGAGTGGAGCGTGGCGTCTCCCCATCTGAACTTGTTTCGCTCGGAGTTCGACTTTGATTGAGGGTTTGTGACGAGGCACAATTACTCAGGCTAGACCCCTTGATGAAAACCCAGAGGCATTATTGAATCCCATAATTAGACTCCAAAACCAATCTCCCTCTCCCTCCATCTCTGGCCAAAACTGTTGATGTCCTACTGAAAGTTTGACATTTCTTAAAGTCTTCAAACGAACTAAGCCAAGCCATTCCTGTGATGATAATGCCAGCGAAAGTTATTTTGGTCGTAGTCGTTAAGACAGTTAGACTCATGGTCCCACCTCAGTAGTTAAGACAGTTAGACTCATGGTCCCACCTCAGTAGTTAAGACAGTTAGACTCATGGTCCTACCTCAGTAGTTAAGACAGTTAGACTCATGGTCCCACCTCAGTAGTTAAGACAGTTAGACTCGTGGTCCCAGTTAAGACAGACTCAGTAGTTAAGACAGTTAGACTCATGGTCCTACCTCAGTAGTTAAGACAGTTAGACCTCAGTAGTTAAGACAGTTAGACTCATGGTCCCACCTCAGTAGTTAAGACAGTTAGACTCATGGTCCTACCTCAGTAGTTAAGACAGTTAGACTCATGGTCCTACCTCAGTAGTTAAGACAGACTCATGTTCCCACCTCAGTTAGTTAAGACAGTTAGACTCATGGTCCCACCTCAGTAGTTAAGACAGACTCATGGTCCTACCTCAGTAGTTAAGACAGTTAGACTCATGGTCCCACCTCAGTAGTTAAGACAGACTCATGGTCCCACCTCAGTAGTTAAGACAGACTCAGACTCAGTAGTTAAGACAGATGGTCCCACCTCAGTAGTTAAGACAGACTCAGACTCATGGTCCCACCTCAGTAGTTAAGACAGTTAGACTCATGGTCCCACCTCAGTAGTTAAGACAGACTCATGGACATGGTCCCACCTCAGTAGTTAAGACAGTTAGACTCATGGTCCCACCTCAGTAGTTAAGACAGACTCATGGTCCCACCTCAGTAGTTAAGACAGTTAGACTCATGGTCCCACCTCAGTAGTTAAGACAGTTAGACTCATGGTCTCACCTCAGTAGTTAAGACAGACTCATGGTCCCACCTCAGTAGTTAAGACAGTTAGACTCATGGTCCCACCTCAGTAGTTAAGACAGTTAGACTTATGGTCCCACCTCAGTAGTTAAGACAGTTAGACTCATGGTCCTACCTCAGTAGTTAAGACAGACTCATGGTCCCACCTCAGTAGTAGTCATGGTCCCACCTCAGGAGTTAAGACAGTTAGACTCATGGTCCCACCTCAGTAGTTAAGAGAGTTAGACTCATGGTCCCACCTCAGTAGTTAAGACAGACTCATGGTCCCACCTCAGTAGTTAAGACAGTTAGACTCATGGTCCCACCTCAGTAGTTAAGACAGACTCATGGTCCCACCTCAGTAGTTAAGACAGTTAGACTCATGGTCCCACCTCAGTAGTTAAGAGAGTTAGACTCATGGTCCCACCTCAGTAGTTAAGACAGTTAGACTCATGGTCCCACCTCAGTAGTTAAGACAGTTAGACTCATGGTCCCACCTCAGTAGTTAAGACAGTTAGACTCATGGTCCCACCTCAGTAGTTAAGACAGACTCATGGTCCCACCTCAGGTCCCACCTCAGTTAAGACAGTTAGACTCATGGTCCCACCTCAGTAGTTAGAGAGTTAGACTCATGGTCCCACCTCATGGTAGTTAAGACAGTTAGACTCATGGTCCCACCTCAGTAGTTAAGACAGTTAGACTCATGGTCCCACCTCAGTAGTTAAGACAGTTAGACTCATGGTCCCACCTCAGTAGTTAAGACAGACTCATGGTCCTCAGTAGTTAAGACAGTTAGACTCATGGTCCCACCTCAGTAGTTAAGACAGTTAGACTCATGGTCCCACCTCAGTAGTTAAGACAGTTAGACTCATGGTCCCACCTCAGTAGTTAAGACAGTTAGACTCATGGTTCCATGGTCCCACCTCAGTAGTTAAGATGGAGTTAGACTCATGGTCCCACCTCAGTAGTTAAGACAGTTAGACTCATGGTCCCACCTCAGTAGACAGTTAAGACAGACTCATGGTCCCACCTCAGGTTAAGACAGACTCATGGTCCCACCTCAGTAGTTAAGACAGTTAGACTCATGGTCCCACCTCAGTAGTTAAGACAGTTAGACTCATGGTCCCACCTCAGTAGTTAAGACAGTTAGACTCATGGTCCCACCTCAGGAGTTAAGACAGTTAAGACTCATGGTCCCACCTCAGTAGTTAAGACAGACTCATGGTCCCACCTCAGTAGTTAAGACAGTTAGACTCATGGTCCCACCTCAGTAGTTAAGACAGTTAGACTCATGGTCCCACCTCAGTAGTTAAGACCTCAGTAGTTAAGACAGACTCATGGTCCCACCTCAGTAGTTAAGAGACTCATGGTCCCACCTCAGTAGTTAAGACAGACTCATGGTCCCACCTCAGTAGTTAAGACAGTTAGACTCATGGTCTCACCTCAGTAGTTAAGACAGTTAGGTCCCACCTCAGTAGTTAAGACAGACTCATGGTCCCACCTCAGTAGTTAAGACAGACTCATGGACAGTTAGACTCATGGTCCCACCTCAGTAGTTAAGACAGTTAGACTCATGGTCCCACCTCAGTAGTTAAGACAGACTCATGGTCCCACCTCAGTAGTTAAGAGACAGACTCATGGTCCCACCTCAGTAGTTAAGACAGTTAGACTCATGGTCCCACCTCAGTAGTTAAGACAGTTAGACTCATGGTCCCACCTCAGTAGTTAAGACAGACTCATGGTCCCACCTCAGTAGTTAAGACAGTTAGACTCATGGTCCCACCTCAGTAGTTAAGACAGTAGTTATGGTCTCACCTCAGTAGTTAAGACAGTTAGACTCATGGTCCCACCTCAGTAGTTAAGACAGTTAGACTCATGGTCCCACCTCAGTAGTTAAGACAGACTCATGGTCCCACCTCAGTAGTTAAGACAGTTAGACTCATGGTCCCACCTCAGTAGTTAAGACAGACTCATGGTCCCACCTCAGTAGTTAAGACAGTTAGACTCATAATCCCACCTCAGTAGTTAAGACAGACTCATGGTCCCACCTCAGTAGTTAAGAGAGTTAGACTCATGTTCCCACCTCAGTAGTTAAGACAGTTAGACTCATGGTCCCACCTCAGTAGTTAAGACAGTTAGACTCATGTTCCCACCTCAGTAGTTAAGACAGACTCATGTTCCCACCTCAGTAGTTAAGACAGTTAGACTCATGTTCCCACCTCAGTAGTTAAGACAGTTAGACTCATGGTCCCACCTCAGTAGTTAAGACAGACTCATGGACCTCAGTAGTTAAGACAGACTCATGGTCCCACCTCAGTAGTTAAGACAGTTCATGTTCCCACCTCAGTAGTTAAGACAGTTAGACTCATGGTCTCACCTCAGTAGTTAAGACAGTTAGACTCATGGTCCCACCTCAGTAGTTAAGACAGACTCATGGTCCCACCTCAGTAGTTAAGGTTCCCACCTCAGTAGTTAAGACAGACTCATGGTCCCACCTCAGTAGTTAAGACAGTTAGACTCATGGTCCCACCTCAGTAGTTAAGACAGTTAGACTCATGGTCCCACCTCAGTAGTTAAGACAGACTCATGGTCCCACCTCAGTAGTTAAGAGAGTTAGACTCATGGTCCCACCTCAGTAGTTAAGACAGTTAGACTCATGGTCCCACCTCAGTAGTTAAGACAGTTAGACTCATGGTCCCACCTCAGTAGTTAAGACAGTTAGACTCATGGTCCCACCTCAGTTAGTTAGACTCAGTTAGACTCATGGTCCCACCTCAGTAGTTAAGACAGACTCATGGTCCCACCTCAGTAGTTAAGACAGACTCATGGTCCCACCTCAGTAGTTAAGACAGTTAGACTCATGGTCCCACCTCAGTAGTTAAGACAGTTAGACTCATGGTCCCACCTCAGTAGTTAAGACAGTTAGACTCATGGTCCTACCTCAGTAGTTAAGACAGTTAGACTCATGGTCCCACCTCAGTAGTTAAGACAGACTCATGGTCCCACCTCAGTAGTTAAGACAGACTCATGGTCCCACCTCAGTAGTTAAGACAGTTAGACTCATGGTCCCACCTCAGTAGTTAAGACAGACTCATGGTCCCACCTCAGTAGTTAAGACAGTTAGACTCATGGTCCCACCTCAGTAGTTAAGACAGACTCATGGTCCCACCTCAGTAGTTAAGACAGTTAGACTCATGGTCCCACCTCAGTAGTTAAGACAGACTCATGGTCCTACCTCAGTAGTTAAGACAGTTAGACTCATGGTCCCACCTCAGTAGTTAAGACAGACTCATGGTCCCACCTCAGTAGTTAAGACAGACTCATGGTCCCACCTCAGTAGTTAAGACAGTTAGACTCATGGTCCCACCTCAGTAGTTAAGACAGACTCATGGTCCCACCTCAGTAGTTAAGACAGTTAGACTCATGGTCCCACCTCAGTAGTTAAGAGAGTTAGACTCATGGTCCCACCTCAGTAGTTACTCAGTCCCACAGTTAAGACAGTTAGACTCATGGTCCCACCTCAGTAGTTAAGACAGACTCATGGTCCCACCTCAGTAGTTAAGACAGTTAGACTCATGGTCCCACCTCAGTAGTTAAGACAGAAGACAGTAGTTAAGACAGACTCATGGTCCCACCTCAGTAGTTAAGACAGTTAGACTCATGGTCCCACCTCAGTAGTTAAGACAGTTAGACTCATGTTCCCACCTCAGTAGTTAAAACAGTTAGACTCATGGTCTCACCTCAGTAGTTAAGACAGTTAGACTCATGGTTCCACCTCAGTAGTTAAGACAGACTCATGGTCCCACCTCAGTAGTTAAGACAGTTAGACTCATGGTCCCACCTCAGTAGTTAAGACAGTTAGACTCATGGTCCTACCTCAGTAGTTAAGACAGTTAGACTCATGGTCCCACCTCAGTAGTTAAGACAGTTAGACTCATGGTCCTACCTCAGTAGTTAAGACAGTTAGACTCATGGTCTCACCTCAGTAGTTAAGACAGTTAGACTCATGGTTCCACCTCAGTAGTTAAGACAGACTCATGGTCCTACCTCAGTAGTTAAGACAGTTAGACTCATGGTCTCACCTCAGTAGTTAAGACAGTTAGACTCATGGTTCCACCTCAGTAGTTAAGACAGACTCATGGTCCCACCTCAGTAGTTAAGAGAGTTAGACTCATGGTCCCACCTCAGTAGTTTAGACAGTTAGACTCATGGTCCCACCTCAGTAGTTAAGACAGTTAGACTCATGGTCCTACCTCAGTAGTTAAGACAGTTAGACTCATGGTCCCACCTCAGTAGTTAAGACAGACTCATGGTCCCACCTCAGTAGTTAAGACAGACTCATGGTCCCACCTCAGTAGTTAAGACAGTTAGACTCATGGTCCCACCTCAGTAGTTAAGACAGTTAGACTCATGGTCCTACCTCAGTAGTTAAGACAGTTAGACTCATGGTCCCACCTCAGTAGTTAAGACAGACTCATGGTCCCACCTCAGTAGTTAAGACAGTTAGACTCATGGTCCCACCTCAGTAGTTAAGACAGACTCATGGTCCCACCTCAGTAGTTAAGACAGACTCATGGTCCCACCTCAGTAGTTAAGACAGTTAGACTCATGGTCCCACCTCAGTAGTTAAGACAGACTCATGGACTCAGTAGTTAAGACAGACTCATGGTCCCACCTCAGTAGTTAAGATAGTTTCATGGTCCCACCTCAGTAGTTAAGACAGACTCATGTTCCCACCTCAGTAGTTAAGACAGTTAGACTCATGGTCCCACCTCAGTAGTTAAGACAGTTAGACTCATGGTTCCACCTCAGTAGTTAAGACAGACTCATGGTCCCACCTCAGTAGTTAAGACAGTTAGACTGATGGTCCCACCTCAGTAGTTAAGACAGACACATGGTCCCACCTCAGTAGTTAAGACAGTTAGACTCATGGTCCCACCTCAGTAGTTAAGACAGTTAGACTCATGGTCCCACCTCAGTAGTTAAGACAGACTCATGGTCCCACTCAGTAGTTAAGAGAGTTAGACTCATGGTCCCACCTCAGTAGTTAAGACAGTTAGACTCATGGTCCCACCTCAGTAGTTAAGACAGTTAGACTCATGGTCCCACCTCAGTAGTTAAGACAGTTAGACATGGTCCCACCTCAGTTAAGACAGGTCCCACCTCAGTAGTTAAGACAGACTCATGGACAGTAGTTAAGACAGACTCATGGTCCCACCTCAGTAGTTAAGACAGTTAGACTCATGGTCCCACCTCAGTAGTTAAGACAGTTAGACTCATGGTCCCACCTCAGTAGTTAAGACAGTTAGACTCATGGTCCCACCTCAGTAGTTAAGACAGACTCATGGTCCCACCTCAGTTAAGACAGTTAGACTCATGGTCCCACCTCAGTAGTTAAGACAGTAGTTAAGACAGTCATGGACTCAGTAGTTAAGACAGACTCATGGTCCACCTCAGTAGTTAAGACAGTTAGACTCATGGTCCCACCTCAGTAGTTAAGACAGACTCATGGTCCCACCTCAGTAGTTAAGACAGACTCATGGTCCCACCTCAGTAGTTAAGATAGTTAGACATGGTCCCACCTCAGTAGTTAAGACAGACTCATGGTCCCACCTCAGTAGTTAAGACAGTTAGACTCATGGTCTCACCTCAGTAGTTAAGACAGTTAGACTCATGGTCCCACCTCAGTAGTTAAGACAGACTCATGGTCCCACCTCAGTAGTTAAGACAGTTAGACTCATGGTCCCACCTCAGTAGTTAAGACAGACTCATGGTCCCACCTCAGTAGTTAAGACAGTTAGACTCATGGTCCCACCTCAGTAGTTAAGACAGTTAGACTCATGGTCCCACCTCAGTAGTTAAGACAGACTCATGGTCCCACCTCAGTAGTTAAGAGAGTTAGACTCATGGTCCCACCTCAGTAGTTAAGACAGTTAGACTCATGGTCCCACCTCAGTAGTTAAGACAGTTAGACTCATGGTCCCACCTCAGTAGTTAAGACAGTTAGACTCATGGTCCCACCTCAGTAGTTAAGACAGACTCATGGTCCCACCTCAGTAGTTAAGACAGTTAGACTCATGGTCCCACCTCAGTAGTTAAGACAGTTAGACTCATGGTCCCACCTCAGTAGTTAAGACAGTTAGACTCATGGTCCCACCTCAGTAGTTAAGACAGTTAGACTCATGGTCCCACCTCAGTAGTTAAGACAGACTCATGGACCTCAGTAGTTAAGACAGACTCATGGTCCTACCTCAGTAGTTAAGACAGTTAGACTCATGGTCCCACCTCAGTAGTTAAGACAGACTCATGGTCCCACCTCAGTAGTTAAGACAGACTCATGGTCCCACCTCAGTAGTTAAGACAGACTCATGGTCCCACCTCAGTAGTTAAGACAGTTAGACTCATGGTCCCACCTCAGTAGTTAAGACAGTTAGACTCATGGTTCCACCTCAGTAGTTAAGACAGACTCATGGTCCCACCTCAGTAGTTAAGACAGTTAGACTCATGGTCCCACCTCAGTAGTTAAGACAGACTCATGGTCCCACCTCAGTAGTTAAGACAGTTAGACTCATGGTCCCACCTCAGTAGTTAATGGACAGTTAAGACAGACTCATGGTCCCACCTCAGTAGTTAAGAGAGTTAGACTCATGGTCCCACCTCAGTAGTTAAGACAGTTAGACTCATGGTCCCACCTCAGTAGTTAAGACAGTTAGACTCATGGTTCCTACCTCAGTAGTTAAGACAGTTAGACTCATGGTCCCACCTCAGTAGTTAAGACAGACTCATGGTCCCACCTCAGGAGTTAAGACAGTTAGACTCATGGACAGACAGTTAGACTCATGGTCCCACCTCAGTAGTTAAGACAGTTAGACTCATGGTCCCACCTCAGTAGTTAAGACAGACTCATGGTCCCACCTCAGTAGTTAAGACAGACTCATGGTCCTACCTCAGTAGTTAAGACAGTTAGACTCATGGTCCCACCTCAGTAGTTAAGACAGACTCATGGTCCCACCTCAGTAGTTAAGACAGACTCATGGTCCCACCTCAGTAGTTAAGACAGACTCATGGTCCCACCTCAGTAGTTAAGACAGTTAGACTCATGGTCCCACCTCAGTAGTTAAGACAGACTCATGGTCCCACCTCAGTAGTTAAGACAGTTAGACTCATGGTCCCACCTCAGTAGTTAAGACAGACTCATGGTCCCACCTCAGTAGTTAAGACAGTTAGACTCATGGTCCCACCTCAGTAGTTAAGACAGTTAGACTCATGGTCCCACCTCAGTAGTTAAGACAGACTCATGGTCCCACCTCAGTAGTTAAGAGAGACTCATGGTCCCACCTCAGTAGTTAGACAGTTAGACTCATGGTCCCACCTCAGTAGTTAAGACAGTTAGACTCATGGTCCCACCTCAGTAGTTAAGACAGTTAGACTCATGGTCCCACCTCAGTAGTTAAGACAGACTCATGGTCCCACCTCAGGAGTTAAGACAGACTCATGGTCCCACCTCAGTAGTTAAGACAGACTCATGTTCCCACCTCAGTAGTTAAGACAGTTAGACTCAGTAGTTAAGACAGATGGTCCCACCTCAGTAGTTAAGACAGTTAGACTCATGGTCCCACCTCAGTAGTTAAGACAGACTCATGGTCCCACCTCAGTAGTCCCACCTCAGTAGTTAAGACAGACTCATGGTCCCACCTCAGTAGTTAAGACAGTTAGACTCATGGTCCCACCTCAGTAGTTAAGACAGACTCATGGTCCCACCTCAGTAGTTAAGACAGTTAGACTCATGGTCCCACCTCAGTAGTTAAGACAGTTAGACTCATGGTCCCACCTCAGTAGTTAAGACAGACTCATGGTCCCACCTCAGTAGTTAAGACAGTTAGACTCATGGTCCCACCTCAGTAGTTAAGACAGACTCATGGTCCCACCTCAGACTCATGGTCCCACCTCAGTAGTTAAGACAGTTAGACTCATGGTCCCACCTCAGTAGTTAAGACAGACTCATGGTCCCACCTCAGTAGTTAAGACAGTTAGACTCATGGTCCCACCTCAGTAGTTAAGACAGTTAGACTCATGGTCCCACCTCAGTAGTTAAGACAGTTAGACTCATGGTCCCACCTCAGTAGTTAAGACAGTTAGACTCATGGTTCCACCTCAGTAGTTAAGACAGACTCATGGTCCCACCTCAGTAGTTAAGACAGTTAGACTCATGGTCCCACCTCAGTAGTTAAGACAGTTAGACTCATGGTCCCACCTCAGTAGTTAAGACAGTTAGACTCATGGTCCCACCTCAGTAGTTAAGACAGTCCCACCTCAGTAGTTAAGACAGACTCATGGTCCCACCTCAGTAGTTAAGACAGTTAGACTCATGGTCCCACCTCAGTAGTTAAGACAGTTAGACTCATGGTCCCACCTCAGTAGTTAAGACAGACTCATGGTCCCACCTCAGTAGTTAAGACAGTTAGACTCATGGTCCCACCTCAGTAGTTAAGACAGTTAGACTCATGGTCCCACCTCAGTAGTTAAGACAGTTAGACTCATGGTCCCACCTCAGTAGTTAAGACAGTTAGACTCATGGTCCCACCTCAGTAGTTAAGACAGACTCATGGTCCCACCTCAGTAGTTAAGACAGTTAGACTCATGGTCCCACCTCAGTAGTTAAGACAGTTAGACTCATGGTCCCACCTCAGTAGTTAAGACAGTTAGACTCATGGTCCCACCTCAGTAGTTAAGACAGTTAGACTCATGGTCCCACCTCAGTAGTTAAGACAGACTCATGGTCCCACCTCAGTAGTTAAGACAGTTAGACTCATGGTCCCACCTCAGTAGTTAAGACAGTTAGACTCATGGTCCCACCTCAGTAGTTAAGACAGTTAGACTCATGGTCCCACCTCAGTAGTTAAGACAGTTAGACTCATGGTCCCACCTCAGTAGTTAAGACAGACTCATGGTCCCACCTCAGTAGTTAAGACAGTTAGACTCATGGTCCCACCTCAGTAGTTAAGACAGTTAGACTCATGGTCCCACCTCAGTAGTTAAGACAGTTAGACTCATGGTCCCACCTCAGTAGTTAGACTCATGGTCCCACCTCAGTAGTTAAGACAGTTAGACTCATGGTCCCACCTCAGTAGTTAAGACAGTTAGACTCATGGTCCCACCTCAGTAGTTAAGACAGTTAGACTCATGGTCCCACCTCAGTAGTTAAGACAGACTCATGGTCCCACCTCAGTAGTTAAGACAGACTCATGGTCCCACCTCAGTAGTTAAGACAGTTAGACTCATAAGACAGACTCATGGTCCCACCTCAGTAGTTAAGACAGTTAGACTCATGGTCCCACCTCAGTAGTTAAGACAGACTCATGGTCCCACCTCAGTAGTTAAGACAGTTAAGAGATCATGGTCCCACCTCAGTAGTTAAGACAGTTAGACCATGGTCCCACCTCAGTAGTTAAGACAGTTAGACTCATGGTCCCACCTCAGTAGTTAAGACAGACTCATGGTCCCACCTCAGTAGTTAAGACAGACTCATGGTCCCACCTCAGTAGTTAAGACAGTTAGACTCATGGTCCCACCTCAGTAGTTACCTCAGTAGTTAAGACAGTTAGACTCATGGTCCCACCTCAGTAGTTAAGACAGTTAGACTCATGGTCCCACCTCAGTAGTTAAGACAGACTCATGGTCCCACCTCAGTAGTTAAGACAGTTAGACTCATGGTCCCACCTCAGTAGTTAAGACAGACTCATGGTCCCACCTCAGTAGTTAAGACAGTTAGACTCATGGTCCCACCTCAGTAGTTAAGACAGTTAGACTCATGGTCCCACCTCAGTAGTTAAGACAGACTCATGGTCCCACCTCAGTAGTTAAGACAGTTAGACTCATGGTCCCACCTCAGTAGTTAAGACAGTTAGACTCATGGTCCCACCTCAGTAGTTAAGACAGTTAGACTCATGGTCCCACCTCAGTAGTTAAGACAGTTAGACTCATGGTCCCACCTCAGTAGTTAAGACAGACATGGTCCCACCTCAGTAGTTAAGACATAGACTCATGGTCCCACCTCAGTAGTTAAGACAGTAGTTAGACTCATGGTCCCACCTCAGTAGTTAAGACAGTTAGACTCATGGTCCCACCTCAGTAGTTAAGTCTCACCTCAGTAGTTAAGACAGTTAGACTCATGGTCCCACCTCAGTAGTTAAGACAGACTCATGGTCCCACCTCAGAGTTAAGACAGTTGGTCATGGTCCCACCTCAGTAGTTAAGACAGACTCATGGTCCCACCTCAGTAGTTAAGACAGTTAGACTCATGGTCCCACCTCAGTAGTTAAGACAGTTAGACTCATGGTTCCTCATGGTCCCACCTCAGTAGTTAAGAAGTTAGACTCATGGTCCCACCTCAGTAGTTAAGACAGTTAGACTCATGGTCCCACCTCAGTAGTTAAGACAGTTAGACTCATGGTCCCACCTCAGTAGTTAAGACAGTTAGACTCATGGTCCCACCTCAGTAGTTAAGACAGACTCATGGTCCCACCTCAGTAGTTAAGACAGTTAGACTCATGGTCCCACCTCAGTAGTTAAGACAGTTAGACTCATGGTCCCACCTCAGTAGTTAAGACAGTTAGACTCATGGTCCCACCTCAGTAGTTAAGACAGTTAGACTCATGGTACCTCAGTAGTTAAGACAGACTCATGGTCCCACCTCAGGAGTTAAGACAGTTAGACTCATGGTCCCACCTCAGTAGTTAAGAGAGTTAGACTCATGGTCCCACCTCAGTAGTTTAGACAGTTAGACTCATGGTCCCACCTCAGTAGTTAAGACAGTTAGACTCATGGTACCCAGTAGTTAAGACAGTTAGACCATGGTCAGTAGTTAAGACAGTTAGACTCATGGTCCTACCTCAGTAGTTAAGACAGTTAGACTCATGGTCCCACCTCAGTAGTTAAGACAGACTCATGGTCCCACCTCAGTAGTTAAGACAGTTAGACTCATGGTCCCACCTCAGTAGTTAAGACAGTTAGACTCATGGTCTCACCTCAGTAGTTAAGACAGTTAGACTCATGGTTCCACCTCAGTAGTTAAGACAGTTAGACTCATGGTCCCACCTCAGTAGTTAAGACAGACTCATGGTCCCACCTCAGTAGTTAAGACAGTTAGACTCATGGTCCCACCTCAGTAGTTAAGACAGACTCATGGTCCCACCTCAGGAGTTAAGACAGTTAGACTCATGGTCCCACCTCAGTAGTTAAGACAGACTCATGTTCCCACCTCAGTAGTTAAGACAGTTAGACTCATGGTCCCACCTCAGTAGTTAAGACAGTTAGACTCATGGTCCCACCTCAGTAGTTAAGACAGTTAGACTCATGGTCCCACCTCAGTAGTTAAGACAGACTCATGGTCCCACCTCAGTAGTTAAGACAGTTAGACTCATGGTCCCACCTCAGTAGTTAAGACAGACTCATGGTCCCACCTCAGGAGTTAAGACAGTTAGACTCATGGTCCCACCTCAGTAGTTAAGACAGACTCATGGTCCCACCTCAGTAGTTAAGACAGACTCATGGTCCCACCTCAGTAGTTAAGACAGTTAGACTCATGGTCCCACCTCAGTAGTTAAGACAGTTAGACTCATGTTCCCACCTCAGTAGTTAAGACAGACTCATGGTCCCACCTCAGTAGTTAAGAGAGTTAGACTCATGTTCCCACCTCAGTAGTTAAGACAGTTAGACTCATGGTCCCACCTCAGTAGTTAAGACAGTGAGACTCATGGTCCCACCTCAGTAGTTAAGACTCAGTCCCACCTCAGACTCATGGTCCCACCTCAGTAGTTAAGACAGTTAGACTCATGGTCCCACCTCAGTAGTTAAGACAGACTCATGTTCCCACCTCAGTAGTTAAGACAGTTAGACTCATGGTCCCACCTCAGTAGTTAAGACAGTTAGACTCATGGTCTCACCTCAGTAGTTAAGACAGTTAGACTCATGGTTCCACCTCAGTAGTTAAGACAGTTAGACTCATGGTCTCACCTCAGTAGTTAAGACAGACTCATGGTCCCACCTCAGTAGTTAAGAGAGTTAGACTCATGGTCCCACCTCAGTAGTTAAGACAGTTAGACTCATGGTCCCACCTCAGTAGTTAAGACAGTGAGACTCATGGTCCCACCTCATGGTCCCACCTCAGTAGTTAAGACAGACTCATGGTCCCACCTCAGTTAAGACAGTTAGACTCATGGTCCCACCTCAGTAGTTAAGACAGACTCATGTTCCCACCTCAGTAGTTAAGACAGTTAGACTCATGGTCCCACCTCAGTAGTTAAGACAGTTTGACTCATGGTCCCACCTCAGTAGTTAAGACAGTTAGACTCATGGTCTCAGTAGTTAAGACAGTTAGACTCATGGTCCTACCTCAGTAGTTAAGACAGTTAGACTCATGGTTCCACCTCAGTAGTTAAGACAGACTCATGGTCCCACCTCAGTAGTTAAGACAGACATATGGTCCCACCTCAGGAGTTAAGACAGTTAGACTCATGGTCCCACCTCAGTAGTTAAGACAGACTCATGGTCGCACCTCAGTAGTTAAGACAGACTCATGGTCCCACCTCAGTAGTTAAGACAGTTAGACTCATGGTCCCACCTCAGTAGTTAAGACAGTTAGACTCATGTTCCCACCTCAGTAGTTAAGACAGTTAGACTCATGGTCCCACCTCAGTAGTTAAGACAGTTAGACTCATGTTCCCACCTCAGTAGTTAAGACAGTTAGACTCATGGTCCCACCTCAGTAGTTAAGACAGTTAGACTCATGTTCCCACCTCAGTAGTTAAGACAGACTCATGGTCCCACCTCAGTAGTTAAGACAGTTAGACTCATGTTCCCACCTCAGTAGTTAAGACAGTTAGACTCATGGTCCCACCTCAGTAGTTAAGACAGTTAGACTCATGGTCCCACCTCAGTAGTTAAGACAGACTCATGGTCCCACCTCAGTAGTTAAGACAGTTAGACTCATGGTCCCACCTCAGTAGTTAAGACAGTTAGACTCATGGTTCCACCTCAGTAGTTAAGACAGACTCATGGTCCTACCTCAGTAGTTAAGACAGTTAGACTCATGGTCTCACCTCAGTAGTTAAGACAGTTAGACTCATGGTTCCACCTCAGTAGTTAAGACAGACTCATGGTCCCACCTCAGTAGTTAAGACAGTTAGACTCATGGTCCCACCTCAGTAGTTAAGACAGTTAGACTCATGGTCCCACCTCAGTAGTTAAGACAGTTAGACTCATGGTCCCACCTCAGTAGTTAAGACAGACTCATGTTCCCACCTCAGTAGTTAAGACAGTTAGACTCATGGTCCCACCTCAGTAGTTAAGACAGTTAGACTCATGGTCTCACCTCAGTAGTTAAGACAGTTAGACTCATGGTTCCACCTCAGTAGTTAAGACAGACTCATGGTCCCACCTCAGTAGTTAAGACAGTTAGACTCATGGTCCCACCTCAGTAGTTAAGACAGACTCATGGTCCCACCTCAGTAGTTAAGACAGACTCATGGTCCCACCTCAGTAGTTAAGACAGTTAGACTCATGGTCCCACCTCAGTAGTTAAGACAGACTCATGGTCCCACCTCAGTAGTTAAGACAGACTCATGGTCCCACCTCAGTAGTTAAGACAGTTAGACTCATGGTCCCACCTCAGTAGTTAAGACAGTTAGACTCATGTTCCCACCTCAGTAGTTAAGACTGTTAGACTCATGGTCCCACCTCAGTAGTTAAGACAGTTAGACTCATGTACACACCTCAGTAGTTAAGACAGTTAGATTCATGGTCCCACCTCAGTAGTTAAGACAGTTAGACTCATGTTCCCACCTCAGTAGTTAAGACAGACTCATGGTCCCACCTCAGTAGTTAAGAGAGTTAGACTCATGTTCCCACCTCAGTAGTGAAGACAGACTCATGGTCCCACCTCAGGAGTTAAGACAGTTAGACTCATGGTCCCACCTCAGTAGTTAAGACAGACTCATGTTCCCACCTCAGTAGTTAAGACAGTTAGACTCATGGTCCCACCTCAGTAGTTAAGACAGTTAGACTCATGGTCCCACCTCAGTAGTTAAGACAGTTAGACTCATGGTTCCACCTCAGTAGTTAAGACAGACTCATGGTCCCACCTCAGTAGTTAAGACAGTTAGACTCATGGTCCCACCTCAGTAGTTAAGACAGTTAGACTCATGGTCTCACCTCAGTAGTTAAGACAGTTAGACTCATGGTTCCACCTCAGTAGTTAAGACAGACTCATGGTCCCACCTCAGTAGTTAAGAGAGTTAGACTCATGGTCCCACCTCAGTAGTTAAGACAGTTAGACTCATGGTCCCACCTCAGTAGTTAAGACAGTTAGACTCATGGTCCCACCTCAGTAGTTAAGACAGACTCATGGTCCCACCTCAGTAGTTAAGACAGACTCAGTCCCACCTCAGTAGTTAAGACAGACTCATGGTCCCACCTCAGTAGTTAAGAGTTAGACTCATGGTCTCACCTCAGTTAAGACAGACTCATGGTCCCACCTCAGTAGTTAAGAGAGTTAGACTCATGGTCCCACCTCAGTAGTTTAGACAGTTAGACTCATGGTCCCACCTCAGTAGTTAAGACAGTGAGACTCATGGTCCCACCTCAGTAGTTAAGACAGTTAGACTCATGGTCCCACCTCAGTAGTTAAGACAGACTCATGGTCCCACCTCAGGAGTTAAGACAGTTGGTCCCACCTCAGTAGTTAAGACAGACTCATGGTCCCACCTCAGTAGTTAAGACAGTTAGACTCATGGTCCCACCTCAGTAGTTCAGACAGTTAGACTCATGGTCTCACCTCAGTAGTTAAGACAGTTAGACTCATGGTCCCACCTCAGTAGTTAAGACAGACTCATGGTCGCACCTCAGTAGTTAAGACAGACTCATGGTCCTACCTCAGTAGTTAAGACAGTTAGACTCATGGTGCCACCTCAGTAGTTAAGACAGTTAGACTCATGGTCCCACCTCAGTAGTTAAGACAGTTAGACTCATGGTCCCACCTCAGTAGTTAAGACAGTTAGACTCATGGTCCCACCTCAGTAGTTAAGACAGTTAGACTCATGGTCTCACCTCAGTAGTTAAGACAGTTAGACTCATGGTTCCACCTCAGTAGTTAAGACAGACTCATGGTCCCACCTCAGTAGTTAAGACAGTTAGACTCATGGTCCCACCTCAGTAGTTAAGACAGACTCATGGTCCCACCTCAGTAGTTAAGACAGACTCATGGTCCCACCTCAGGAGTTAAGACAGTTGGACTCATGGTCCCACCTCAGTAGTTAAGACAGACTCATGGTCCCACCTCAGTAGTTAAGACAGTTAGACTCATGGTCCCACCTCAGTAGTTAAGACAGACTCATGTTCCCACTCAGTTAAGACACTCATGGTCCCACCTCAGTAGTTAAGACAGTTAGACTCATGGTCCCACCTCAGTAGTTAAGACAGTTAGACTCATGTTCCCACCTCAGTAGTTAAGACAGTTAGACTCATGGTCCCACCTCAGTAGTTAAGACAGTTAGACTCATGTTCCCACCTCAGTAGTTAAGACAGTTAGACTCATGGTCCCACCTCAGTAGTTAAGACAGTTAGACTCATGGTCCCACCTCAGTAGTTAAGACAGTTAGACTCATGTTCCCACCTCAGTAGTTAAGACAGACTCATGGTCCCACCTCAGTAGTTAAGAAAGTTAGACTCATGTTCCCACCTCAGTAGTTAAGACAGACTCATGTTCCCACCTCAGTAGTTAAGACAGTTAGACTCATGGTCCCACCTCAGTAGTTAAGACAGTTAGACTCATGGTCCCACCTCAGTAGTTAAGACAGTTAGACTCATGGTCCCACCTCAGTAGTTAAGACAGACTCATGTTCCCACCTCAGTAGTTAAGACAGACTCATGGTCCCAGTTAAGACAGTTAGACTCATGGTCTCACCTCAGTAGTTAAGACAGTTAGACTCATGGTTCCACCTCAGTAGTTAAGACAGACTCATGGTCCCACCTCAGTAGTTAAGACAGTTAGACTCATGGTCCCACCTCAGTAGTTAAGACAGTTAGACTCATGGTCCACCTCAGTAGTTAAGACAGTTAGACTCATGGTCCCACCTCAGTAGTTAAGACAGTCAGACTCATGGTCCCACCTCAGTAGTTAAGAGAGTTAGACTCATGGTCCCACCTCAGTAGTTAAGACAGTTAGACTCATGGTCCCACCTCAGTAGTTAAGACAGTTAGACTCATGGTTCCCACCTCAGTAGTTAAGACAGACTCATGGTCCCACCTCAGTAGTTCAGTAGTTGGTCCCAAGACAGTTAGACTCATGGTCCCACCTCAGTAGTTAAGACAGTTAGACTCATGTTCCCACCTCAGTAGTTAAGACAGTTAGACTCATGGTCCCACCTCAGTAGTTAAGACAGACTCATGGTCCCACCTCAGTAGTTAAGACAGTTAGACTCATGGTCCCACCTCAGTAGTTAAGACAGTTAGACTCATGGTCCCACCTCAGTAGTTAAGACAGTTAGACTCATGGTCCCACCTCAGTAGTTAAGACAGACTCATGGTCCCACCTCAGTAGTTAAGACAGTTAGACTCATTGGTTCCACCTCAGTAGTTAAGACAGACTCATGGTCCCACCTCAGTAGTTAAGAGAGTTAGACTCATGGTCCCACCTCAGTAGTTTAGACAGTTAGACTCCTGGTCCCACCTCAGTAGTGAAGACAGTTAGACTCATGGTCCCACCTCAGTAGTTAAGACAGACTCATGGTCCTACCTCAGTAGTTAAGACAGTTAGACTCATGGTCCCACCTCAGTAGTTAAGACAGACTCATGGTCCCACCTCAGTAGTTAAGACAGGCTCATGGTCCCACCTCAGTAGTTAAGACAGTTAGACTCATGGTCCCACCTCAGTAGTTAAGACAGACTCATGGTCCCACCTCAGTAGTTAAGACAGTTAGACTCATGGTCCCACCTCAGTAGTTAAGACAGACTCATGGTCCCACAGTAGTTAAGACAGACTCATGGTCCCACCTCAGTAGTTAAGACAGTTAGACTCATGGTCTCACCTCAGTAGTTAAGACAGTTAGACTCATGGTTCCACCTCAGTAGTTAAGACAGACTCATGGTCCCATCTCAGTAGTTAAGACAGTTAGACTCATGGTCCCACCTCAGTAGTTAAGACAGTTAGACTCATGGTCCACCTCAGTAGTTAAGACAGTTAGACTCATGGTTCCACCTCAGTAGTTAAGACAGACTCATGGTCCCACCTCAGTAGTTAAGACAGTTAGACTCATGGTCCCACCTCAGTAGTTAAGACAGTTAGACTCATGGTCCCACCTCAGTAGTGAAGACAGTTAGACTCATGGTCCCACCTCAGTAGTTAAGACAGAGACTCAGTAGTTAAGACATTTAGACTCATGGTCCCACCTCAGTAGTTAAGACAGTTAGACTCATGGTCCCACCTCAGTAGTTAAGACAGTTAGACTCATGGTCCCACCTCAGTAGTTAAGACAGTTAGACTCATGGTCCCACCTCAGTAGTTAAGACAGTTAGACTCATGGTCCCACCTCAGTAGTTAAGACAGACTCATGGTCCCACCTCAGTAGTTAAGACAGTTAGACTCATGGTCCCACCTCAGTAGTTAAGACAGACTCATGGTCCCACCTCAGTAGTTAAGACAGACTCATGGTCCCACCTCAGTAGTTAAGACAGTTAGACTCATGGTCCCACCTCAGTAGTTAAGACAGACTCATGGTCCCACCTCAGTAGTTAAGACAGTTAGACTCATGGTCCCACCTCAGTAGTTAAGACAGACTCATGGTCCCACCTCAGTAGTTAAGAGAGTTAGACTCATGGTCCCACCTCAGTAGTTAAGACAGTTAGACTCATGTTCCCACCTCAGTAGTTAAGACAGTTAGACTCATGGTCCCACCTCAGTAGTTAAGACAGTTAGACTCATGGTCCCACCTCAGTAGTTAAGACAGTTAGACTCATGGTCCCACCTCAGTAGTTAAGACAGTTAGACTCATGGTCCCACCTCAGTAGTTAAGACAGTTAGACTCATGTTCCCACCTCAGTAGTTAAGAGAGTTAGACTCATGGTCCCACCTCAGTAGTTCAGACAGTTTGACTCATGGTCTCACCTCAGTAGTTAAGACAGTTAGACTCATGGTTCCACCTCAGTAGTTAAGACAGACTCATGGTCCCACCTCAGTAGTTAAGACAGTTAGACTCATGGTCCCACCTCAGTAGTTTCATGGTCCCACCTCAGTAGTTAAGACAGACTCATGGTCCCACCTCAGTAGTTAAGAGAGTTAGACTCATGGTCCCACCTCAGTAGTTTAGACAGTTAGACTCATGGTCCCACCTCAGTAGTGAAGACAGTTAGACTCATGGTCCCACCTCAGTAGTTAAGACAGTAGTTAAGACAGACTCATGGTCCCACCTCAGTAGTTAAGACAGACTCATGGTCCCACCTCAGTAGTTAAGACAGACTCATGGTCCCACCTCAGTAGTTAAGACAGTTAGACTCATTGGTTCCACCTCAGTAGTTAAGACAGACTCATGGTCCCACCTCAGTAGTTAAGAGAGTTAGACTCATGGTCCCACCTCAGTAGTTAAGACAGTTAGACTCATGGTCCCACCTCAGTAGTTAAGACAGTTAGACTCATGGTCCCACCTCAGTAGTTAAGACAGTTAGACTCATGGTCCCACCTCAGTAGTTAAGACAGACTCATGGTCCCACCTCAGTAGTTAAGACAGTTAGACTCATTGGTTCCACCTCAGTAGTTAAGACAGACTCATGGTCCCACCTCAGTAGTTAAGAGAGTTAGACTCATGGTCCCACCTCAGTAGTTTAGACAGTTAGACTCCTGGTCCCACCTCAGTAGTGAAGACAGTTAGACTCATGGTCCTACCTCAGTAGTTAAGACAGTTAGACTCATGGTCCCACCTCAGTAGTTAAGACAGACTCATGGTCCCACCTCAGTAGTTAAGACAGACTCATGGTCCCACCTCAGTAGTTAAGACAGTTAGACTCATGGTCCCACCTCAGTAGTTAAGACAGTTAGACTCATGGTCCCACCTCAGTAGTTAAGACAGTTAGACTCATGGTCCCACCTCAGTAGTTAAGACAGACTCATGGTCCCACCTCAGTAGTCAAGACAGTTAGACTCATGGTCCCACCTCAGTAGTCAAGACAGTTAGACTCATGGTCCCACCTCAGTAGTTAAGACAGTTAGACTCATGTTCCCACCTCAGTAGTTAAGACAGTTAGACTCATGGTCCCACCTCAGTAGTTAAGACATTTAGACTCATGGTAGTTAAGACAGTTAGACTCATGGTCCCACTCTCAGTAGTTAAGACAGTTAGACTCATGGTCCCACCTCAGTAGTTAAGACAGACTCATGGTCCCACCTCAGTAGTTAAGACAGTTAGACTCATGGTCCCACCTCAGTAGTTAAGACAGACTCATGGTCCCACCTCAGTAGTTAAGACAGACTCATGGTCCCACCTCAGGAGTTAAGACAGACTCATGGTCCCACCTCAGTAGTTAAGACAGACTCATGGTCCCACCTCAGTAGTTAAGACAGTTAGACTCATGGACCTCAGTTAAGACAGGTCCCACCTCAGTAGTTAAGACAGACACTCATGGTCCCACCTCAGTAGTTAAGAGAGTTAGACTCATGGTCCCACCTCAGTAGTTAAGACAGTTAGACTCATGTTCCCACCTCAGTAGTTAAGACAGTTAGACTCATGGTCCCACCTCAGTAGTTAAGACAGTTAGACTCATGTTCCCACCTCAGTAGTTAAGACAGTTAGACTCATGGTCCCACCTCAGTAGTTAAGACAGTTAGACTCATGGTCCCACCTCAGTAGTTAAGACAGTTAGACTCATGTTCCCACCTCAGTAGTTAAGACAGACTCATGTTCCCACCTCAGTAGTTACTCAGACAGTAGTTAAGACAGACTCATGGTCCCACCTCAGTAGTTAAGACAGTTAGACTCATGGTCCCACCTCAGTAGTTAAGACAGTTAGACTCATGGTCCCACCTCAGTAGTTAATACAGTTAGACTCATGGTCCCACCTCAGTAGTTAAGACAGACTCATGGTCCCACCTCAGTAGTTAAGACAGACTCATGGTCCCACCTCAGCAGTTAAGACAGTTAGACTCATGGTCTCACCTCAGTAGTTAAGACAGTTAGACTCATGGTTCCACCTCAGTAGTTAAGACAGACTCATGGTCCCACCTCAGTAGTTAAGACAGTTAGACTCATGGTCCCACCTCAGTAGTTAAGACAGACTCATGGTCTCACCTCAGTAGTTAAGACAGTTAAGTTCCACCTCAGCAGTTAGACAGACTCATGGTCCCACCTCAGTAGTTAAGACAGTTAGACATGGTCATGTAGTTAAGACAGTTAGACCATGGTCTCACCTCAGTAGTTAAGACAGTTAGACTCATGGTTCCACCTCAGTAGTTAAGACAGACTCATGGTCCCACCTCAGTAGTTAAGAGAGTTAGACTCATGGTCCCACCTCAGTAGTTCAGACAGTTAGACTCATGGTCCCACCTCAGTAGTTAAGACAGTTAGACTCATGTTCCCACCTCAGTAGTTAAGACAGACTCATGGTCCCACCTCAGTAGTTAAGGGAGTTAGACTCATGTTCCCACCTCAGTAGTTAAGACAGACTCATGGTCCCACCTCAGGAGTTAAGACAGTTAGACTCATGGTCCCACCTCAGTAGTTAAGAGAGTTAGACTCATGGTCCCACCTCAGTAGTTAAGACAGTTAGACTCATGGTCCCACCTCAGTAGTTAAGACAGTTAGACTCATGGTCCCACCTCAGTAGTTAAGACAGTTAGACTCATTGGTTCCACCTCAGTAGTTAAGACAGTAGTTCAGTAGTTAACAGTTAGACTCATGGTCCCACCTCAGTAGTTCAGACAGTTAGACTCATGGTCCCACCTCAGTAGTGAAGACAGTTAGACTCATGGTCCCACCTCAGTAGTTAAGACAGACTCATGGCCCCACCTCAGTAGTTAAGACAGTTAGACTCATGGTCCCACCTCAGTAGTTAAGAGAGTTAGACTCATGGTCCCACCTCAGTAGTTAAGACAGTTAGACTCATGGTCCCACCTCAGTAGTTAAGACAGTTAGACTCATGGTCCCACCTCAGTAGTTAAGACAGACTCATGGTCCCACCTCAGTAGTTAAGACAGTTAGACTCATGGTCCCACCTCAGTAGTTAAGACAGACTCATGGTCCCACCTCAGTAGTTAAGACAGACTCATGGTCCCACCTCAGTAGTTAAGACAGTTAGACTCATGGTCCCACCTCAGTAGTTAAGACAGTTAGACTCATGGTTCCACCTCAGTAGTTAAGACAGACTCAGTAGTTAAGACAGTTAGACTCATGGTCCCACCTCAGTAGTTAAGACAGTTAGACTCATGGTCCCACCTCAGTAGTTAAGACAGTTAGACTCATGGTTCCACCTCAGTAGTTAAGACAGACTCATGGTCCCACCTCAGTAGTTAAGAGAGTTAGACTTGGTCCCACCTCAGTAGTTCAGACAGTTAGACTCATGGTCCCACCTCAGTAGTTAGACAGTTAGACTTGGACTCAGTAGTTGGTCCCACCTCAGTAGTTAAGACAGTTAGACTCATGGTCCCACCTCAGTAGTTAAGACAGTTAGACTCATGGTCCCACCTCAGTAGTTAGACAGTTAGACTCATGGTCCCACCTCAGTAGTTAAGACAGACTCATGGTCCCACCTCAGTAGTTAAGACAGTTAGACTCATGGTTCCACCTCAGTAGTTAAGACAGACTCATGGTCCCACCTCAGTAGTTAAGACAGTTAGACTCATGGTCCCACCTCAGTAGTTAAGACAGTAGTTAAGACAGACTCATGGTCCCACCTCAGTAGTTAAGACAGTTAGACTCATGGTCCCACCTCAGTAGTTAAGACAGACTCATGGTCCCACCTCAGGAGTTAAGACAGTTAGACTCATGGTCCCACCTCAGTAGTTAAGACACAGTCCCACCTCAGTAGTTAAGAGAGTTAGACTCATGGTCCCACCTCAGTAGTTAAGACAGTTAGACTCATGGTCCCACCTCAGTAGTTAAGACAGTTAGACTCATGGTCCCACCTCAGTAGTTAAGACAGTTGGTCCCACCTCAGTAGTTAAGACAGTTAGACTCATGGTCCCACCTCAGTAGTTAAGACAGTTAGACTCATGGTCCCACCTCAGTAGTTAAGACAGTTAGACTCATGGTCCCACCTCAGTAGTTAAGAGAGTTAGACTCATGGTCCCACCTCAGTAGTTAAGACAGTTAGACTCGTGGTCCCACCTCAGTAGTGAAGACAGTTAGACTCATGGTCCTACCTCAGTAGTTAAGACAGACTCATGGTCCCACCTCAGTAGTTAAGACAGACTCATGGTCCCACCTCAGTAGTTAAGAGAGTTAGACTCATGGTCCCACCTCAGTAGTTTAGACAGTTAGACTCATGGTCCCACCTCAGTAGTTAAGACAGTTTGACTCATGGTCTCACCTCAGTAGTTAAGACAGTTAGACTCATGGTTCCCACCTCAGTAGTTAAGACAGACTCATGGTCCCACCTCAGTTAACACAGTTAATGGTCCCACCTCAGTAGTTAAGACAGACTCATGGTCCCACCTCAGTAGTTAAGACAGACTCATGGTCCCACCTCAGTTAAGACAGTTAAGACAGTAGTTAAGACAGACTCATGGTCCCACCTCAGTAGTTAAGACAGTTAGACTCATTGGTCCCACCTCAGTAGTTAAGACAGACTCATGGTCCCACCTCAGTAGTTAAGAGAGTTAGACTCATGGTCCCACCTCAGTAGTGAAGACAGTTAGACTCCTGGTCCCACCTCAGTAGTGAAGACAGTTAGACTCATGGTCCTACCTCAGTAGTTAAGACAGTTAGACTCATGTTCCCACCTCATTAGTTAAGACAGTTAGACTCATGGTCCCACCTCAGTAGTTAAGACAGTTAGACTCATGGTCCCACCTCAGTAGTTAGAAGACAGTAGTTAAGACAGACTCATGGTCCCACCTCAGTAGTTAGTTAGACTCATGTTCCCACCTCAGTAGTTAAGACAGACTCATGTTCCCACCTCAGTAGTTAAGACAGTTAGACTCATGGTCTCACCTCAGTAGTTAAGACAGTTAGACTCATGGTTCCGCCTCAGTAGTTAAGACAGACTCATGGTCCCACCTCAGTAGTTAATACAGTTAGACTCATGGTCCCACCTCAGTAGTTAAGACAGACTTGGTCCCACTCAGTAGTTAAGACAGACTCATGGTCCCACCTCAGTAGTTAAGACAGTTAGACTCATGGTCCCACCTCAGTAGTTAAGACAGTTAGACTCATGGTTCCACCTCAGTAGTTAAGACAGACTCATGGTCCCATCTCAGTAGTTAAGACAGTTAGACTCATGGTCCCACCTCAGTAGTTAAGACAGTTAGACTCATGGTCTCACCTCAGTAGTTAAGACAGTTAGACTCATTGGTTCCACCTCAGTAGTTAAGACAGACTCATGGTCCCACCTCAGTAGTTAAGAGAGTTAGACTCATGGTCCCACCTCAGTAGTTTAGACAGTTAGACTCATGGTCCCACCTCAGTAGTGAAGACAGTTAGACTCATGGTCCCACCTCAGTAGTTAAGACAGACTCATGACAGTAGTTAAGACAGTTAGACTCATGGTCCTCACCTCAGTAACACAGTTAAGACAGTTAGACTCATGGTCCCACCTCAGTAGTTAAGACAGACTCATGGTCCCACCTCAGTAGTTAAGACAGACTCATGGTCCCACCTCAGTAGTTAAGACAGTTAGACTCATGGTCTCACCTCAGTAGTTAAGACAGTTAGACTCATGGTTCCACCTCAGTAGTTAAGACAGACTCATGGTCCCACCTCAGTAGTTAAGACAGTTAGACTCATGGTCCCACCTCAGTAGTTAAGACAGTTAGACTCATGGTCCCACCTCAGTAGTTAAGACAGTTAGACTCATGGTCCCACCTCAGTAGTTAAGACAGACTCATGGTCCCACCTCAGTAGTTAAGACAGTTAGACTCATGGTCCCACCTCAGTAGTTAAGACAGTTAGACTCATGGTCCCACCTCAGTAGTTAAGACAGTTAGACTCATGGTCCCACCTCAGTAGTTAAGACAGACTCATGGTCCCACCTCAGTAGTTAAGACAGTAGACTCAGACTCATGGTCCCACCTCAGTAGTTAAGACAGACTCATGGTCCCACCTCAGTAGTTAAGACAGTTAGACTCATGGTCAGTAGTTAAGACAGACTCACCTCAGTAGTTAAGACAGTTAGACTCATGGTCCCACCTCAGTAGTTAAGACAGTTAGACTCATGGTCCCACCTCAGTAGTTAAGACAGTTAGACTCATGGTCCCACCTCAGTAGTTAAGACAGTTAGACTCATGGTCCCACCTCAGTAGTTAAGACAGTTAGACTCATGGTCCCACCTCAGTAGTTAAGACAGACAGTTAGACTCATGGTCCCACCTCAGTAGTTAAGACAGTGGACTCATGGTCCCACCTCAGTAGTTAAGACAGTCCCACCTCAGTAGTTAAGACAGACTCATGGTCCCACCTCAGTAGTTAAGACAGTTAGACTCATGGTCCCACCTCAGTAGTTAAGACAGACTCATGGTCCCACCTCAGTAGTTAAGACAGTTAGACTCATGGTCCCACCTCAGTAGTTAAGACAGTTAGACTCATGGTTCCCACACCTCAGTAGTTAAGACAGTTAGACTCATGGTCCCACCTCAGTAGTTAAGACAGTTAGACTCATGTTCCCACCTCAGTAGTTAAGACAGTTAGACTCATGGTCCCACCTCAGTAGTTAAGACAGACTCATGGTCCCACCTCAGTAGTTAAGACAGTTAGACTCATGGTCCCACCTCAGTAGTTAAGACAGTTAGACTCATGGTCTCACCTCAGTAGTTAAGACAGACTAGTCCACCTCAGTAGTTAAGACAGACTCATGGTCCCACCTCAGTAGTTAAGACAGTTAGAAGTCCCACCTCAGTAGTTAAGACAGACTCATGGTCCCACCTCAGTAGTTAAGACAGACTCATGGTCCCACCTCAGTTAAGACAGTTAAGACCTCAGTAGTTAAGACAGACTCATGGTCCCACCTCAGTAGTTAAGACAGTTAGACTCATGGTCCACCTCAGTAGTTAAGACAGTTAGACTCATGGTTCCCACCTCAGTAGTTAAGACAGACAGTTAAGACTCATGGTCCCACCTCAGTAGTTAAGACAGTTAGACTCATGGTCCCACCTCAGTAGTTAGACTCATGTTCCCACCTCAGTAGTTAAGACAGTTAGACTCATGGTCCCACCTCAGTAGTTAAGACAGTTAGACTCATGGTCCCACCTCAGTAGTTAAGACAGTTAGACTCATGGTTCCACCTCAGTAGTTAAGACAGACTCATGGTCCCACCTCAGTAGTTAAGACAGTTAGACTCATGGTCCCACCTCAGTAGTTAAGACAGACTCATGGTCCCACCTCAGTAGTTAAGACAGACTCATGGTCCCACCTCAGTAGTTAAGACAGACTCATGGTCCCACCTCAGTAGTTAAGACAGTTAGACTCATGGTCCCACCTCAGTAGTTAAGACAGTTAGACTCATGGTCCCACCTCAGTAGTTAAGACAGTTAGACTCATGGTCCCACCTCAGTAGTTAAGACAGACTCATGGTCCCACCTCAGTAGTTAAGACAGTTAGACTCATGGTCCCACCTCAGTAGTTAAGACAGTTAGACTCATGGTCCCACCTCAGTAGTTAAGACAGTTAGACTCATGGTCCCACCTCAGTAGTTAAGACAGTTAGACTCATGGTCCCACCTCAGTAGTTAAGACAGTTAGACTCATGGTCCCACCTCAGTAGTTAAGACAGTTAGACTCATGGTCCCACCTCAGTAGTTAAGACAGTTAGACTCATGGTCCCACCTCAGTAGTTAAGACAGTTAGACTCATGGTCCCACCTCAGTAGTTAAGACAGTTAGACTCATGGTCCCACCTCAGTAGTTAAGACAGTTAGACTCATGGTCCCACCTCAGTAGTTAAGACAGACTCATGGTCCCACCTCAGTAGTTAGTGGTCCCACCTCAGTAGAGACAGTTAGACTCATGGTCCCACCTCAGTAGTTAAGACAGTTAGACTCAGACTCAGTTGTCCCACCTCAGTAGTTAAGACAGACTCATGGTCCCACCTCAGTAGTTAAGACAGTTAGACTCATGGTCCCACCTCAGTAGTTAAGACAGAAGACAGTAGTTAAGACAGACTCATGGTCCCACCTCAGTAGTTAAGACAGTTAGACTCATGGTCCCACCTCAGTAGTTAAGACAGACTCATGGTCCTACCTCAGTAGTTAAGACAGTTAGACTCATGGTCCCACCTCAGTAGTTAAGACAGTTAGACTCATGGTCCCACCTCAGTAGTTAAGACAGTTAGACTCATGGTCCCACCTCAGTAGTTAAGACAGTTAGACTCATGGTCCCACCTCAGTAGTTAAGACAGTTAGACTCATGGTCCCACCTCAGTAGTTAAGACAGTTAGACTCATGGTCCCACCTCAGTAGTTAAGACAGTTAGACTCATGGTCCCACCTCAGTAGTTAAGACAGTTAGACTCATGGTCCTACCTCAGTAGTTAAGACAGTTAGACTCATGGTCCCACCTCAGTAGTTAAGACAGACTCATGGTCCCACCTCAGTAGTTAAGACAGTTAGACTCATGGTCCCACCTCAGTAGTTAAGACAGTTAGACTCATGGTCCCACCTCAGTAGTTAAGACAGTTAGACTCATGGTCCCACCTCAGTAGTTAAGACAGACTCATGGTCCCACCTCAGTAGTTAAGACAGTTAGACTCATGGTCCACCTCAGTAGTTAAGACAGACTCATGGTCCCACCTCAGTAGTTAAGACAGTTAGACTCATGGTCCCACCTCAGTAGTTAAGACAGACTCATGGTCCCACCTCAGTAGTTAAGACAGTTAGACTCATGGTCCCACCTCAGTAGTTAAGACAGTTAGACTCATGGTTCCCACCTCAGTAGTTAAGACAGACTCATGGTCCCACCTCAGTAGTTAAGAGAGTTAGACTCATGGTCCCACCTCAGTAGTTTATGGACAGTTAGACTCATGGTCCCACCTCAGTAGTTGAAGACAGTTAGACTCATGGTCCCACCTCAGTAGTTAAGACAGTTAGACTCATGGTCCCACCTCAGTAGTTAAGACAGACTCATGGTCCCACCTCAGTAGTTAAGACAGACTCATGGTCCAGTAGTTAAGACAGTTAGACTCATGGTCCCACCTCAGTAGTTAAGACAGTTAGACTCATGGTCCCACCTCAGTAGTTAAGACAGACTCATGGTCCCACCTCAGTAGTTAAGACAGTTAGACTCATGGTCCCACCTCAGTAGTTAAGA
The DNA here is from genome assembly GCF_023373465.1 of Oncorhynchus keta. Classification (NCBI taxonomy): domain Eukaryota; kingdom Metazoa; phylum Chordata; class Actinopteri; order Salmoniformes; family Salmonidae; genus Oncorhynchus; species Oncorhynchus keta. The sequence goes on from NC_068423.1 coordinate 22,870,785, forward strand.
CAGTTAGACTCATGGTCCCACCTCAGTAGTTAAGACAGACTCATGGTCCCACCTCAGTAGTTAAGACAGTTAGACTCATGGTCCCACCTCAGTAGTTAAGACAGTTAGACTCATGGTCCCACCTCAGTAGTTAAGACAGTTAGACTCATGGTCCCACCTCAGTAGTTAAGACAGACTCATGGTCCCACCTCAGTAGTTAAGACAGACTCATGGTCCCACCTCAGTAGTTAAGACAGTTAGACTCATGGTCCCACCTCAGTAGTTAAGACAGTTAAGACAGACTCATGGTCCCACCTCAGTAGTTAAGACAGTTAGACTCATGGTCCCACCTCAGTAGTTAAGACAGTTAGACTCATGGTCCACCTCAGTAGTTAAGACAGACATGGTCCCACCTCAGTAGTTAAGACAGACTCATGGTCCCACCTCAGTTAAGACAGTTAGACTCATGGTCCACCTCAGTAGTTAAGACATTTAGACTCATGGTCCCACCTCAGTAGTTAAGACAGACTCATGGTCCCACCTCAGTAGTTAAGACAGTTAGACTCATAATCCCACCTCAGTAGTTAAGACAGACTCATGGTCCCACCTCAGTAGTTAAGACAGTTAGACTCATGGTTCCACCTCAGTAGTTAAGACAGACTCATGGTCCCACCTCAGTAGTTAAGACAGTTAGACTCATGGTCCCACCTCAGTAGTTAAGACAGTTAGACTCATGGTTCTACCTCAGTAGTTAAGACAGTTAGACTCATGGTCCCACCTCAGTAGTTAAGACAGACTCATGGTCCCACCTCAGTAGTTAAGACAGTTAGACTCATGGTCCCACCTCAGTAGTTAAGACAGACTCATGGTCCCACCTCAGTAGTTAAGACAGTTAGACTCATGGTCCCACCTCAGTAGTTAAGACAGTTAGACTCATGGTCCCACCTCAGTAGTTAAGACAGACTCATGGTCCCACCTCAGTAGTTAAGACAGTTAGACTCATGGTCCCACCTCAGTAGTTAAGACAGTTAGACTCATGGTCCCACCTCAGTAGTTAAGACAGACTCATGGTCCCACCTCAGTAGTTAAGACAGTTAGACTCATGGTCCCACCTCAGTAGTTAAGACAGACTCATGGTCCCACCTCAGTAGTTAAGACAGTTAGACTCATGGTCCCACCTCAGTAGTTAAGACAGTTAGTTCCACCTCAGTAGTTAAGACAGACTCATGGTCCCACCTCAGTAGTTAAGACAGTTAGACTCATGGTCCCACCTCAGTAGTTAAGACAGTTAGACTCATGGTCCCACCTCAGTAGTTAAGACAGTTAGACTCATGGTTCCCACCTCAGTAGTTAAGACAGACTCATGGTCCCACCTCAGTAGTTAAGACAGTTAGACTCGTGGTCCCACCTCAGTAGTTAAGACAGTTAGACTCATGGTCCCACCTCAGTAGTTAAGACAGTTAGACTCATGGTCCCACCTCAGTAGTTAAGACAGACTCATGGTCCCACCTCAGTAGTTAAGACAGTTAGACTCATGGTCCCACCTCAGTAGTTAAGACAGACTCATGGTCCCACCTCAGTAGTTAAGACAGTTAGACTCATGGTCCCACCTCAGTAGTTAAGACAGACTCATGGTCCCACCTCAGTAGTTAAGACAGTTAGACTCATGGTCCCACCTCAGTAGTTAAGACAGACTCATGGTCCCACCTCAGTAGTTAAGACAGACTCATGGTCCCACCTCAGTAGTTAAGACAGTTAGACTCATGGTCCCACCTCAGTAGTTAAGACAGTTAGACTCATGGTCCCACCTCAGTAGTTAAGACAGTTAGACTCATGGTCCCACCTCAGTAGTTAAGACAGTTAGACTCATGGTCCCACCTCAGTAGTTAAGACAGACTCATGGTCCCACCTCAGTAGTTAAGACAGACTCATGGTCCCACCTCAGTAGTTAAGACAGTTAGAATGGTCCCACCTCAGTAGTTAAGACAGACTCATGGTCCCACCTCAGTTAGTTAGACTCAGACAGTTTAGTTCCCACCTCAGTAGTTAAGACAGTTAGACTCATGGTCCCACCTCAGTAGTTAAGACAGTTAGACTCATGGTCCCACCCAGTAGTTAAGACACTCATGGTCCCACCTCAGTAGTTAAGACAGACTCATGGTCCCACCTCAGTAGTTAAGACAGTTAGACTCATGGTCTCACCTCAGTAGTTAAGACAGTTAGACTCATGGTTCCACCTCAGTAGTTAAGACAGACTCTCATGTTAGACTCATGGTCCCACCTCAGTAGTTAAGACAGTTAGACTCATGGTCCCACCTCAGTAGTTAAGACAGTTAGACTCATGGTCCCACCTCAGTAGTTAAGACAGTTAGACTCATGGTCCCACCTCATGGTAGTTAAGACAGTTAGACTCATGGTCCCACCTCAGTAGTTAAGACAGTTAGACTCATGGTCCCACCTCAGTAGTTAAGACAGACTCATGTTCCCACCTCAGTAGTTAAGACAGTTAGACTCATGGTCCCACCTCAGTAGTTAAGACAGTTAGACTCATGGTTCCGCCTCAGTAGTTAACACAGACTCATGGTCCCACCTCAGTAGTTAAGACAAACTCATGTTCCCACCTCAGTAGTTAAGACAGTTAGACTCATGGTCCCACCTCAGTAGTTAAGAGAGTTAGACTCATGGTCCCACCTCAGTAGTTTAGACAGTTAGACTCATGGTCCCACCTCAGTAGTTAAGACAGACTCATGGTCCTACCTCAGTAGTTAAGACAGTTAGACTCATGGTCCCACCTCAGTAGTTAAGACAGTTAGACTCATGGTCTCACCTCAGTAGTTAAGACAGTTAGACTCATTGGTTCCACCTCAGTAGTTAAGACAGACTCATGGTCCCACCTCAGTAGTTAAGAGAGTTAGACTCATGGTCCCACCTCAGTAGTTTAGACAGTTAGACTCCTGGTCCCACCTCAGTAGTGAAGACAGTTAGACTCATGGTCCCACCTCAGTAGTTAAGACAGACTCATGGTCCTACCTCAGTAGTTAAGACAGTTAGACTCATGTGTGCATACATTCACGTATGGGTGGTCCGGGAATCGAACCCACTACCCTGGTTACAAGCGCCATGCTCTACCAACTGAGCTACAGAAGGACCATAACTTAAGTTATGAGTTAAGACAGACTCATGGTCCCACCTCAGTAGTTAAGACAGACTCATGGTCCCACCTCAGTAGTTAAGACAGTTAGACTCATGGTCCCACCTCAGTAGTTAAGACAGTTAGACTCATGGTCTCACCTCAGTAGTTAAGACAGACTCATGGTCCCACCTCAGTAGTTAAGAGAGTTAGACTCATGGTCCCACCTCAGTAGTTAAGACAGTGAGACTCATGGTCCCACCTCAGTAGTTAAGACAGTTAGACTCATGGTCCCACCTCAGTAGTTAAGACAGACTCATGGTCCCACCTCAGGAGTTAAGATAGTTAGACTCATGGTCCCACCTCAGTAGTTAAGACAGACTCATGTTCCCACCTCAGTAGTTAAGACAGTTAGACTCATGGTCCCACCTCAGTAGTTAAGACAGTTAGACTCATGGTCTCACCTCAGTAGTTAAGACAGTTAGACTCATGGTTCCACCTCAGTAGTTAAGACAGACTCATGGTCCTACCTCAGTAGTTAAGACAGTTAGACTCATGGTCCCACCTCAGTAGTTAAGACAGTTAGACTCATGTTCCCACCTCAGTAGTTAAGACAGACTCATGGTCCCACCTCAGTAGTTAAGACAGTTAGACTCATGTTCCCACCTCAGTAGTTAAGACAGTTAGACTCATGGTCCCACCTCAGTAGTTAAGACAGTTAGACTCATGGTCCCACCTCAGTAGTTAAGACAGACTCATGGTCCCACCTCAGTAGTTAAGACAGTTAGACTCATGGTCCCACCTCAGTAGTTAAGACAGACTCATGGTCCCACCTCAGTAGTTAAGACAGTTAGACTCATGGTCTCACCTCAGTAGTTAAGACAGTTAGACTCATGGTTCCACCTCAGTAGTTAAGACAGACTCATGGTCCCACCTCAGTAGTTAAGACAGTTAGACTCATGGTTCCACCTCAGTAGTTAAGACAGACTCATGGTCCCACCTCAGTAGTTAAGACAGTTAGACTCATTGGTCCCACCTCAGTAGTTAAGACAGTTAGACTCATGGTCCCACCTCAGTAGTTAAGACAGTTAGACTCATGGTCCCACCTCAGTAGTTAAGACAGTTAGACTCATGGTCCCACCTCAGTAGTTAAGACAGTTAGACTCATGGTCCCACCTCAGTAGTTAAGACAGACTCATGGTCCCACCTCAGTAGTTAATAGACAGAGCTTTTTAGACTCATGGTCATACATTCTACGTAGTGGTCCCAAGAACCCAGTCATGGTCCCACCTCAGTGAGTTAAGACAGACTCATGGTCCCACCTCAGTAGTTAAGACAGACTCATGGTCCCACCTCAGTAGTTAAGACAGTTAGACTCATGGTCCCACTCATGGTCCCACCTCAGTAGTTAAGACAGTTAGACTCATGGTCCCACCTCAGTAGTTAAGACAGTTAGACTCATGGTCCCACCTCAGTAGTTAAGACAGTTAGACTCATGGTCCCACCTCAGTAGTTAAGACAGACTCATGGTCCCACCTCAGTAGTTAAGACAGTTAGACTCATGGTCCCACCTCAGTAGTTAAGACAGACTTAGACTCATGGTCCCACCTCAGTAGTTAAGACAGTTAGACTCATGGTCCCACCTCAGTAGTTAAGACAGTTAGACTCATGGTCCCACCTCAGTAGTTAAGACAGACTCATGGTCCCACCTCAGTTAAGACAGTTAGACTCATGGTCCCACCTCAGTAGTTAAGACAGTTAGACTCATGGTCCCACCTCAGTAGTTAAGACAGTTAGACTCATGGTCCCACCTCAGTAGTTAAGACAGACTCATGGTCCCACCTCAGTAGTTAAGACAGTTAGACTCATGGTCCCACCTCAGTAGTTAAGACAGTTAGACTCATGGTCCCACCTCAGTAGTTAAGACAGTTAGACTCATGGTCCCACCTCAGTAGTTAAGACAGACTCATGGTCCCACCTCAGTAGTTAAGACAGTTAGACTCATGGTCCCACCTCAGTAGTTAAGACAGTTAGACTCATGGTCCCACCTCAGTAGTTAAGACAGTTAGACTCATGGTTCCACCTCAGTAGTTAAGACAGACTCATGGTCCCACCTCAGTAGTTAAGACAGTTAGACTCATGGTCCCACCTCAGTAGTTAAGACAGACTCATGGTCCCACCTCAGTAGTTAAGACAGACTCATGGTCCCACCTCAGTAGTTAAGACAGTTAGACTCATGGTCCCACCTCAGTAGTTAAGACAGACTCATGGTCCCACCTCAGTAGTTAAGACAGTTAGACTCATGGTCCCACCTCAGTAGTTAAGACAGACTCATGGTCCCACCTCAGTAGTTAAGACAGTTAGACTCATGGTCCCACCTCAGTAGTTAAGACAGTTAGACTCATGGTCCTACCTCAGTAGTTAAGACAGTTAGACTCATGGTCCCACCTCAGTAGTTAAGACATGGTCCCCTGGCGTTACAAGCGCCATGCCTCAACTGAGCTCCCACTTCAGTAGTTAAGACAGACTCATGGTCCCACCTCAGTAGTTAAGACAGACTCATGGTCCCACCTCAGTAGTTAAGACAGTTAGACTCATGGTCCCACCTCAGTAGTTAAGACAGTTAGACTCATGGTCCCACCTCAGTAGTTAAGACAGACTCATGGTCCCACCTCAGTAGTTAAGACAGTTAGACTCATGGTCCCACCTCAGTAGTTTGAGACTCATGGACCTCAGTAGTTAAGACAGTTAGACTCATGGTCCCACCTCAGTAGTTAAGACAGACTCATGGTCCCACCTAGTTAAGACAGTTAGACTCATAGTCCCACCTCAGTAGTTAAGACAGACTCATGGTCCCACCTCAGTAGTTAAGACAGACTCATGGTCCCACCTCAGTAGTTAAGACAGTTAGACTCATGTTCCCACCTCAGTAGTTAAGACAGTTAGACTCATGTTCCCACCTCAGTAGTTAAGACTGTTAGACTCATGGTCCCACCTCTGTAGTTAAGACAGTTAGACTCATGGTCCCACCTCAGTAGTTAAGACAGTTAGACTCATGTTCCCACCTCAGTAGTTAAGACAGTTAGACTCATGGTCCCACCTCAGTAGTTAAGACAGACTCATGTTCCGACCTCAGTAGTTAAGACAGTTAGACTCATGTTCCCACCTCAGTAGTTAAGACAGTTAGACTCATGGTCCCACCTCAGTACTTAAGACAGTTAGACTCATGGTCCCACCTCAGTAGTTAAGACGGTTAGACTCATGGTCCCACCTCAGTAGTTAAGACAGTTAGACTCATGTTCCCACCTCAGTAGTTAAGACAGTTAGACTCATGGTCCCACCTCAGTAGTTAAGACAGACTCATGGTCCCACCTCAGTAGTTAAGACAGACTCATGTTCCCACCTCAGTAGTTAAGACAGTTAGACTCATGGTCCCACCTCAGTAGTTAAGACAGTTAGACTCATGTTCCCACCTCAGTAGTTAAGACAGACTCATGGTCCCACCTCAGTAGTTAAGACAGACTCATGGTCCCACCTCAGTAGTTAAGACAGTTAGACTCATAATCCCACCTCATTAGTTAAGACAGACTCATGGTCCCACCTCAGTAGTTAAGACAGTTAGACTCATGGTCCCACCTCAGTAGTTAAGACAGTTAGACTCATGGTCCCACCTCAGTAGTTAAGACAGTTAGACTCATGGACCTCAGTAGTTAAGACAGTTAGACTCATGGTCCCACCTCAGTAGTTAAGACAGTTCAGACTCATGACTCCCACCTCAGTAGTTAAGACAGTTAGACTCATGGTCCCACCTCAGTAGTTAAGACAGACTCATGGTCCCACCTCAGTAGTTAAGACAGCTTTTTAGACTCATGGTCCCACCTCAGTAGTTAAGACAGTTAGACTCATGGTCCCACCTCAGTAGTTAAGACAGTTAGACTCATGGTCCCACCTCAGTAGTTAAGACAGTTAGACTCATGGTCCCACCTCAGTAGTTAAGACAGTTAGACTCATGGTCCCACTCAGTAGTTAAGACAGACTCATGGTCCCACCTCAGTAGTTAAGACAGTTAGACTCATGGTCCCACCTCAGTAGTTAAGACAGTTAGACTCATGGTCCCACCTCAGTAGTTAAGACAGTTAGACTCATGGTCCCACCTCAGTAGTTAAGACAGACTCATGGTCCCACCTCAGTAGTTAAGACAGTTAGACTCATGGTCCCACCTCAGACTAGTTAGACAGTTAGACTCATGGTCCCACCTCAGTAGTTAAGACAGTTAGACTCATGGTCCACTCAGTAGTTAAGACAGTTAGACTTGGTTCCACCTCAGTAGTTAAGACTCATGGTCCCACCTCAGTAGTTAAGACAGTTAGACTCATGGTCCCACCTCAGTAGTTAAGACAGTTAGACTCATGGTCCCACCTCAGTAGTTAAGACTCATGGTCAGTAGTTAAGACTCATGGTCCCACCTCAGTAGTTAAGACAGTTAGACTCATGGTCCCACCTCAGTAGTTAAGACAGACTCATGGTCCCACCTCAGTAGTTAAGACAGTTAGACTCATGGTCCCACCTCAGTAGTTAAGACAGTTAGACTCATGGTCCCACCTCAGTAGTTAAGACAGTTAGACTCATGGTCCCACCTCAGTAGTTAAGACAGACTCATGGTCCCACCTCAGTAGTTAAGACAGTTAGACTCATGGTCCCACCTCAGTAGTTAAGACAGTTAGACTCATGGTCCCACCTCAGTAGTTAAGACAGACTCATGGTCCCACCTCAGTAGTTAAGACAGTTAGACTCATGGTCCCACCTCAGTAGTTAAGACAGTTAGACTCATGGTCCCACCTCAGTAGTTAAGACAGTTAGACTCATGGTCCCACCTCAGTAGTTAAGACAGTTAGACTCATGGTCCTACCTCAGTAGTTAAGACAGTTAGACTCATGGTCCCACCTCAGTAGTTAAGACAGACTCATGGTCCCACCTCAGTAGTTAAGACAGACTCATGGTCCCACCTCAGTAGTTAGTTAAGACAGAGTTAAGACATGGTCCCACCTCAGTAGTTAATAGCCCATGGTCCCACCTCAGTAGTTAAGACAGACTCATGGTCCCACCTCAGTAGTTAAGACAGTTAGACTCATGGTCCCACCTCAGTAGTTAAGACAGACTCATGGTCCCACTCTCCCACCTCAGTAGTTAAGACAGTTAGACTCATGGTCCCACCTCAGTAGTTAAGTCCCACCTCAGTAGTTAAGACAGACTCATGGTCCCACCTCAGTAGTTAGTTAGACTCAGACAGTAGTTTAGACTCATGGTCCCACCTCAGTAGTTAAGACAGACTCATGGTCCCACCTCAGTAGTTAAGACAGTTAGACTCATAGTCCCACCTCAGTAGTTAAGACCTCAGTAGTTAAGACAGTTAGACTCATGGTCCCACCTCAGTAGTTAAGACAGTTAGACTCATGGTCCCACCTCAGTAGTTAAGACAGTTAGACTCCATGGTCCCACCTCAGTAGTTAAGACAGTTAGACTCATGGTCCCACCTCAGTAGTTAAGACAGTTAGACTCATGGTCCCACCTCAGTAGTTAAGACAGACTCATGGTCCCACCTCAGTAGTTAAGACAGTTAGACTCATGGTCCCACCTCAGTAGTTAAGACAGTTAGACTCATGGTCCCACCTCAGTAGTTAAGACAGTTAGACTCATGTTCCCACCTCAGTAGTTAAGACAGTTAGACTCATGGTCCCACCTCAGTACTTAAGACAGTTAGACTCATGGTCCCACCTCAGTAGTTAAGACGGTTAGACTCATGGTCCCACCTCAGTAGTTAAGACAGTTAGACTCATGTTCCCACCTCAGTAGTTAAGACAGACTCATGTTCCCACCTCAGTAGTTAAGAAAGTTAGACTCATGGTCCCACCTCAGTAGTTAAGACAGACTCATGTTCCCACCTCAGTAGTTAAGACATTTAGACTCATGGTCCCACCTCAGTAGTTAAGACAGTTAGACTCATGGTCCCACCTCAGTAGTTAAGACAGACTCATGGTCCCACCTCAGTAGTTAAGACAGTTAGACTCATGGTCCCACCTCAGTAGTTAAGACAGTTAGACTCATGGTCCCACCTCAGTAGTTAAGACAGTTAGACTCATGTTCCCACCTCAGTAGTTAAGACAGTTAGACTCATGGTCCCACCTCAGTAGTTAAGACAGTTAGACTCATGGTTCCACCTCAGTAGTTAAGACAGACTCATGGTCCCACCTCAGTAGTTAAGACAGTTAGACTCATGGTCCCACCTCAGTAGTTAAGACAGTTAGACTCATGGTCCCACCTCAGTAGTTAAGACAGTTAGACTCATGGTCCCACCTCAGTAGTTAAGACAGTTAGACTCATGGTCCCACCTCAGTAGTTAAGACAGTTAGACTCATGGTCCCACCTCAGTAGTTAAGACAGTTAGACTCATGGTCCCACCTCAGTAGTTAAGACAGTTAGACTCATGGTCCCACCTCAGTAGTTAAGACAGACTCATGTTCCCACCTCAGTAGTTAAGACAGTTAGACTCATGGTCCCACCTCAGTAGTTAAGACAGTTAGACTCATGGTCCCACCTCAGTAGTTAAGACAGTTAGACTCATGGTCCCACCTCATGGTCCCACCTCAGTAGTTAAGACAGTTAGACTCATGGTCTCACCTCAGTAGTTAAGACAGTTAGACTCATGGTTCCACCTCAGTAGTTAAGACAGACTCATGGTCCCACCTCAGTAGTTAAGACAGTTAGACTCATGGTCCCACCTCAGTAGTTAAGACAGACTCATGGTCCCACCTCAGTAGTTAAGACAGTTAGACTCATGGTCTCACCTCAGTAGTTAAGACAGTTAGACTCATGGTTCCACCTCAGTAGTTAAGACAGACTCATGGTCCCACCTCAGTAGTTAAGACAGTTAGACTCATGGTCCCACCTCAGTAGTTAAGACAGTTAGACTCATGGTCCCACCTCAGTAGTTAAGACAGACTCATGGTCCCACCTCAGTAGTTAAGACAGTTAGACTCATGGTCCCACCTCAGTAGTTTAGACAGACTCATGGTTCAGTAGTTAAGACAGACTCATGGTCCCACCTCAGTAGTTAAGACAGACTCAGTCCCACCTCAGTAGTTAATAAATAAATAAAATAATAATAGACATTTAGACTCATGGTCCCACCTCAGTAGTTAAGACAGTTAGACTCATGGTCCCACCTCAGTAGTTAAGACAGACTCATGGTCCCACCTCAGTAGTTAAGACAGACTCATGTTCCCACCTCAGTAGTTAAGACAGTTAGACTCATGGTCCCACCTCAGTAGTTAAGACAGTTAGACTCATGTTCCCACCTCAGTAGTTAAGACAGACTCATGGTCCCACCTCAGTAGTTAAGAGAGTTAGACTCATGTTCCCACCTCAGTAGTTAAGAGAGTTAGACTCATGTTCCCACCTCAGTAGTTAAGACAGTTAGACTCATGGACCTCAGTAGTTAAGACAGACTCATGGTCCCACCTCAGTAGTTAAGACAGTTAGACTCATGGTCCCACCTCAGTAGTTAAGACAGACTCATGGTCCCACCTCAGTAGTTAAGACAGACTCATGGTCCCACCTCAGTAGTTAAGACAGTTAGACTCATGGTCCCACCTCAGTAGTTAAGACAGTTAGACTCATGGTCCCACCTCAGTAGTTAAGACAGACTCATGGTCCCACCTCAGTAGTTAAGACAGACTCATGGTCCCACCTCAGTAGTTAAGACAGTTAGACTCATGGTCCCACCTCAGTAGTTAAGACAGTTAGACTCATGGTCCCACCTCAGTAGTTAAGACAGTTAGACTCATGGTCCCACCTCAGTAGTTAAGACAGTTAGACTCATGGTCCCACCTCAGTAGTTAAGACAGTTAGACTCATGGTCCCACCTCAGTAGTTAAGACAGTTAGACTCATGGTCCCACCTCAGTAGTTAAGACAGACTCATGGTCCCACCTCAGTAGTTAAGACAGTTAGACTCATGGTCCCACCTCAGTTGGTCCCACCTCAGTAGTTAAGACAGACTCATGGTCCCACCTCAGTAGTTAAGACAGTTAGACTCATGGTCCCACCTCAGTAGTTAAGACAGACTCATGGTCCCACCTCAGTAGTTAAGACAGTTAGACTCATGGTCCCACCTCAGTAGTTAAGACAGACTCATGGTCCCACCTCAGTAGTTAAGACAGTTAGACTCATGGTCCCACCTCAGTAGTTAAGACAGTTAGACTCATAGTCCCACCTCAGTAGTTAAGACAGACTCATGGTCCCACCTCAGTAGTTAAGTCAGTTAGACTCATGGTCCCACCTCAGTAGTTAAGACAGACTCATGGTCCCACCTCAGTAGTTAAGACAGTTAGACTCGTGGTCCCACCTCAGTAGTTAAGACAGTTAGACTCATGGTTCTACCTCAGTAGTTAAGACAGTTAGACTCATGGTCCCACCTCAGTATAGTTAAGACAGTTAGACTCATGTTCCCACCTCAGTAGTTAAGACAGTTAGACTCATGGTCCCACCTCAGTAGTTAAGAGTTAGACTCATGGTCCCACCTCAGTAGTTAAGACAGTTAGACTCATGGTCCCACCTCAGTAGTTAAGACAGTTAGACTCAGTCCCACCTCAGTAGTTAAGACAGACTCATGGTCCCACCTCAGTAGTTACTCATGGTCCCACCTCAGTAGTTAAGACAGTTAGACTCATGGTCCCACCTCAGTAGTTAAGACAGACTCATGGTCCCACCTCAGTAGTTAAGACAGTTAGACTCATGGTCCCACCTCAGTAGTTAAGACAGTTAGACTCATGGTCCCACCTCAGTAGTTAAGACAGTTAGACTCAGTAGTTAAGACAGACTCATGGTCCCACCTCAGTAGTTAAGACAGTTAGACTCATGGTCCCACCTCAGTAGTTAAGACAGTTAGACTCATGGTCCCACCTCAGTAGTTAAGACAGTTAGACTCATGGTTCCCACCTCAGTAGTTAAGACACAGACTCATGGTCCCACCTCAGTAGTTAAGACAGTTAGACTCATGGTCCCACCTCAGTAGTTAAGACAGTTAGACTCATGGTCCCACCTCAGTAGTTAAGACAGACTCATGGTCCCACCTCAGTAGTTAAGACAGACTCATGGTCCCACCTCAGTAGTTTAAGACAGTTAGACTCATGGTCCCACCTCAGTAGTTAAGACAGACTCATGGTCCCACCTCAGTAGTTAAGACAGTTAGACTCATGGTCCCACCTCAGTAGTTAAGACAGTTAGACTCAGTCCCACCTCAGTAGTTAAGACAGACTCATGGTCCCACCTCAGTAGTTAAGACAGTTAGACTCATAATCCCACCTCAGTAGTTAAGACAGACTCATGGTCCCACCTCAGTAGTTAAGACAGTTAGACTCATGGTCCCACCTCAGTAGTTAAGACAGACTCATGGTCCTACCTCAGTAGTTAAGACAGTTAGACTCATGGTCCCACCTCAGTAGTTAAGACAGACTCAGACTCATGGTCCCACCTCAGTAGTTAAGACAGTTAGACTCATGGTCCCACCTCAGTAGTTAAGACAGTTAGACTCATGGTCCCACCTCAGTAGTTAAGACAGTTAGACTCATGGTCCCACCTCAGTAGTTAAGACAGTTAGACTCATGGTCCCACCTCAGTAGTTAAGACAGACTCATGGTCCCACCTCAGTAGTTAAGACAGTTAGACTCATGGTCCCACCTCAGTAGTTAAGACAGTTAGACCCATGGTTCCCACCTCAGTAGTTAAGACAGTTAGACTCATGGTCCTACCTCAGTAGTTAAGACAGTTAGACTCATGGTCCTACCTCAGTAGTTAAGACAGTTAGACTCATGGTCCCACCTCAGTAGTTAAGACAGACTCATGGTCCCACCTCAGTAGTTAAGACAGTTAGACTCATGGTCCCACCTCAGTAGTTAAGACAGACTCATGGTCCCACCTCAGTAGTTAAGACAGTTAGACTCATGGTCCCACCTCAGTAGTTAAGACAGACTCATGGTCCCACCTCAGTAGTTAAGACAGTTAGACTCATGGTCCCACCTCAGTAGTTAAGACAGACTCATGGTCCCACCTCAGTAGTTAAGACAGTTAGACTCATGGTCCCACCTCAGTAGTTAAGACAGACTCATGGTCCCACCTCAGTAGTTAAGACAGTTAGACTCATGGTCCCACCTCAGTAGTTAAGACAGTTAGACTCATGGTCCCACCTCAGTAGTTAAGACAGTTAGACTCATGGTCCCACCTCAGTAGTTAAGACAGTTAGACTCATGGTCCCACCTCAGTAGTTAAGACAGACTCATGGTCCCACCTCAGTAGTTAAGACAGTTAGACTCATGGTCCCACCTCAGTAGTAGACTCATGGTCCCACCTCAGTAGTTAAGACAGTTAGACTCATGGTCCCACCTCAGTAGTTAAGACAGACTCATGGTCCCACCTCATAGTTAAGACAGTTAGACTCATGGTCCCACCTCAGTAGTTAAGACAGTTAGACTCATGGTCCCACCTCAGTAGTTAAGACAGTTAGACTCATGGTCCCACCTCAGTAGTTAAGACAGACTCATGGTCCCACCTCAGTAGTTAAGACAGACTCATGGTCCCAGTAGTTAAGACCTCATGGTTCCACCTCAGTAGTTAAGACAGACTCATGGTCCCACCTCAGTAGTTAAGACAGTTAGACTCATGGTCCCACCTCAGTAGTTAAGACAGTTAGACTCATGGTCCCACCTCAGTAGTTAAGACAGTAGTTAAGACAGACTCATGGTCCCACCTCAGTAGTTAAGACAGTTAGACTCATGGTCCCACCTCAGTAGTTAAGAGTAGTGAAGACAGTTAGACTCATGGTCCCACCTCAGTAGTTAAGACAGACTCATGGTCCCACCTCAGTAGTTAAGACAGTTAGACTCATGGTCCCACCTCAGTAGTTAAGACAGTTAGACTCATGGTCCCACCTCAGTAGTTAAGACAGACAGACTCATGACAGTCCCACCTCAGTAGTTAAGACAGTTAGACTCATGGTCCCACCTCAGTAGTTAAGACAGTTAGACTCATGGTCCACCTCAGTAGTTAAGACAGACTCATGGTCCCACCTCAGTAGTTAAGACAGTTAGACTCATGGTCCCACCTCAGTAGTTAAGACAGACTCATGGTCCCACCTCAGTAGTTAAGACAGTTAGACTCATGGTCCCACCTCAGTAGTTAAGACAGACTCAGTAGTTAAGACAGTTAGACATGGTCAGTAGTTGACAGACTCATGGTCCCACCTCAGTAGTTAAGACAGTTAGACTCATGGTCCCACCTCAGTAGTTAAGACAGTTAGACTCATGGTCCCACCTCAGTAGTTAAGACAGTTAGACTCATGGTCCCACCTCAGTAGTTGGTCCCACCTCAGTAGTTAAGACAGTTAGACTCATGGTCCCACCTCAGTAGTTAAGACAGTTAGACTCATGGTCCCACCTCAGTAGTTAAGACAGTTAGACTCATGGTCCCACCTCAGTAGTTAAGACAGTTAGACTCATGGTCCCACCTCAGTAGTTAAGACAGTTAGACTCATGGTCCTACCTCAGTAGTTAAGACAGTTAGACTCATGGTCCCACCTCAGTAGTTAAGACAGACTCATGGTCCCACCTCAGTAGTTAAGACAGACTCATGGTCCCACCTCAGTAGTTAAGACAGTTAGACTCATGGTCCCACCTCAGTAGTTAAGACAGACTCATGGTCCCACCTCAGTAGTTAAGACAGACTCATGGTCCCACCTCAGTAGTTAAGACAGACTCATGGTCCCACCTCAGTAGTTAAGACAGTTAGACTCATGGTCCCACCTCAGTAGTTAAGACAGACTCATGGTCCCACCTCAGTAGTTAAGACAGACTCATGGTCCCACCTCAGTAGTTAAGACAGTTAGACTCATGGTCCCACCTCAGTAGTTAAGACAGACTCATGGTCCTACCTCAGTAGTTAAGACAGTAGTTAAGACAGACTCATGGTCCCACCTCAGTAGTTAAGAAGACTCATGGTCCCACCTCAGTAGTTAAGAGAGTTAGACTCATGGTCCCACCTCAGTAGTTAAGACAGTTAGACTCATGGTCCCACCTCAGTAGTTAAGACAGTTAGACTCATGGTCCCACCTCAGTAGTTAAGAGTTAGACTCATGGTCCCACCTCAGTAGTTAAGACAGTTAGACTCATGGTCCCACCTCAGTAGTTAAGACAGTTAGACTCATGGTCCCACCTCAGTAGTTAAGACAGTTAGACTCATGGTCCCACCTCAGTAGTTAAGACAGTTAGACTCATGGTCCCACCTCAGTAGTTAAGACAGACTCATGGTCCCACCTCAGTAGTTAAGACAGTTAGACTCATGGTCCTACCTCAGTAGTTAAGACAGTTAGACTCATGGTCCCACCTCAGTAGTTAAGACAGACTCATGGTCCCACCTCAGTAGTTAAGACAGACTCATGGTCCCACCTCAGTAGTTAAGACAGTTAGACTCATGGTCCCACCTCAGTAGTTAAGACAGTTACTCAGTCCCACCTCAGTAGTTAAGACAGACTCATGGTCCCACCTCAGTAGTTAAGACAGTTAGACTCATGGTCCCACCTCAGTAGTTAAGACAGTCATGGACTCATGTTAGACTCCCACCTCAGTAGTTAAGACAGACTCATGGTCCCACCTCAGTAGTTAAGACAGTTAGACTCATGGTCTCCACCTCATGGTAGTTAAGACAGTTAGACTCATGGTCCCACCTCAGTAGTTAAGACAGACTCATGGTCCCACCTCAGTAGTTAAGACAGACTCATGGTCCCACCTCAGTAGTTAAGAAGTTAGACTCATGGTCCCACCTCAGTAGTTAAGACAGTTAGACTCATGGTCCCACCTCAGTAGTTAAGACAGACTCATGGTCCCACCTCAGTAGTTAAGACAGTTAGACTCATGGTCCCACCTCAGTAGTTAAGACAGTTAAGACAGACTCATGGTCCCACCTCAGTAGTTAAGAGACAGACTCATGGTCCCACCTCAGTAGTTAAGACAGTTAGACTCATGGTCCCACCTCAGTAGTTAAGACAGTTAGACTCATGGTCCCACCTCAGTAGTTAAGACAGACTCATGGTCCCACCTCAGTAGTAGTTAAGAGTAGTTAGACAGACTCATGGTCCCACCTCAGTAGTTAAGACAGTTAGACTCATGGTCCCACCTCAGTAGTTAAGACAGTTAGACTCATGGTCTCACCTCAGTAGTTAAGACAGTTAGACTCATGGTTCCACCTCAGTAGTTAAGACAGACTCATGGTCCCACCTCAGTAGTTAAGACAGTTAGACTCATGGTCCCACCTCAGTAGTTAAGACAGACTCATGGTCCCACCTCAGTAGTTAAGACAGTTAGACTCATGGTCCCACCTCAGTAGTTAAGACAGTTAGACTCATGGTCCCACCTCAGTAGTTAAGACAGTTAGACTCATGGTCCCACCTCAGTAGTTAAGACAGTTAGACTCATGGTCCCACCTCAGTAGTTAAGACAGTTAGACTCATGGTCCCACCTCAGTAGTTAAGACAGACTCATGGTCCCACCTCAGTAGTAAGACAGAAGACAGTAGTTAGACTCATGGTCCCACCTCAGTAGTTAAGACAGTTAGACTCATGGTCCCACCTCAGTAGTTAAGACAGTTAGACTCATGGTCCCACCTCAGTAGTTAAGACAGTTAGACTCATGGTCCCACCTCAGTAGTTAATGGACAGTAGTTAAGACAGTTAGACTCATGGTCCCACCTCAGTAGTTAAGACAGACTCATGGTCCCACCTCAGTAGTTAAGACAGTTAGACTCATGGTCCCACCTCAGTAGTTAAGACAGTTAGACTCATGGTCCCACCTCAGTAGTTAAGACAGTTAGACTCATGGTCCCACCTCAGTAGTTAAGACAGACTCATGGTCCCACCTCAGTAGTTAAGACAGTTAGACTCATGGTCCCACCTCAGTAGTTAAGACAGTTAAGACAGACTCATGGTCCCACCTCAGTAGTTAAGACAGTTAGACTCATGGTCCCACCTCAGTAGTTAAGACAGTTAGACTCATGGTCCCACCTCAGTAGTTAAGACAGACTCATGGTCCCACCTCAGTAGTTAAGACAGTTAGACTCATGGTCCCACCTCAGTAGTTAAGACAGTTAGACTCATGGTCCCACCTCAGTAGTTAAGACAGTTAGACTCATGGTCCCACCTCAGTAGTTAAGACAGTTAGACTCATGGTCCCACCTCAGTAGTTAAGACAGTTAGACTCATGGTCCCACCTCAGTAGTTAAGACAGTTAGACTCATGGTCCCACCTCAGTAGTTAAGACAGTTAGACTCATGGTCTCACCTCAGTAGTTAAGACAGTTAGACTCATGGTTCCACCTCAGTAGTTAAGACAGACTCATGGTCCCACCTCAGTAGTTAAGACAGTTAGACTCATGGTCCCACCTCAGTAGTTAAGACAGTTAGACTCATGGTTCCACCTCAGTAGTTAAGACAGACTCATGGTCCCACCTCAGTAGTTAAGACAGTTAGACTCATGGTCCCACCTCAGTAGTTAAGACAGACATATGGTCCCACCTCAGGAGTTAAGACAGTTAGACTCATGGTCCCACCTCAGTAGTTAAGACAGTTAGACTCATGGTCCCACCTCAGTAGTTAAGACAGTTAGACTCATGGTTCCACCTCAGTAGTTCTCATGGTCCCACCTCAGTAGTTAAGACAGTTAGACTCATGGTCCCACCTCAGTAGTTAAGACAGTTAGACTCATGGTCCCACCTCAGTAGTTAAGACAGTTAGACTCATGGTCCCACCTCAGTAGTTAAGACAGACTCATGGTCCCACCTCATAGACATTTAGCAGGTTCCACCTCAGTAGTTAAGACAGACTCATGGTCCCACCTCAGTAGTTAAGACAGTTAGACTCATGGTAGTTAAGACAGACTCATGGTCCCACCTCAGTAGTTAAGACAGACTCATGGTCCCACCTCAGTAGTTAAGACAGTTAGACTCATGGTCCCACCTCAGTAGTTAAGACAGTTAGACTCAAGACAGTAGTTAAGACAGACTCATGGTCCCACCTCAGTAGTTAAGACAGTTAGACTCATGGTCCCACCTCAGTAGTTAAGACAGTTAGACTCATGGTCCCACCTCAGTAGTTAAGACAGTTAGACTCATGGTCCCACCTCAGTAGTTAAGACAGACTCATGGTCCCACCTCAGTAGTTAAGACAGTTAGACTCATGGTCCCACCTCAGTAGTTAAGACAGTTAGACTCATGGTCCCACCTCAGTAGTTAAGACAGTTAGACTCATGGTCCCACCTCAGTAGTTAAGACACAGACTCATGGTCCCACCTCAGTAGTTAAGACAGTTTCATGGTCCCACCTCAGTAGTTAAGACTCATGGTCCCACCTCAGTAGTTAAGACAGTTAGACTCATGGTCCCACCTCAGTAGTTAAGACAGTTAGACTCATGGTCCCACCTCAGTAGTTAAGACAGACTCATGGTCCCACCTCAGTAGTTAAGACAGTTAGACTCATGGTCCCACCTCAGTAGTTAAGACAGTTAGACTCATGGTCCCACCTCAGTAGTTAAGACAGTTAGACTCATGGTCCCACCTCAGTAGTTAAGACAGTTAGACTCATGGTCCCACCTCAGTAGTTAAGACAGTTAGACTCATGGTCCCACCTCAGTAGTTAAGACAGACTCATGGTCCCACCTCAGTAGTTAAGACAGTTAGACTCATGGTCCCACCTCAGTAGTTAAGACAGTTAGACTCATGGTCCCACCTCAGTAGTTAAGACTCATGGTCCCACCTCAGTAGTTAAGACAGTTAGACTCATGGTCCCACCTCAGTAGTTAAGACAGACTCATGGTCCCACCTCAGTAGTTAAGACAGTTAGACTCATGGTCCCACCTCAGTAGTTAAGACAGTTAGACTCATGGTCCTACCTCAGTAGTTAAGACAGTTAGACTCATGGTCCCACCTCAGTAGTTAAGACAGACTCATGGTCCCACCTCAGTAGTTAAGACAGTTAGACTCATGGTCCCACCTCAGTAGTTAAGACAGACTCATGGTCCCACCTCAGTAGTTAAGACAGTTAGACTCATGGTCCCACCTCAGTAGTTAAGACAGACTCATGGTCCCACCTCAGTAGTTAAGACAGTTAGACTCATGGTCCCACCTCAGTAGTTAAGACAGTTAGACTCATGGTCCCACCTCAGTAGTTAAGACAGTTAGACTCATGGTCCCACCTCAGTAGTTAAGACAGACTCAGTTCAGTAGTTAAGACAGTTAGACTCATGGTCCCACCTCAGTAGTTAAGACAGTTAGACTCATGGTCCCACCTCAGTAGTTAAGACAGTTAGACTCATGGTCCCACCTCAGTAGTTAAGACAGTTAGACTCATGGTCCCACCTCAGTAGTTAAGACAGTTAGACTCATGGTCCCATGGTCCCACCTCAGTAGTTAAGACAGTTAGACTCATGGTCCCACCTCAGTAGTTAAGACAGACTCATGGTCCCACCTCAGTAGTTAAGACAGTTAGACTCATGGTCCCACCTCAGTAGTTAAGACAGTTAGACTCATGGTCCCACCTCAGTAGTTAAGACAGACTCATGGTCCCACCTCAGTAGTTAAGACAGTTAGACTCATGGTCCCACCTCAGTAGTTAAGACAGTTAGACTCATGGACAGTAGTTAAGACAGTTAGACTCATGGTTCCACCTCAGTAGTTAAGACAGACTCATGGTCCCACCTCAGTAGTTAAGAGAGTTAGACTCATGGTCCCACCTCAGTAGTTAAGACAGTTAGACTCATGGTCCCACCTCAGTAGTTAAGACAGTTAGACTCATGGTCCCACCTCAGTAGTTAAGACAGACTCATGGTCCCACCTCAGTAGTTAAGACAGACTCATGGTCCCATACCTCAGTAGTTAAGACAGACTCATGGTCCCACCTCAGTAGTTAAGACAGACTCATGGTCCCACCTCAGTAGTTAAGACAGTTAGACTCATGGTCCCACCTCAGTTAGTTTATGGACAGTAGTTAAGACTCATGGTCCCACCTCAGTAGTTAAGACAGTTAGACTCATGGTCCCACCTCAGTAGTTAAGACAGTTAGACTCATGGTCCCACCTCAGTAGTTAAGACAGTTAGACTCATGGTCCCACCTCAGTAGTTAAGACAGACTCATGGTCCCACCTCAGTAGTTAAGACAGTTAGACTCATGGTCCCACCTCAGTAGTTAAGACAGACTCATGGTCCCACCTCAGTAGTTAAGACAGTTAGACTCATGGTCCCACCTCAGTAGTTAAGACAGTTAGACTCATGGTCCCACCTCAGTAGTTAAGACAGTTAGACTCATGGTCCCACCTCAGTAGTTAAGACAGTAGTTCAGTAGTCAAGACAGTTAGACTCATGGTCCCACCTCAGTAGTTAAGACAGTTAGACTCATGGTCCCACCTCAGTAGTTAAGACAGTTAGACTCATGGTCCCACCTCAGTAGTTAAGACAGTTAGACTCATGGTCCCACCTCAGTAGTTAAGACAGTTAGACTCATGGTCCCACCTCAGTAGTTAAGACAGTTAGACTCATGGTCCCACCTCAGTAGTTAAGTGTTAGACTCAGTTAAGACAGACTCATGGTCCCACCTCAGTAGTTAAGACAGTTAGACTCAGTCCCACCTCAGTAGTTAAGACAGACTCATGGTCCCACCTCAGTAGTTAAGACAGTTAGACTCATGGTCCCACCTCAGTAGTTAAGACAGTTAGACTCATGGTCCACCTCAGTAGTTACAGACATGGTTAGACTCATGGTCCCACCTCAGTAGTTAAGACAGTTAGACTCATGGTCCACCTCAGTAGTTAAGACAGTTAGACTCATGGTCCAGTAGTTAAGACAGACTCATGGTCAGTAGTTAAGAGAGTTAGACTCATGGTCCCACCTCAGTAGTTAAGACAGTTAGACTCATGGTCCCACCTCAGTAGTTAAGACAGTTAGACTCATGGTCCCACCTCAGTAGTTAAGACAGACTCATGGTCCCACCTCAGTAGTTAAGAAATAAATAAAATAGACTCATGGTATCCACCTCAGTAGTTAAGACAGTTAGACTCATGGTCCCACCTCAGTAGTTAAGACAGAGACTCATGGTCCCACCTCAGTAGTTAAGACAGACTCATGGTCCCACCTCAGTAGTTAAGACAGTTAGACTCATGGTCCCACCTCAGTAGTTAAGACAGACTCATGGTCCACCTCAGTAGTTAAGACAGACTCATGGTCCCACCTCAGTAGTTAAGACAGTTAGACTCATGGTCCCACCTCAGTAGTTAAGACAGTTAGACTCATGGTCCCACCTCAGTAGTTAAGACAGTTAGACTCATGGTCCCACCTCAGTAGTTAAGACAGACTCATGGTCCCACCTCAGGAGTTAAGACAGTTAGACTCATGGTCCCACCTCAGTAGTTAAGACAGACTCATGGTCCCACCTCAGTAGTTAAGACAGACTCATGGTCCCACCTCAGTAGTTAAGACAGTTAGACTCATGGTCCCACCTCAGTAGTTAAGACAGTTAGACTCATGGTCCCACCTCAGTAGTTAAGACAGACTCATGGTCCCACCTCAGTAGTTAAGACAGTTAGTCATGGTCCCACCTCAGTAGTTAAGGTTAGACTCACCTCAGTAGTTAAGACAGTTAGACTCATGGTCCCACCTCAGTAGTTAAGACAGTTAGACTCATGGTCCCACCTCAGTAGTTAAGACAGTTAGACTCATGGTCCCACCTCAGTAGTTAAGACAGACTCATGGTCCCACCTCAGTAGTTAAGACAGTTAGACTCATGGTTCCACCTCAGTAGTTAAGACAGACTCATGGTCCCACCTCAGTAGTTAAGACAGTTAGACTCATGGTTCCACCTCAGTAGTTAAGACAGACTCATGGTCCCACCTCAGTAGTTAAGACAGACTCTTGGTCCCACCTCAGTAGTTAAGAGAGTTAGACTCATGGTCCCACCTCAGTAGTTAAGACAGACATATGGTCCCACCTCAGGAGTTAAGACAGTTAGACTCATGGTCCCACCTCAGTAGTTAAGACAGACTCATGGTCGCACCTCAGTAGTTAAGACAGACTCATGGTACCACCTCAGTAGTTAAGAGAGTTAGACTCATGGTCCCACCTCAGTAGTTAAGACAGTTAGACTCATGTTCCCACCTCAGTAGTTAAGACAGTTAGACTCATGGTCCCACCTCTGGAGTTAAGACAGTTAGACTCATGGTCCCACCTCAGTAGTTAAGACAGTTAGACTCATGTTCCCACCTCAGTAGTTAAGACAGTTAGACTCATGGTCCCACCTCAGTAGTTAAGACAGTTAGACTCATGGTCCCACCTCAGTAGTTAAGACAGTTAGACTCATGGTCCCACCTCAGTAGTTAAGACAGACTCATGGTCCCACCTCAGTAGTTAAGACAGTTAGACTCATGGTCCCACCTCAGTAGTTAAGACAGTTAGACTCATGGTCCCACCTCAGTAGTTAAGACAGTTAGACTCATGGTCCCACCTCAGTAGTTAAGACAGTTAGACTCATGGTCCCACCTCAGTAGTTAAGACAGTTAGACTCATGGTCCCACCTCAGTAGTTAAGACAGACTCATGGTCCCACCTCAGTAGTTAAGACAGTTAGACTCATGGTCCCACCTCAGTAGTTAAGACAGACTCATGGTCCCACCTCAGTAGTTAAGACAGTTAGACTCATGGTCCCACCTCAGTAGTTAAGACAGTTAGACTCATGGTCTCACCTCAGTAGTTAAGACAGTTAGACTCATGGTCCCACCTCAGTAGTTAAGACAGACTCATGGTCCCACCTCAGTAGTTAAGACAGTTAGACTCATGGTCCCACCTCAGTAGTTAAGACAGTTAGACTCATGTTCCCACCTCAGTAGTTAAGACAGTTAGACTCATGGTCCCACCTCAGTAGTTAAGACAGTTAGACTCATGGTCCCACCTCAGTAGTTAAGACAGTTAGACTCATGGTCCCACCTCAGTAGTTAAGACAGTTAGACTCATGGTCCCACCTCAGTAGTTAAGACAGTTAGACTCATGGTCCCACCTCAGTAGTTAAGACAGACTCATGGTCCCACCTCAGTAGTTAAGACAGTTAGACTCATGGTCCCACCTCAGTAGTTAAGACAGTTAGACTCATGGTCCCACCTCAGTAGTTAAGACAGTTAGACTCATGGTCCTACCTCAGTAGTTAAGACAGTTAGACTCATGGTTCCACCTCAGTAGTTAAGACAGACTCATGGTCCCACCTCAGTAGTTAAGAGAGTTAGACTCATGGTCCCACCTCAGTAGTTAGACAGTTAGACTCATGGTCCCACCTCAGTAGTTAAGACAGTTAGACTCATGGTCCTACCTCAGTAGTTAAGACAGTTAGACTCATGGTCCCACCTCAGTAGTTAAGACAGACTCATGGTCCCACCTCAGTAGTTAAGACAGTTAGACTCATGGTCCCACCTCAGTAGTTAAGACAGTTAGACTCATGGTCCCACCTCAGTAGTTAAGACAGTTAGACTCATGGTCCCACCTCAGTAGTTAAGACAGTTAGACTCATGGTCCCACCTCAGTAGTTAAGACAGTTAGACTCATGGTCCCACCTCAGTAGTTAAGACAGACTCATGGTCCCACCTCAGTAGTTAAGACAGTTAGACTCATGGTCCCACCTCAGTAGTTAAGACAGACTCATGGTCCCACCTCAGTTAGACTCATGGTCCCACCTCAGTAGTTAAGACAGTTAGACTCATGGTCCCACCTCAGTAGTTAAGACAGTTAGACTCATGGTCCCACCTCAGTAGTTAAGACAGACTCATGGTCCCACCTCAGTAGTTAAGACAGTTAGACTCATGGTCCCACCTCAGTAGTTAAGACAGACTCATGGTCCCACCTCAGTAGTTAAGACAGACTCATGGTCCCACCTCAGTAGTTAAGACAGACTCCTGGTCCCACCTCAGTAGTGAAGACAGTTAGACTCATGGTCCCACCTCAGTAGTGAAGACAGTTAGACTCATGGTCCTACCTCAGTAGTTAAGACAGTTAGACTCATGGTCCCACCTCAGTAGTTAAGACAGACTCATGGTCCCACCTCAGTAGTTAAGACAGTTAGACTCATAAGACAAACTCATGTTCCCACCTCAGTAGTTAAGACAGTTAGACTCATGGTCCCACCTCAGTAGTTAAGAGAGTTAGACTCATGGTCCCACCTCAGTAGTTAAGACAGTTAGACTCATGGTCCCACCTCAGTAGTTAAGACAGACTCATGGTCCCACCTCAGTAGTTAAGACAGTTAGACTCATGGTCCCACCTCAGTAGTTAAGACAGACTCATGGTCCCACCTCAGTAGTTAAGACAGTTAGACTCATGGTCCCACCTCAGTAGTTAAGACAGTTAGACTCATGGTCCCACCTCAGTAGTTAAGACAGACTCATGGTCCCACCTCAGTAGTTAAGACAGTTAGACTCATGGTCCCACCTCAGTAGTTAAGACAGACTCATGTTCCCACCTCAGTAGTTAAGACAGTTAGACTCATGGTCCCACCTCAGTAGTTAAGACAGTTAGACTCATGGTCCCACCTCAGTAGTTAAGACAGTTAAGACAGACTCATGGTCCCACCTCAGGAGTTAAGACAGTTAGACTCATGGTCCCACCTCAGTAGTTAAGAGTTAGACTCATGGTCCCACCTCAGTAGTTAAGACAGTTAGACTCATGGTCCCACCTCAGTAGTTAAGACAGTTAGACTCATGTTCCCACCTCAGTAGTTAAGACAGACTCATGGTCCCACCTCAGTAGTTAAGACTCATGTTCCCACCTCAGTAGTTAAGACAGACTCATGGTCCCACCTCAGTAGTTAAGACAGTTAGACTCATGGTCCCACCTCAGTAGTTAAGACAGTTCCCACCTCAGTAGTTAAGACAGTTAGACTCATGGTCCCACCTCAGTAGTTAAGACAGTTAGACTCATGGTCCCACCTCAGTAGTTAAGACAGACTCATGGTCCCACCTCAGTAGTTAAGACAGTTAGACTCATGGTCCCACCTCAGTAGTTAAGACAGTTAGACATGGTCCCACCTCAGTAGTTAAGACAGACTCATGGTCCCACCTCAGTAGTTAAGACAGTTAGACTCATGGTCCCACCTCAGTAGTTAAGACAGTTAGACTCATGGTCCCACCTCAGTAGTTAAGACAGTTAGACTCATGGTCCACCTCAGTAGTTAAGACAGTTAGACTCATGGTCCCACCTCAGTAGTTAAGACAGACTCATGGTCCCACCTCAGTAGTTAAGACCTCAGTAGTTAAGACAGTTAGACTCATGGTCCCACCTCAGT
Organism: Oncorhynchus keta; assembly: GCF_023373465.1. Taxonomy (NCBI): domain Eukaryota; kingdom Metazoa; phylum Chordata; class Actinopteri; order Salmoniformes; family Salmonidae; genus Oncorhynchus; species Oncorhynchus keta. Next base: position 22,896,298 of record NC_068423.1, read on the forward strand.
AGTTAAGACAGTTAGACTCATGGTCCCACCTCAGTAGTTAAGACAGTTAGACTCATGGTCCCACCTCAGTAGTTAAGACAGTTAGACTCATGGTCCCACCTCAGTAGTTAAGACAGACTCATGTTCCCACCTCAGTAGTTAAGACAGTTAGACTCATGGTCCCACCTCAGTAGTTAAGACAGTTAGACTCATGGTCCCACCTCAGTAGTTAAGACAGACTCATGGTCCCACCTCAGTAGTTAAGACAGTTAGACTCATGGTCCCACCTCAGTAGTTAAGACAGTTAGACTCATGGTCCCACCTCAGTAGTTAAGACAGTTAGACTCATGGTCCCACCTCAGTAGTTAAGACAGTTAGACTCATGGTCCCACCTCAGTAGTTAAGACAGACTCATGTTCCCACAGTTAAGACAGTTAGACTCATGGTCCCACCTCAGTAGTTAAGACAGTTAGACTCATGGTCCCAGACTCACCTCAGTAGTTAAGACAGTTAGACTCATGGTCCCACCTCAGTAGTTAAGACAGTTAGACTCATGGTCCCACCTCAGTAGTTAAGACAGTTAGACTCATGGTCCCACCTCAGTAGTTAAGACAGTAGACTCAGTCCCACCTCAGTATGGTCCCACCTCAGTAGTTAAGACAGTTAGACTCATGGTCCCACCTCAGTAGTTAAGACAGTTAGACTCATGGTCCCACCTCAGTAGTTAAGACAGACTCAGACCTCAGTAGTTAAGACAGTTAGACTCATGGTCCCACCTCAGTAGTTAAGACAGACTCATGGTCCCACCTCAGTAGTTAAGACAGTTAGTCATGGTTCCACCTCAGTAGTTAAGACAGACTCATGGTCCCACCTCAGTAGTTAAGACAGACTCATGGTCCCACCTCAGTAGTTAAGACAGACTCATGGTCCCACCTCAGTAGTTAAGACAGTTAGACTCATGGTCCCACCTCAGTAGTTAAGACAGTTAGACTCATGGTCCCACCTCAGTAGTTAAGACAGTAGTTAAGACAGACTCATGGTCCCACCTCAGTAGTTAAGACAGACTCATGGTCCCACCTCAGTAGTTAAGACAGTTAGACTCATGGTCCCACCTCAGTAGTTAAGACAGTTAGACTCATGGTCCCACCTCAGTAGTTAAGACAGTTAGACTCATGGTCCCACCTCAGTAGTTAAGACAGACTCATGGTCCCACCTCAGTAGTTAAGACAGACTCATGGTCCCACCTCAGTAGTTAAGACAGTTAGACTCATGGTCCCACCTCAGTAGTTAAGACAGTTAGACTCATGGTCCCACCTCAGTAGTTAAGACAGTTAGACTCATGGTCCCACCTCAGTAGTTAAGACAGACTCATGGTCCCACCTCAGTAGTTAAGACAGACTCATGGTCCCACCTCAGTAGTTAAGACAGTTAGACTCATAGTTCCCACCTCAGTAGTTAAGACAGTTAGACTCATGGTCCCACCTCAGTAGTTAAGACAGACTCATGGTCCCACCTCAGTAGTTAAGACAGTTAGACTCATGGTCCCACCTCAGTAGTTAAGACAGACTCATGGTCCCACCTCAGTAGTTAAGACAGACTCATGGTCCCACCTCAGTAGTTAAGACAGTTAGACTCATGGTCCCACCTCAGTAGTTAAGACAGACTCATGTTCCCACCTCAGTAGTTAAGACAGTTAGACTCATGTTCCCACCTCAGTAGTTAAGACAGACTCATGTTCCCACCTCAGTAGTTAAGACAGTTAGACTCATGTTCCCACCTCAGTAGTTAAGACAGTTAGACTCATGTTCCCACCTCAGTAGTTAAGACAGTTAGACTCATGGTCCCACCTCAGTAGTTAAGACAGTTAGACTCATGTTCCCACCTCAGTAGTTAAGACAGACTCATGTTCCCACCTCAGTAGTTAAGAAAGTTAGACTCATGTTCCCACCTCAGTAGTTAAGACAGTTAGACTCATGTTCCCACCTCAGTAGTTAAGACAGTTAGACTCATGGTCCCACCTCAGTAGTTAAGACAGTTAGACTCATGGTCCCACCTCAGTAGTTAAGACAGACTCATGGTCCCACCTCAGTAGTTAAGACAGTTAGACTCATGTTCCCACCTCAGTAGTTAAGACAGTTAGACTCATGGTCCCACCTCAGTAGTTAAGACAGACTCATGTTCCCACCTCAGTAGTTAAGACAGTTAGACTCATGGTCCCACCTCAGTAGTTAAGACAGTTAGACTCATGGTCCCACCTCAGTAGTTAAGACAGTTAGACTCATGGTCCCACCTCAGTAGTTAAGACAGTTAGACTCATGGTCCCAGTAGTTAAGACAGACTCATGTTCCCACCTCAGTAGTTAAGACAGTTAGACTCATGGTCCCACCTCAGTAGTTAAGACAGTTAGACTCATGGTCCCACCTCAGTAGTTAAGACAGTTAGACTCATGGTCCCACCTCAGTAGTTAAGACAGTTAGACTCATGGTCCCACCTCAGTAGTTAAGACAGTTAGACTCATGGTCCCACCTCAGTAGTTAAGACAGACTCATGTTCCCACCTCAGTAGTTAAGACAGTTAGACTCATGGTCCCACCTCAGTAGTTAAGACAGTTAGACTCATGGTCCCACCTCAGTAGTTAAGACAGACTCATGTTCCCACCTCAGTAGTTAAGACAGTTAGACTCATGGTCCCACCTCAGTAGTTAAGACAGTTAGACTCATGGTCCCACCTCAGTAGTTAAGACAGTTAGACTCATGGTCCCACCTCAGTAGTTAAGACAGACTCATGTTCCCACCTCAGTAGTTAAGACAGTTAGACTCATGTTCCCACCTCAGTAGTTAAGACAGTTAGACTCATGGTCCCACCTCAGTAGTTAAGACAGACTCATGTTCCCACCTCAGTAGTTAAGACAGTTAGACTCATGGTCCCACCTCAGTAGTTAAGACAGTTAGACTCATGGTCCCACCTCAGTAGTTAAGACAGTTAGACTCATGGTCCCACCTCAGTAGTTAAGACAGTTAGACTCATGGTCCCACCTCAGTAGTTAAGACAGACTCATGTTCCCACCTCAGTAGTTAAGACAGTTAGACTCATGGTCCCACCTCAGTAGTTAAGACAGTTAGACTCATGGTCCCACCTCAGTAGTTAAGACAGACTCATGGTCCCACCTCAGTAGTTAAGAGAGTTAGACTCATGTTCCCACCTCAGTAGTTAAGACAGTTAGACTCATGGTCCCACCTCAGTAGTTAAGACAGTTAGACTCATGGTTCCCACCTCAGTAGTTAAGACAGACTCATGGTCCCACCTCAGTAGTTAAGACAGTTAGACTCATGGTCCCACCTCAGTAGTTAAGACAGACTCATGGTCCCACCTCAGTAGTTAAGACAGTTAGACTCATGGTCCCACCTCAGTAGTTAAGACAGTTGGTCCCACCTCAAGTTAAGACCCATGGTTCCACCTCAGTAGTTAAGACAGACTCAGTAGTTAAGACAGACTCATGGTCCCACCTCAGGAGTTAAGACAGTTAGACTCATGGTCCCACCTCAGTAGTTAAGACAGTTAGACTCATGGTCCCACCTCAGTAGTTAAGACAGTTAGACTCATGGTCCCACCTCAGTAGTTAAGACAAACTCATGTTCCCACCTCAGTAGTTAAGACAGTTAGACTCATGGTCCCACCTCAGTAGTTAAGACAGTTAGACTCATGGTCCCACCTCAGTAGTTAAGACAGTTAGACTCATGGTCCCACCTCAGTAGTTAAGACAGTTAGTCATGGTCCCACCTCAGTAGTTAAGACAGTTGGTCCCACCTCAGACTCATGGTCCCACCTCAGTAGTTAAGACAGTTAGACTCATGGTCCCACCTCAGTAGTTAAGACAGACTCATGGTCCCACCTCAGTAGTTAAGACAGTTAGACTCATGGTCCCACCTCAGTAGTTAAGACAGACTCATGGTCCCACCTCAGTAGTTAAGACAGTTAGACTCATGGTCCCACCTCAGTAGTTAAGACAAACTCATGTTCCCACCTCAGTAGTTAAGACAGTTAGACTCATGGTCCCACCTCAGTAGTTAAGAGAGTTAGACTCATGGTCCCACCTCAGTAGTTTAGACAGATTCATGGTCCCACCTCAGTTAGACTCATGGTCCCACCTCAGTAGTTAAGACAGTTAGACTCAGACTCAGTTAAGACAGGTTCCCACCTCAGTAGTTAAGACAGTTAGACTCATGGTCCCACCTCAGTAGTTAAGACAGACTCATGTTCCCACCTCAGTAGTTAAGACAGTTAGACTCATGGTCCCACCTCAGTAGTTAAGACAGTTAGACTCATGTTCCCACCTCAGTAGTTAAGACAGACTCATGGTCCCACCTCAGTAGTTAAGACAGTTAGACTCATGTTCCCACCTCAGTAGTTAAGACAGTTAGACTCATGTTCCCACCTCAGTAGTTAAGACAGACTCATGTTCCCACCTCAGTAGTTAAGACAGTTAGACTCATGTTCCCACCTCAGTAGTTAAGACAGTTAGACTCATGGTCCCACCTCTGGAGTTAAGACAGTTAGACTCATGGTCCCACCTCAGTAGTTAAGACAGACTCATGGTCCCACCTCAGTAGTTAAGACAGTTAGACTCATGTTCCCACCTCAGTAGTTAAGACAGTTAGACTCATGTTCCCACCTCAGTAGTTAAGACAGTTAGACTCATGTTCCCACCTCAGTAGTTAAGACAGTTAGACTCATGGTCCCACCTCAGTAGTTAAGACAGTTAGACTCATGGTCCCACCTCAGTAGTTAAGACAGTTAGACTCATGTTCCCACCTCAGTAGTTAAGACAGTTAGACTCATGGTCCCACCTCAGTAGTTAAGACAGACTCATGTTCCGACCTCAGTAGTTAAGAC